>NW_028232965.1:37505000-38130000 GCF_057557595.1 Rhyacophila brunnea
CTATCTTATGTGACTGCAATCACTGGATCTGAAAAGCATGCATCATCATTACATGTCATTATTTAGTATTTTGTCTCTTTTAATTACATCAATACAAAAATTAAAAAGTGCATCGCTTCCGGTCTCGTTTGCCATGGTCCCCGGAAGGTCTAGAATGTCCGCATCTGCCATCTATAATAAAAAATTCAGGTTGTGCCGCTCTTTGCTAAAAATTGGACAATCTAGGAGTAAATGTAGGACGTCCTGGTCGCTTCCGTCGTCGCATGGGCACTTTCCATCATATGTTATATTAAACTGGTGCAGGTATGATCGCATGGCTCCGTGACCTGTAAAGATATGAGTAATCTCAAAACACAGCCCCTTATGCATCCTGACGTCTCGTGCTGCTGAAATTGAAGGTAAAAACTTTCGGGTCAACTCCCCTGTCGAAGAGTTATATCTAAGAGTTATAGAAGTATCGTGAGTTCCATTCGTTGTTCACCATATCTGAAACTGTAATTTTCACGTAGTTCAGAGGAAATTTGTCATAAGCTATCGAGGTCTTGGGTTCAGAGGGACCGTACATTGGTTGTAGTAATAATTAAAATATGATTAAACTGTAGAATACTTCGCTATATCGAGATGGAGGTATAATCTAATAATAAATAAAAACTGACATTCTTGCTAGCGTTGATTGATGTGTTCCTGTAACCTGATAGTGATAACTATCTGAGAAATATGCCATCGATTGTTTGTTTGTCCAAGGTGTAGAACTAACCTGATTTTGGTGACACCTATCGGGAGGGCTATAGTGTTCGAACAAATTGCCACGGATATCTCTATATCGCGGGCATATTCTGGCAATATTTTCCGACTATCATTTTTGGCGGAATTTATATTTTGCATGAATATGCAACCGATCGATGACACACTGTTGCAAATGACCGTAGGTGATTCAAAATCAGATGAATGTCCTATTAAGGAAAAAATGTTTTATCAGAACACACCAATGCCTATCTGCATATTTTCCCCCCGTATTGTTGTATTTAAAATATATAGTTGATTTATCGAAAATTAAGATTTAAACTAGGTGCTATAATTATACAAACTCAATGCAATTGATAAAAACCAGCTTTTTGCCTAATATAAAATAAAATTTTCACTCAGTTTATCCGCCCCCTTTTCTGTAAAGTTAGATACTATTTTATAGCATACATATTGCCAGAATGAACATCATTAAGGTTAGTTTAGGTGGAAGTTGTTTTATATATTATTCCAAGATGGGTGTATATATGTTACGCCGAATGTGCGAAATTGAATATTACATGAAATGGGCAAAATTTTGCCTAAATAATGAAAAATGCAAGACCGTTGTCTTATTCATGAATTAGACAAAATATCTGGAGAGTGCGTGAATTCGGCAGTAATTTTTCTGCCTAGTTCATGTATTGGACAAATTAGATAGTAGAGCTACGGTGGTATTTTTTGCAACTAAACTAAATGTATCAAAATATGCTCATGCATTGGTCAAAATGTACATATATTATCTATGGTCAAAATAGATGATCGCGCTCCGGTGGTGTTTTTTGCAACTAATCAAACTAAACAAATGTGTCAAATGTCATTGATTATAATATAAAAATATACCATTCAATAACTACAATGACGTTCATATCCATTTTCTATGCGCAAAAAAAATCTAGAACTATAATATGATAACGGAAGAATTTTATTGAAAAGTATTTTCGCGATTTGATTCGTGCTTGGGTATCAATCGTGCAATGGTCGATTGAATGTTTGTGCTAGTTTGTTGACACTTGATAGCTAACCTCAAAATGGACATTCAGTTGAATAATTTAATTCAGAATTACAAAACCTAACCTAACCTAATAATAATAATAATATTATATTATTCAATTATAACTAATAAAACCATCCGTATTAAATCTACTTTTTCTTCTGTCATGTTGACAGTTCGAGAATTCCATACCCTGGCGAATTCATGTACTCAGCAGAAAATTTACCTAATTCATGAATAAGGCAACATGCTTGACTATCAGTGACGTCCCGTGAGGGTAGGCAGATTGAGCGTCGCTTGGGGGCGGCAGCTACTCGAAGAGCGGCAAATTGAGGAGAATCATTTGGTAGGTATACCTATATAGAAATAGCTACATAAACCTAGTAATAACGAAAATATCTTTCCATTAAAAAATCAACTCACTAGTTGGAAACAAAATGTATTAATTAACATAAAAGGTTTAACGGTGCTGTATTTTTTTTGTTGGTTTCGCGATGTCTACTTTACTTCCGTACTTTGTTAGTAATGTATCCATACAACACATTTCTTAGATATTGGAGTCATGAAATTATGATAAAAAATACAGTATAAAAAATGTGGCGACATTGTGGCGTTGCCTAGGGGCGGCATTTTGTCTAGGGACGTCACTGTTGACTATTACATGAATTAGCCAAAATTATGCCCATTTCATGTAATAGTCAATTTCGCACATTCGGTGTAACATATATATTCCTATACTTTCTGATACTAATGAATGAGTAATAATGTGTCATGTTATGAATGTCTTGAAATTATAATTAGTACCGATTATTCGCTGATGTAAATACATAAACTTTAAATTTAATTTAAATGACTAGTTAGTCGACCCTACGTATAGGTCGCGTAGTTTTATTAATACTTTTGAATATTATCAATTATCATAGTATTCAGTATTATTGATTTACGTGCCTTATGCCTGGTCCACACCGGCAACAAGTCGCGCGACAACTCGTTAAATTTTACGATAATTATCATAATTGCTTAAGAAATTTTACGATAATTATCATGCTTATCGTAAAATTTAACGAGTTGTCGCGCGACTTGTTTTCGGTGTGGCCGCACTTTTAGGAACATGCCATGGGAACTCGTATGCCTAAGAATTTTCGTGGAATTTAGTGTGGCTATATAAAAGGAAAATAACGAAGAGGTAATGTTTAAAATGAAAATAAGGGAAAATCAAACAATAATTATACCTATTAGTCAAAAGAAATTTATAACCTCTACCACATACGTAAGATTTCCTTATTGATTGATCGTAGTTCAGAAAAGACCTTCTACATAGACATAGCGGCATGATGTCGCAAATTTTCTAAAAGTTAAAACGCTGTCCCCTGTGGAAAGTATCTCCCAATAGCCAGTCGGAACGACTGAAACTTAAAAGTATTTACGTATTTTCTAAGAACCGATTTGACGATGTTTACCGAATGAGTTTCTTTAGACGGTTTAGATCGAATGCATTTGTTTCGGCCTCTTATCGTTATTTGCCATATATTTCAGCAAAACGGACCGACGTTTATATTTGTGTAATATCCAACGATATAATATGATAATTGAACAGGTACAGTTTGTATCTATAGATATATACTATTCCAGGAGAAGTGGCACACAAACATTTGCAAACATTAGCTGCATAGAATACTCTTGTAAAATTCAAATAATGATCGTAACGTAATGCTGACCACCGCCACCGGTGGTAAATTTCTTTGATTAATTCGACACAGCGAATGCAGTATATGAGAACGTCCCGAATAAACAGTACGAGAAGTGCAGTTCGCGGAGTGACAACCACTGATGGCTGTGGTTATTGGGTTTTGTCTGCGTCCGACCTGAGAGTATAAGACTTATATAATATATCTGTGTACCTACATATTAGTCACTCGTGCAAGAGGAGAGAACCATACTTGATATATTTACTGTGAACTCCTACTGGCTGGATGGTGCGTGGTAGTGTTCGGGAGTCATTCATTTTCGGACCAGAGTAGAGGAAGAGGCACAGATGAATTACACATTGCATCAAGTAACAGCATATTATATTTAAAACACAGAGAGACAATTAAACAGGAGATAAACTCTGATTATGGTTACATTTTGGTTGGCTTAGTTTACACAGGATTTGATTTATTTTAAAAACTAACCAATGCCATCTGGCATTTGTATTCTTAGTACATGTATAACATTGTTAATTAGTTAGAATAGCCCTGCTGAAGTCGGTCAAGATCCATAACAGATTGTAGAGCTGATGATGATAGTGGGTTTGAAAAGTTATGTATTGTATGCCAACAAAACTATTGATATAATGATAACTGATAACCACTCCTTGCTCTATATTAATTTTAGCTATCTTGTTGATAGTATGTAGTAATACACAATACTTACCATCACCTTTATTGTCACCGTATCACAAGGATTATCATTGTAACTATGTACGTCATAAATTACTTATTTTCCGTTTTGCCAAAGTGTTAAGATCCAACTCACGTTCAGGCATAGCTGATTAAATAATTTGCTCATATCTAGAAATACTATTTATATCTAGCCATTCATTGTAAAATATTCAGCGAACGCAATCGAAATTCGAAACGTGCCGCACTGCCGTTCGCAATATGCATGCTGATATTCTATTCTGTATGATACATGAGCAGTTGAAATTATGCCAAACCAAGCGTTTCGAAATGATATATTACAATAATATTAGCTGCCAATAAACACTCGATAGATGCTTCTCATATTACTACGCACTTCAGTGATCTATGTACAATCAAGGTTAATCTCAGAAGTCTTGGTCCAAATTTACCACAAAACCGTCAAATTTAGTGAAGATCTAAGTATTCTAAGTACTAGCCACATATCAGATTAAGGCGATACATCAGTGAAACGGCAAATAATTTTCAACTATAGGCGCGAGTCGCGACGAAATTTTGGACTCGCTGCCATTCGGATAGAGAACGTCGAGCTGGAAACACGTCAATTTGTTTCGTGATGGCGACGGGGGTATTAATTCTTAAATGTAAAGATGACTGAAAACGTTACTCATTTACTTTAAAAAGAAAACATGTGAATGAATATATTATTATTTTTACTAATAGAACAATAAACAGAACGGACAACAAGGACGCATTTTGGATTTATATGACAAATTATATTTCGTTTGACATGCGTCATATGCACCCGCAATCCGCGCATCGGCTAGCTTCGATCTTTTTAGACCGTGCCTCAACTGAGGTATAGCCTTAATAAATAGAGTTCCGATAGGGATAGGCTATATACCACAATACACTACATTTTGACGCAGGGTTTTGAATATGTGAGTGTCATTACAAGATTACACGATTGGTTGTGATTATCCCAGATCAAGCGACAAATAAGTAAATGCAATGAACACATCATACGTGGGGCACTCTCGGGAAATTATATGCAGGTACAATACACACTGACCAAAAATGTTGAAGAAACCGTTCTTATGCTTCGTTGTTTGGGCATAACCTATTAACTGCAAAATGTTGAATTTACAGGAGAGCAGTTCTAAGCTTTGAATTGCCCACATAAATCTCGATTCATTTTTTGTCTAACATTGAGAAAACATTTAAAAATAAATAACTGTTAAAAGTGTAGGTACCTATGACAATAATTTGTCAATTATTCTAATAGTTAAGAAAATAGTGAAAACAGTGATCAAACTATGATAAGATATTAATTTGGTCATGTTTTGACCAATCTAACCGCTGTGTTTGTTCAAACATAATCATATTATTACCATAGCGTTTTGAACATTTCAAACGACATAAGATATCCGGTTATTACCAAATAGAAGATAATGCTATAGTGACCAGAGGGTTGGAGCGGACCCTTTTTTGAGTTGCTCAGCTCCGGGACCTAATACTTGCTACAGCTCCGCTCCCGAAAATAAGGTTTTATTATTCGTCATTTTCATTATTAATTATATTAAACAAAATTCACGAAAGCAAGTCGTCTTTCATTAACTGTCTCTTCTCACTTTTATTCAAATAATTTCAGTGTTGCAAAGCGTCAAATTTAATAATAATATACAAACATCCCGAGCAGTGCAGCACTACACATTTTTGGTGATCCGGCTCCGCTTCTGCTCAGGGTAAAACCTAATTGCTCCATTGATCCGAGCTCCGCTCCAACGCTTTGATACAACGTTCTGATAGCGACCCAATCTTTACTCGTAACATAAAATTACCAAACAAGTATATATCAGGCCTGAACATCACCGACTTTATAACCCTATAAAAATCGTTGAAGCAATGCAATGAATTAATACAATGTCTTTCGATTAAGAATTGACAGTTAACAGCCTTAAAGAAATTATGTATTACTATTTTTTTAATATCAACTGATCTCGGCCCTGGCCAACTGCATCCGATTACGTGGGCCTCCTTGTGGGAGCTTCGTTTAAACTTTAAACAATCATTACAAAATTCACCGTCTCCTACGAGTCATGAACTGGCGTTTTTATTATGCAAATTGAATTGAATTCATTCTTCCCACTAAACACAATATAAGCGTACTCACCTAACTTCCACAGTCTTAATTCAATTAGTATCTTAATTTCTAGCAAAATACGTTATATTATGGTTATGACTGAACATTTATGAAGAAGTTATCAATGTTATCGATCATAAATTCCAAAAAATAGTACAAATTTACAACCAAGAATCGTAAAGTACAAGATTATTAGGTAAGTACCAACTAATAGTTATTATATTATAGTATTATTTTTTTTACTTCACATTGGTATTTTAACAATGCAGTGAGCACCCGTTTCTCGTAAAAACAATAATCTGTTAATACAACCTCCACGCTTTTTAGGATCGTAGAGTATGCTTAATAACTCACTCCGGCTCTAAGATGAAAATGATATAATATATTCTAAAAATATTTATTTTATATAATATATTATATACATAATTATGTAGGTATTTATTTATTTATTACTACATATTATATTTATACAAGTGAGTATCATATTTGATCTAATTTTATGCGAGGTAATCAGGGAAATAGGCGTATCAGTGTAGTAAAAAGTGCAAAAAAGTGCTAAGTTATAAAACGTATACTCTACAAGTCTACAGCCTACAATCTACATAGTAAAAAAAAATCAATTTTTAAAAGATATACGCCTTTATTCTGCCATCTAGCTTATTGTCTTGCACTATCTGGCATATTTTTGTGAATGACAGTTGGCAACACTATGCTTGACTAATATTATATTGAAATTAAGATACACATATAATTCAACGTTGTTATCATTTCGCACAGAATTCATGTGTCAAATAGGTAGGTGTCGGTAATTTTTTCGTCGACTGTTCAGTATGCGCGTCGCTCTGGGAATATTGTGACTTTGGAGTGCCGTGCGGAATTTTCAACTGTCTCACATTTTCCCCGTGTGAAAATAGTCACAACGAATAATATTATTATTTTGGACCAATGCATGAAAACAAACAAGTTGCGTAAGATGGATAGGTCAGTTCGCTTGTCCGCGGATAGATGCGGCGACCACTTGGCGCATTCCGCTGCCGTGGGTACAGTTTCAAAATAATTAATGTTGAAGAACAACAAAACTCGCAATAATTAATGACACATTTTAAACATATTTGGTATATATAAATGGTAACTTATATGCCTAAATTTACTTATTTATGATGAGAATTTTATACTGTTTTATCAGTTATCAGTTTTAGCGACCGCGATTGATTTACCTTTCGGCATTTTCAGCCTCTATTCTCTATATGTATAATATTATATTATATATAGAGGCTTACTTACGGTATGCATGTGTGTACAGCTAACAAAAATAACAAATTGTATTCTACGAAAGGATCTAGACTAAATATATTAAGAGTCTTATATTTTATATTATTTATAGGTAACTGGTATTGTAAAAGATTGATGAGATAAGTGAAAAAAAATAATTAAAGTAAATTTTAATTATTGTATCTTGTGTGTCAGAGTTTATTATACACCTTCCGTATTAGAAATTGTTCAGGAAGGTAGTGGCGCATTTAGTGACGGAGAGGCCCGATACACTGACTGGTTTTGAGGCTCCCTACGATTAAAAAACAAGAATTTTTAATTTTCCAAATAAATCCATGCATTTATAATCAATTTATCATTATAAGTTGTACAAATATGGTTTAATTGAAAATTTTCCTTTCTTACAAGTCACAATACCTAAATAGGTAAAATACATAAATCTTAGGAGGCTCCCTGTTTATTTTTCTGACGAATCGGTTGCGTCATTTGCGTTAAAGAGACGCGCCACTGAAGGAAGGAAATACAAATGGGACGATTATATGTGGTAAATATAAATATAATATGGTAACGAGTTCATTATTTTATTCTTTTATTACCAGCCCCGCAAACAAAATGATGGCTCGCGTTCACGTGGTTGAAGTTTTTACATTTCTCGATGTTTACATTTATTCATCAAAAAATAGTAGTCAATGTATTGATTTTGGGCTGCCTACATAAAATTGACGAGTAAGTATATTTTCAAGATGCGTTGTTAGGCCCTGCAAATTGGTAAACAAAATAAATGTCATTGTAGATGTGTGAAGTTCTCTTCATATGAAAATGCAATTCGAAGTCAGTTGTGGTTAATTTAATCAGTAGACCAGAAGTCATTTTTTTGTTTAAATTTCATAAATGTATGCTTTTCTATTATATAGAGAAGACTTTTTTCAACATCTTTAGTTAGTAACTACTAAGATATTATTATTATTACACAATAACGATGATAATATTATTTAATAGCTACAATAGTTTTCTGGTATGCCATATTAATCACGAGGAGTAATCGAAGCCATTTGCCAAGATATTATAAGTGTCGATATAATATCGTCACAACAAAAAGCAAAAGGGCACTACTTATGCAAAAATAGAGTTTTGAGAAAAACGTATGAAGGTTATTTCTTAAAATTTTGAAATGAAATTCAGAGCACAGGTGACTTATTACTCAAAGATTAAAATGTATTTTTTTTATTTCTCATATCTTGTGAAGATCTCGTCACAGGGCCCTTTTTCTGCAACAAAATCATTTTTTTTACAAACGCCTAGGTATACACATTTCAAAATAATTACACATAGTACCTTTTTCTTATATTATTTTTGTAACTACTGCACTTATTATACTGGCAAAATCGTATACTTACTTACATGTTATATTATTATTATAGGTTAATTGAAATTAAGTTTACAGATTAAATACATTCACAAGATTCCTTTATTTTCTTTCGTAAATTTGTGACTTCATGGATTTAGCCATTTTCCTTTTTTGCCATTTTGCCTATAATGTAGAGAAAAAAACGAACAAAATTACATTCATAACTCAAAACCGTCAAAATGTCACAAGTGCCCTTTTTCTTTTGGTACTACGATATAAAAACAATACCAAAAAATCATGATAGATTTACTATGATTGCATAACATTTTTAAATACCTACCGGATTTCAGTATATTTTTATAGCTATACCATCTATATTTAAAAAAATAAATAATCCGGTTAACTCAAGACAATCGTTTCGGTTTTTTAAAATTTTAAATAATATTATACTTAGCTTCAAACTAGTAAACCTCTCTCTACGAGTGTATACGTTGTAATAGGCACGTGCCCATAGACTATAGATACATCTAGACGCCACCCGTTGCATTGCTAAATGAAGCTACGTGCCGTGCGTTTGGTTTGTGGGCGAGCGAACGCATTCGCCTACAAATGTTCGACACCATAGACCATTTCGCTAGTGCTCGCCCAAAGTGCTCGCACTAGATGCTCAGAATTAAAATATAATTTTCTATTTTTTTACGTTATATAGTATTTTTAAGCGGTCAAAATACAACCATTAGGTAAAGATATCCATAATTTAAGTTATTTTAAAGAAACACTAGGTCACTGATATTAAAATAAATAATAATATACAAATAAATTGTCACGAACATGTATCAACTTACATATGAAACGTAATACCATCTTCTTGCTTATCAGTACGGCTACCATATTTTAATACAACACGCAGAACCACCTTTCCTACTTAATTAACTAAAAATATATACCACTGACTTTATGTTTAACACAAAAAATAGCAAATTTAGCAACACGAACTCGCAGATTATCGATGCTACATGAAGCGATTCACCACGATTTGCCAGCGATACTTTTGGAAACTGACTCAAAAATATGTAGACCTTTTATCTTACTCTAGCGCGTGTCGCAGAGATTATAAGGGTGCCGAATACTTTCTCACTCGCGCTCATGCATCGTTTTTGTTCAGGCCTTGCACGTGCCCCTTGCGGTTGGTTATTTGCAACATTCCAGTATGTTTCAATGGAATAAGATTTGCATATATAAAACATCAGCGCGTTGAGTACATTGTATTATAAACAAAATGGCATCGCTCAAAATGGCGATTATTTATTTTTTCACGCACACCTGCCAAATTAACTGTCATAAAAATTGTATTTCAATGATTTTTTTATGATTATTGGTACATAATTATTATGCATATCAATCAGTAAACAGTTTACTGTGACATGTAGCATTTTCGTTTGTTAATTATTATGACGTAAATTTATTTGTGCATGTAGTTATTAAAATATTCACTGATTTTTTGCCATTGGTTATAATTATATAGTCAGGCTCGAAATCAAAAATTTGAGAAACCGGAGCGCACTCCACTGTTGCGATGATATAATATGCATTTTAATATTCTATGTTCCATTCTTTCCCATTCTTTCCCATTCAATAAAATATAAATACTTAAATTATTACCAAAGAACCTAGAATTGTCAACATTTTTTCAGAAAATTCCTGGACATTTTTCCGAAATTCCGCTTAAAACGAGAGTCGAAAGTTACGCCCAGAATGAAGATCGACAGCTTTATTATTTTAGGTCAGAAAATTGGCCTATTTCCATTTATTGGTTTGTTTTTGCTAAAAATCCGGGATATTGCTATTGATATTGGCTAAGTTACTACTGGGATCATGGCCCCCACAAGGGGGGGGGGGGGGTGACAGGGCTCTGGCCTGGGGGCCCTTAGGAGGGGTCTGGCGTTATGGATCGACCAGATAAGTGAGATAAACGCACTTTAAAAATTCATTCTAATAGTAAAAAAGTCGCCTGCGCCGCTATTTTACTTCAAAGATATTAACATTTTAAAATATGTAGTTATGCGATACAATTTTTGATTATTGTGTGTCAATACTCGATAACTCCATAATTCAAGTAGATAATTTTAAAATCACTAAATAATTTTATCTCGAACACCATATGGAACATGCTTATATAGTGTCACATTGGCTTTAACATTAACGATAGGTAGGGGGCCCCGCCAAATATTCTAGCCCGGGGGCCCGTTTCAGGATGTGGGGGCCATGACTGGGATCCTGGACGATGGTTTAATTTCCGGGACGATCCCAATGAAACTGGGTAATCCTAAAAGGTACTCGTGGTTTAACGTAATGTTTTTTTACGTCCACTTGAAATTAATTCAACTAAGTATCTACAACTTTATCGATATAATTTTCAAGTACCCATTACACTTGAACATTACATCGGTATAAACGATAATCCACTTAGTTTATTGTTCTGAAGTATCAATAAACTTATTTAAATGTCGGTAGATATCGAATTAGAAAATATAACAAAATATAACTAATAAATTTTAGTATATACTTATTGCTGGTGCAGGGTGCTACGATGCGATGTTGTAGACACCCTTATCTATTCACAGTTACGTCAGCCAATCTGAATCTGGTGATTTTGCTTAACTTGCATAAATTCACACATTGGACACACACACGGGAATTTTTTTTATAAATTAGTTTGAAAAAACGTTATATACTAATAAACTGCCCTGTGGTGCCGGATGAATGCGGTGGGGAATCGAGGAAGAGAAGGGATGGACTATTTTTGGTTTTATAGGGAGTTGGTTGTTTCAGGATGAACACTAATTCTGCAAAAATGATTTATTTGTTTATTTACGAAAATCGATAATTTTCAATGCATTTGGTTTTTAACGAGTGGGGGAAATGAGTTAAAAATGTGACGTACCTAATTTAATCAGGTATGTGATGAGTGATGATGGTCAGAGGGGGATCAAACATGATAAAAAAACGTCATTATACCTACGTCATTCGTGTGATGCCATTTATGGACGACCAAACAGAGAATTCGATAAAAGGTATTAATGTGTTTTTTGTTTATACTGTTTATAAAAATATTGGTGTAATTTGATTGAATAATACACGGTTTGAATCCCGCGGTTTGTTTAAAATAAATTATTCACATAACGTATATGGGTTCAAAACAAGGGTTGAAGGAATGGACAAGAATCTGATAAAATACCGATGGGTGTGTTAATTCGTTCGACGGTTTCCTGCGCCTTAGATGTTTTGAATTGTCAAGCATATACACTGAAATTATTACATTGTAGTCATTACTCATTAGATTCAGTATCTAGCCATCAGTGGCGAAGGCTCCATAGTAGGCGATTATTTAAAGCCTACCTACTAAGAAAAAATAGATCTTCAAGCAAATATTTTAAATTTAAAAAAATAAATACACTGAAAAATCCAAGATAATTGATAGTCATCTATCGTCAAAATTCAGAAGTACATAGCTTTATTTTATAAATTAGTAAGGTTTATAATCATAACTAATGCCGTATGGATTCAACTATGTTATGAAATATTCTATGGGAATTTAAGATGTGGGTTGTACGCGTTTTTAGTCACGTGACGCCACTGACGCCAGTCTCTGTCTGGCTTTTTATTCCGAAATCATAGGCTGTTTAGTTAGCGCTTACATCCGCACATTTATTCAAAATAATTAATAAGAAGATAATTTAAAAAATAATTTCTATGGGATTCAATCACATATAAATATTGATTGTTGTTAAAAATATAAAATAATTTATCTCGCGATTTTTATTTATCAGTTATTTATACCTAAGTCTGTCTTTTAAATATAGAAGTATTTTAAAAAGTCTTGCTTTACGGGTTAAATTATAAATTGTTATGGAACATATTATACACAACAACGGATATTTTCAAAGATGATAGATAATATATTTTGAGCGTATGTTGCGTTTATAAATGTTTAGGAAAATACATAATTCAATCGAATTACTTATTTATAAACTAATTATATCAAACTAATTGAGATTTTGAAATTTCATCAATTTAGTGTACCTATTCATCAGTAGTAATATAGGGTTATCTTCTTATTTCCCGTAAATATATCTGATAAGCTTGGTTACTCCACAGCCTACCTCTTTCCAAAAGTCACCCTTCGCCACTGCTAGCTATACGTATATATTCAAATTGATATTGATAGTTCCTAAACGGAGTACCTTTATGGACCACCATGAATTTGAAATTATCTTGACAGGTTTTTCACGATAAATTGTTAGTCATTCGCTCAATATAATACCACGATCAAATTGTTTTGGATAAAATACAATAATTATATGTTGAAAAAAAAATATGAACACGTGAATTTGTCGGTTGCGGGATTCGGATTCGCGACCCACAGCTTTAGAAGCGGACCATCTACTACTATATACCCCACACGTGTACTTACTACGCATATTATAATAAAACGTAGTAAAGATACAACTCTAATTTAATTCCTAGAATCAATTTGCCAAGAAGTGTGTGGTATGCTTGTTTATAAGCGTAAATATTCCGGGAATAAATTGCTTGAGATTTTTACATCAACTGGGTTAGCCAGTCATAATGATTAAGATTTTACTGCCAGATAAAATATAAAGAGCATTGGATCAGATCTATCAATTATTTTCATGTGAAGTCGTTGTTAGAATGTACCGTTTGATATATCTACTACTACATACATAAATTTTATGATTGAAAAGTTTCTCAACTTGCTAATGTGGTTTATCTAGATTCTTACACAAGGATCATAATTATACGTTTACTATATTATTATTAAAAATGGTTCTACATACACCATCACCAGTGGCGTGTGGTGACTTTTTCTTCTATGGATGCTGTTGAGAAATATGTGGCGATCAACCAGTGACGTCCATAGACATAATGCCGCCCCTAGGCAGCGCCAAAATGCCACTACAGTATTTTTTAACATCCTTTCATGATTCCAATATCTAAGAAATGTATTGTATGGATACATTACTAACAAAATATATACCTATCTACCACTAAAACATACAAAATTAAATTTATATATATTTTTTCGCTAAGAGTGTGGATTTTTTTGGCGTTGGTAATTTAGTGGTTTCTTACATGTCATTATTGCGATACATTAATTTGTTCTGTCTTGGGGAATTACGACGCACTGGTTAATGAGTCAGACTGTAATCTCAACTCAAATCTGCACGGGTCATTTCTGGTTACCGAGGACGTCGAATGAAGTATACTAGACATCGCGAACCCGTCAAAAGATTACAATCCTGTTATACATTTTATGTTAATTAATACTTTTTGTTTTCGTTATTACTAGTTTAGGTAAGTATATATACCAAATGATTCTCCTATATTTGTCGCCCTTCGAGTAACTGCCGCCCCCAAGCGACGTTCAATCTGCCTACCCCCACGGGACGTCACTGCTATCAACGATTCCTTTGAGAATAAGCATTGTCAGCAAAATCCCTGACACACCTACGAATCGATCGCGAAAATATTTTAGTATTTAATTATTTTTATACTTACAGGTACATTTTTTCACAGACCGTCAGCGTATCGGGTAATGCGTACTCAACAAGAAACGCCGACGGCGAAAAATAAGATTGTCTACCACATGCATTTCACACGAATCTAATTACCAATTGCAAATAGGAACTTTTACCTCAGGAATATTATTGATATTTATTATGTTAAAATGCATTTCTCATTGATTCTTCATGCCATTATTTCTCAATTGTTTTGCTTTGACAACAAAACATTATAATTATAATATTATAAATATTAAAGTGTGTCACTCATGTAATGCTGGGTGGTTTGATTGTTACAGATGTATTGTAGCCGCTGTTTTGAATAATATATTACAATATACCGCAAGGGGTTGTAGTAGGTGTTTTGTCTGGTGTGGGATACATGGTGTGTCATTAATAAGACTAGAAAAATAAATTATTGTATGATAAAGTACCGCAATTTTCTGAAGTTTAATTGTTAATTATATTTATTTTTATAATTTGTATGTACACTTAGGTACCTACCTATATTTTATAATAAATGAGGATTATATTCTATTATATTTAGGTATAGTACGGTTGGCAACACTGCTAGGTGGGAACATCAATAATCAATTTTGTTTATGCTTTATCTTGTCATTATATTTCAATTATGGTTTTCACGCCAATAGGGTTACATAATAATACTTCGTTTACCGATATGTCTACGTCATATAGTTAGGATTAGTGCCAAATTTATATTTGCTTTTTAATTATTAGGTATTACTTACATAATAATAAGCAGTCGCGCACAAAGAAAAATGGTTTAGGGGGTCCATTTCGAAAAGAATTTCCGTCATATGTAACGTATTATTGATTTTTAATGCAGTTGGACGGGGCGGGGTTAATAACACAATCTAGCAGGTCTATCACGGGCAATCTACGAGGGTGGGTCAATAAGTCCTTAGAAAAGCCGACAGGTGGCGCCACTAGTACTTTAAGCGGTTTGTTTTCATGCAGCGGCACTACCGATTCAGTATGCTGCGAAGTTTCAATCAGATTGGTCGGGTTGTTGTGTGTTTCTCGTACATTTAAAAAAAAATTTGCTTGTGGAAAATGGAAAAATGGAAAATTGAGTTTAGAGCTGTTATTAAACATTTTAATATAAAAGGGTTAACAGCAAAGGAAATAAAAAATGAGTTGGATTTAGTTCACGGCATATCTGCTCCTTCACTTGCAACTATTTATAACTGGTTAAATGAATTTAAACGTGGTCGTACATCAACAAAGGATGAACCACGCTCAGGACGTCCTGTAGAGGTGACTACACCAGAAATGATCAATAAAATCCACGATATGGTGTTAAGTGACCGAAGATTAAAGTTGAGTGAGATAATTGAGGTTACATGGATCTCAAAAGGTAGCGTCATTTCTATTTTACATGACAAATTGGGCATGAAAAATATTTCTGCAAGATGGGTGCCGCGTTTGCTCACAGTCGACAATAAACGCAATAGGGTGGTGGCCTCTAAAGCCCTGTTGTCGCTCATGCAACGCAATCCGGATGAATTTTTTCGTCGCTTTGTGACTGTAGATGAAACATGGATACACCACTATACTCCCGAGACGAAAGAACAGTCAAAGCAGTGGATTGCGAAGGCAAACCATGTCCAAAGAAGGCGAAAACCGTAAAATCAGCTGGTAAGGTTATGGCTACTGTATTTTGGGATGCACGTGAAATTATTTTCGTTGACAATTTGGAAAAAGGAAAAACAATAACAGGGGATTATTATGCATCTTTATTGGACCAGCTAAAAAACAAAATTGAAGAAAAACGGCCTCATTTAAACGAGAAAAAAATCCTCTTTCATGAGTACAATGCCCGTGTTCACACATGTTTACGATCAATGGCTAAAATTGAAGAATTGAAGTTCGAATTGGTCGACCACCCACCGTATTCGCCAGATTTAGCCCCCAGTGACTTTTTCCTTTTCCCAAACTTAAAAAAATGGCTAAGTGGACAACGTTTTTTTTCAAATGAAGAAGTCATCGATCGGACAAATGCTTATTTTGAGGACCTTCCGAAAACTTATTTTTCTGACGGTTTAAAAAAAATTGAGAAACGTCTAACCAAGTGTATTGAGCTCCAAGGAGATTATGTTGAGAAATAAAAAAAAAATACAAAAATAAAAACTGTTTTAATGCTTTTTTCTAAGGAATTATTGACCCACCCTCGTACCACGGGAATGGGACAATTGGACTCCGGACAATTGGACGCCGCACTGTCGTAGACACGTATACAGAACGTAGACGAAGTATTTTAATCAGTTTCTATCTACTACTTAGTAGTTTTAATTCATCATAATGTATTCTTTATTGCGGATTGAGAATTACCATGCCTAAGGCTTTATATAAAATAAAAAAACTCTTTTTTCGTTGGAACTTAAACATATACACGATTAAATCATTATTTACGCCTGTATATTTACATTGTCACCAACTATTAAATCATAATATAATCATTTAAATATAAATACTAATATTAAATATTTTTTTTAAAGTACCTATAAGTACCTAACGTCTATTTATTTTCGAATTCCGTGGCGTCCAGTTGTCCGGTGCCAAATCGTCCTAGACCCGGTACCACTGACTTGCACAATTACCGCGCCTACTACTATTTATAGATTCTCGTCGCTTTAACCGCGAACCACCACCTCGAATTTTCCGATTACATTCCCCATACCAGGACACTCCTCAGTTTGAGTCAAACGATATAAACAATGCGCGGGGTCAAACGGTTATAATTATTAGAGGATCGTCAGTGTCCGTTTATGTCGTCCGTGCTGCATCAGGATATTAAAGCAAATATTGGTTACCCCAGGGCCCAGATGGTTGCACCAATTCATTAGTTCCACGAGTCTCCCAGTGGGCACAGGCCTTGCGCATCGCATAATGCCGAGATGAGTAGGGCTAACCCGTTGAGAATGCAATTCGGCAGTCAAATCATAAGAGTCACAATCTTCAGTCATGACGTCCTGATGAAGAGGAATAAGAAGTGACAATTCATTCACCTAATAAATTTGTATTTTTTTCGTTCCATTTGAGGTCACGGTGTTATCTATCACCATATGTGTCAATTGTATGATATCGTAGTCGTAATGTCTACAAAGTGATAACAGCACATTAATTCCGGTTTATTTCGCTTGTATTCAATGCGTGCTGACACCTTATTTAACTGATACGATAACAGCATTGATAACGCAAACTCTTACGAACTGTTCTCTATTCAAATTGTAACACGCGTTTACACACAGATGGCGTTAGCACCCTTTGAAAACGTTATTTTATTTTTTCGTCAGTTGCAGGCAACTGTGTGTAATTGTTGTTTTTAATTAATTTTCTTAGAATACAAAATATACGAAATAGCATGCATGAAGCAGTGGCGAAGAGTCCAGGTAGGCTGTTAAGATCCGCCATAAACAGTGCACACTAAACTTTGTTAGTCACTCGTATTAGTTTTCATTGAACTAATACTACAATTTACAGATGGTGTTGGTTAGTTTTTAAACCAAGTCACAATACCAAGCATAAAAAATACTCGTCAATCTATAAACTATCTAAAATTATGCAATTAAATGATACATAACTTAAGATATTTTATAGATGGAATAATATTTTATTATCTATTGTAGGTTGGTGTAGGGAAAGATAAATGAATTTAAAAAATGAACCAACAATATGTCTAATATGTGTTCTTAATCCAACGAAAACAAATAGTTTGAATAAAAAAGTGTGTACAATTTTGTCGTATCGCCCGAAGTATACCAACACTATTATGGTTTAGTTTAGGCAGAGTTTAATTGATTTTTAAAAACTATCCAACACCATCTGTAAACTGTACTATAAGTTCTATAAGTTCTATAAGTACTATAAGACTAAAAAAGTTTAATGTGCACTATTTATGGCGGATCTTACCAGCCTACCTCCACCCATCGCTACTGGCGTTAAGTTAGCTCATCATAATCAAGATTGCAGTTATGGCTTTCTCCATCAATTCACTCTACCGTCTTATATTCTAAGGGCTGGTTTCCAGTCTGGTACCCCGGCGTATGCGATACCTAGTCAGCACGTTTTTGGCCTTCATCTTCTTCTGTTCTAGTTGATTGCACAACATTACTTTCTTTGCCGGCTAATTGTTAGATCTGTAGAGTGCCTGTATAGAGTATAGACTCTATGGTATAGACCGTAGAGCTCATTGTAACCTCTTCTTCAATTGTTGTAGATTTTTTGTCGAAATGTTCAAGGCTCACTGTTTCGCAGCGTTAATCTCTAGGTTTACGAGTCGTATGTGAGTAAAAACTTTCTGTTTAAGCCTGCTTTTAGTTCGGCCAGCTAATAGGCATCAATTCAACTTTTGGTTGATGATATGATTTATGTCATTATGCAATGTAGACGAGTAGCAGTAACCGTTTTCTAGTGGTAAATGGAATTGTGCCGTAACGTTGTTGATTATTAAATATAACGTCCCCCTCTAATATTACTATAATATATTATTATTTCATATATCTAGTTATTGGTGATTATGTAACTTCAGACTAGAAAATGTAATCAGGCGAATAGACTGCAATATCAAAACCCATTTCAGAATGCAGTTTTGTATTAAAACAAATGTATTAAATGTGAGAACCAAAAAAATAGCAATATACATATTCAAAACTCTGTTACAACAATTTTAGTGTCCGGGCGGAGCTGGATTTCGTAAAGTTTCTAAAACTCCAAGGACACCGTTTTGCGGGACATATTATTACGAATGGGAGGTAAATTTTCATCGAAGTGTCTAACTTTGACAGAGTTGAAGGGTGGATGACGTGCCGAGAGACTCAGTTGGCTGGACAAAGCAGAAAAGTACCTCCATACTCTTGGGCCTGTGCGATCCAGGGTAGTGGAGACTGGAGAGTGATGTTAGCGAGTGCTACTGATGATAATCGTATCTAACGCGAAAATAACCATAATTATCTTTATCCTTCTAAGTTGATAAAAAATATTGATATAAGTAGGTAATGCATAATATCAGTTTCGTCCACGTATGTCAGATAATAAAGCAACATCGTTTGATGCAAGCGTTACAACTATAATAATTATGTTTTTCGATGAGAGTAACAAAAATCGTTACTTATCTTTTTAATATACTTAAAAATGTTGCCAACATCTGGGCAATTCACCCAGAGAAGAGTACTAAATTTAACATGTAGCATCATTATACACATCGGTAATATTAGTACCTACTTATAGTTACCTACTTGAGTTGATTTCTTATAAACAGTTTTCTATTTTCTCGTATTATCGTGCACAGATGTCTCTGTTTTTTTCTAGGCTGAAATAAATGACCGCGAAGTTTTAAAATTATTTTTGTAGGCAAATAATACATTTAATTCATAAAGTACCTAACCAATATTTTTAAAATGTATTTTTTTGTATACAAATTTATTCGATTTTCTGTCATAATATCATTTTAAGATTATTGATGTCTAGATTTCGACGTTATGTGGACGTATACCGTATATCTATTCGATTTATTTGGCCGTATTGCCTGCTGAGACGTCAACCATTTAGAGACACCAGTGCCAGCACGTTGCTATAGATTGGTTTCCCGAATATCCGCTTTTGTCGAAATCGACCTTTTAATGCAGAATGTTTTTTTGTACCTAATTGGACTAGAACCATCCCTTTCTTTAAATTACTTTGTAATGGTAATGAATACATCATTCATATGCTGTAAAAATAACAATTTAAATATCTCCATGTATTTAAATATAGGATTATGAAATTTGTTTTTCGTCTCCTGAACATTTGGTCTATTCGGGAAACCAATCATACAGCGACGAGCAGTCACTGGAAAATCGGAAGAAGAAGAGTCTCCAGGCGAATGAGTCCACGGGGTATGGTCATCGGAGTTGCGGAGTGCAGAAATAAATGGCCTAGGATTGACGATAGAAACAGAATTGTCACGATCAATGGATCATAACGACCACGAAGAAGAATTGACCACGTTATCAGACGGGATCAATCTGGAGGGGTTCAATTGTTGTTCAAAGGGTCAATTGTTGTGATGATTCGATAAAGGAAGCTTTAGGGCTACCCTGCGGTCGTTTAGTTTCCCTTATCCAGCGGCTGTCCACTGTGTGTGACATTCTAGTTCATTGCCTTTTCACCAGTTTCATAATTTGCAAGTAATGTCTGTAGGAATTGAAATACGGGTTTTAAAAAAACGGTATCCAGTTATAAAAAATCAAACTATCAGTATTAAGAAAACAGAGAAATTGCAAAAACTATATCTAAAATTACTTATTAAATGCATGATTTTTTACTTTGGTTTTGGAGCTAATACAATTTTTGTAAGAGCTTGAAAAAGCTCTGGAGTTTGGTTTTATGACGAAATTTTGCCTGAGCTAAAAAAAAGCTATCTCTACTTTATGAAATAGGTACCGGTATTGATGTTTTCATTCTGTATTGCAGTCCCTAGTTGTCTGACTTGTTAGGTATTGGAAATGTGAATGCCCAACATGCATATTTCCAAGAATCTTTATTCTACTCTATTATGATAATAAAATCATTTTATTTTTAAATAAAAAAATAATAATATGCTGCATTGCATGGATCGAGATCGATCGCGATCTTATCGCCTCAATCTAGCTTTGGGCTCAATAAAAAAATGTAATTTGCTATTACTCTCCAAATCGAGTGTGTACTCATGTCTTATAATATAATGTATGTTTGGTTCGAGAACCATAATCAATTAACACATGTTTTATCGCTGTTTTCTGTTGAATGAGCATCTTAATTAAAATAGACATGTCAGTGCAATATATTTTTTGCTACGTATTGATTTAAAATATATTTATTATCGAGCGATGATAACGATGAAATTATTATAATCATTTTACATACTCATGCTGTGATGTGATGATTGATAAAGGTTTCTATCTTGTAAAAGTTTTTTTCATGACGTACCTACCTACGTGCACTATTTGCAAAATATTGTAATAAAATACTTTCACACGTAGGTAAATTTTCTGCCAATCGAATACATATTAGTACATACAATAGAACCTCGGTTATACGGACCTCGGTTCTAGTGCTTTTTGTACTAGTCTTTTTGATCATTATAGCGCCTGAACACATGCATGGATTTACTATCACCAATAGTGTGTATTTTAAACTATCGCGATAATAACTGTTTACACATAAAAGTGCTGACTGTCTCGCCAATCTCATTCTTCAAGCGTAAGCAAGACGCGATATTGTCATCGTATGATGCTATTTGACAGATTCAGACGGGTTCTGACAGGTACGGAAAAGTTCGTAGATAATCGGTATACGTCAAAATATTCCGTGCGGTGTGGTTCGTATTTCTACCGGCAGGTTCACCATTATCGTTCTACTGTGCATGCGCACCGACATGCAAATACCAATATTATTGCATGAAAATTCAGAAGTTTTTGAACTTTTTTGATGCATGCATGCAATCATACAACTTGCACGATAATCCGTGTTTATACGTGCATTTTCTTGTTATGGCCGCGATAATATGTACTGTCAGCAGTAAATCCATGCACGTGTAAACGGGGTATTAGTAATAATATATATAATATTAGTGATAATAAGAAAAGGGTACAATTTTAAATAAAAAAATATTTTTACAAAAGTCTTTTCAAAATTGGCTATAAGTAAAAAGTTTTATTCTGGAAGTAAAATATATATTTTTTTATTATCAGGATATTAATCTTTTGCTCTGTATAATCGAGTTTATACTGTGTGTTTTTTACTTTGATATGTTTTAACTTAGGCCGTCATGTATAAAATATCACTCAATAAACACTCGTTATTCGGGTCAATTGTGTTTAGTGTTAAACTACCAGCTAGTGTGTGTGCGTATATTGGGTATAACGATATACGCGCGCAACTGGTAACGTGTGCCGAAGCCATGTCCAAAACGTCGCCTCTTTTATTCTTATGAGATGCATTCGCACGTTGTGCGGATGATTTTGGCATAAGAGTCGGCGAAACTGAATAGTCAACACAAAACATAATCTCACATGTAAAAAATTGTTTTACCTGCGTCTGTAACACGACTTGTATTGCGCATGTGTGTTATATTGAGAGTTGTAGGAACCTTCCTTCGATGTTCGAAAATCGTCTGTTTTGTCTGACGATGTTTTTCATTACAATCATTACGTATCACCCTGTTGTATTCTACTGACGATTTCCTCGCGTAAAAAAGGTTAAAAAAAATACTAGTTACAAACTTTTTATACTATGATCTCTCTGAAAAATACTCTTAATAAAAAAAATCGTAAACTGTTGTAGAACAAGAACTTCTTGTCCGCGTGTTAAAACTGTCAACTATCAAGCTCTTCCTGTGCAGTTAATCGCACTTCCGTTTTCAAATGAGGAACGCTGCCAAATTTATTATTTCATTTTACGCTTCCGTGGGGTATGGCTCTACTAATTTACATAATTTGATGCTTTTTATAATAAAAATATGTCTAAACTCTAAACCGATCAGAAGTGATATTAGAATTATTGTTAGTAAACGTTTGGTTTATTGCGAATAAGAAAAGGAGTTGTCGCATCTAATGCAGCCGATGCATTATTTAAACACGCTTTGCCGCCATGACAGATACGTCATTGATAAATCTAGTACTATATATGATACTACAGCGACGAGATCGAGGACGGAAGTCGTTCACCAAGGTTTTCCATAATATCGCGACGAACGTAATCAATGACTGACTTAGAAAGCTCTCTCATTAATATTGTGACTAAGAAAATCTTTACATTGCCAAACGTATTTCGTTTACGACGACTTAAAATCGTGAAAATTGTAAATATTTTCTTGGCATTGAATGGCGTGGAATGATACGCTCACCGGTTGTCACCGTAACTTACCGTCAATAATTGTATTACTATTACAAAATAGAGACCACCTACAATAATTGGTCCATTAAATGTCGCGCAATAATATTTTGTTAGTTAACTTAATATCTGTTGCACAGTTACAATATATTGTAAATCGTTAACAGTTCATATTTGAATAGTTTTCAGATCGTAAATCATTATTATCATCAACACCCACGATAGCCGAGCGGTAATGTGTCGGCTTATAATGTCATGGGTCCCGGGAGGCTCGATTAATTATCTTATGTAATCTGACTATTATTTACATGTTGTTTTTTAGACCTAATAGGTTGAGCAAGTGGCTAACAACAATTTCTCGTAACATCGAAAATCTGTTAATTTAACCTTCTAGTTTATCACCAGTAATTATTGTTTTTGGGTGGTCTTAGTCTAATTGTAGATGGATGCCAATCGTATTTAAATAGGTTTTCACTGGCGGGTTTTTAAGTTGTTAAATTTCTAATAAAACAAGCATTTGATGTAAATCAGTTGTCATCAGTTTTCTCACCAGCATGTTATTTTTGGGTGGTTATACCTTCTAATTGTCAATTCAGAAATATCATATCTGTTTCCTCGGTTTTTCTAATTAATATGTGTGTTTAACTGGTCAAATCTTCTGCTTTTATAAGAACAAACATCGCTTTAAATTGAGGTTTCACCTGTCATTATTGCGTAAGAACAAATATCGTATTTGAAAGTGTTTTTTTAATATTTTATTTTAATCATCACTTTATGGAGACGGCAAGGCGGAAATAAAAAAAGATATATATCCATAAATTTATTATGATAAATTATTACTACTAATAGGCACATAATGCGGTTCCTAATTTATAATTTACCTCGAATATTTGCCATTAGCACTCCATTCATTACTACGAATATGTTGGCATGTGAGCATAAAAAGGTTCGCCATCGCTGGCCTATGATATATTAGGTACTTACCTATATTTTTTTCATTAAATGCGCAACCTACCCAAGACCTACCCATGAATATCTAACCCTCCTGACTGATAAATAATTAATTGTCTAATTTATGTGCAGTATTTTTTAGTTTTATATAGGTACAAACTACGTGGTATATATGTTATCTAAATACATATTATTCTTTAGTTATGATCGGTATTATCTTCTCTGATGCCTGGTCCAGACCAAGAGCCGCATGCAGAATCTAAGAAATCGTTCCTAAGGATAAGTCGCCGAAAAGGATGACTTAACTATAGACAATCCTGAGTATAGAGTTAAGGAATCCTTAACCATAGACAACTTTTGTTATGAACACGCCCCCTTCCGTATTACGCATGAGTGCAGGACCGTAACAAAAATATCGATATTTTGAAGTATCAATACTTTATGAAATATACATCGATATTTTGCTATTGATAATTTCTTTCGATAACGATGGATATATAATAAAATTATAAATAATTCTTCGCAAACAACCATAATTTGACAACGATATTTACAAACATGGTCCCCACAAGGCGGGGGGGGGGGGGGCTAACAAGGCTCTAGCCTGGGGGTCAATCAGATAAGTGAGATAAACACACATCACAAATTTGCTCTAATACTAAAAAAGTCGCCTGCGCACTATTTATTTCAACGATTTTAACAATAGTAGTACGATGCATTTTTTTATTATCGTATGTCGCGATACTTGACAACTCCGCAATTCAAATAGATATAAATTCTAATGGTTTTATGTTTTGTACTTTTATATTTTCCATCTGCGACGGATTACAACAAAACATGGACATAGTATGTGCTCATAAACAATTTATACACAATGCTAATTTTTTCAATCTATAATCAAACAGTTGCAGTTGTTATGATCATAATTGCCACCATGTTGTCCCCAATTTTTAGATGTTCACAGTGTGTTACACTAGTTTGTGGCACAGGTAATTAATTCGTTTCAGCGAGCAATCAACTTTTTAGTAAGTGGTTAGTGTCACTACCAGAAAAGCATACATAAATAATTTACTAACCTGTATTAATCTCCCGTGTGTACGGTCTCCATCATGATGGAGTATCCGTTTATTGTAAGGCATAAAGCCCATTGACGCAGCGAGTGCGGCGCTCGCGCAAAATTTCTACAAGTGGCGCGTAAATCATCGAAAATACAACGTAATCAAATACGCCAGCGCCCACTGGATTTGGCGACGCATTATACGCGCCCGCCGCATGAATCATCGTTTTTTCGCGAATCACCGCTTCTCGGCGATACGGATGAAAGAAAATACAATGGAGTCCATTCATTGAACACAGCGAGCAAAATCACGCTCTAGACGGCGTCGTCGATCGACGGGCGAAAAGTCATTATTTAATAACATAGAACGCATTGTTTAATTGTATTGCATGTCCTTTATTTCGCTGGTTGAATAATTTCGTCGTAAATATTTATTACAAGCCCCGAAATAATATATTTTTATTGCTTTGTTATGAGAGACGCTGTAAAAATAATTGTTTTGTGCTGCTTGGGCCGCTTATTACATAGGTGAAGGGTAATGCGCGGCGAGAGACGTGTGATTATGGTTATGAATAAACACTTAATACGCCGACTTCGCCCGCTCGACGCGTTCTGTGGGCACCATCGCTCATCCTTCCACCAATGACTAATGGTCGATGTAGGTAATTATACTATAATAGTACCATCCTGCTTTATTGGTTGATCCCAAAATCCTATGATTTGATCCTACGACATGTTAAAATCAAGCGATTTCATGGTTAATTTTTATATTATTTCGGACAAACATACGTGTTTTTGTCAACTAAAGAATTGGTTAGTTTAAAAATAAAAACAATATAGAAAGATCGGAGAAAATATTGTCATTAATCTCATATTTTGACGGAATTGTGGGTTCGGAACAAAGAAATAAAGTACCTACATAATATATTCATAAAACATCCCAAATTCGAAATCATCAATCAGGAAAGTACAACTAAATGTAAAATTCTTTGTAGGTATGTACATTTTGTTGGCATAGCTTCATAGTACCTACTTACATAATATTATTATGACACTTTTTTTGGCAAATTTCACTCGTTTTTGACGTGCACGATTGCAATCCCAGTGCTGGCAGTAGCAAAGTCATTTTTTTCAAATCGTATTGTTTCGATATGGAGCACCACTACCGATAAAATGATATAATATATTCATATGGATAGGCCAACTTTGCGGCATTTGAGAAATTTGCAGCGTCGTATGGGGAGCGGGATAGTCCCGACTCTTCTGTAGACTCATCCATTTCAATTCGTGACACTCAGTATGCGGGTACACAAAGCGCTTAACGTCAGCGGACAGCAGAGCCAGTCCAAAAACAAACATTTTCTTTCTTAACTTTCTTCTTTCAGCACTACGGTGCATGGTTGCAGCATCAGTCCCGTGCGGCTCCGTCTCGGGACGGAATGAGCACTTAAAATCACTTCTTTCAGACACGTTTAAAGCGTCATAGAAAGCGGCCGTGCATATCCACGGTTGTGCATATATGACGGGTGGTGGTGGGCACTTTAACGGATCACTTTAATGGTGTTAAGTAACAATTTTTGTTGGAAAATCATTGTGTTGTCAAAATAAAATACACTATGTAATAAGTACCTACTTATTGTGCATAATTTAATAACGATCAGGACCTGCCTTGTTTGCTTCAATGGAACATTCTCAACTGATACATACTAAGTACACCATTTTACTGGTCTTACCTACTAAATGATTTTTTTTTTGAAAAAAATAAGACGCCCGACGGGACTTGAACCTATAATCATTGGATTCGCGCTGATGTACCTACTACCAATTAAGATACGGACATCCTAATTAATTACGACGAATTTAACTAGTAGTTATTATAATGTAATACCTATGAAATTGTTTTTGTATTTTAAATCAAGGTATTAAATTCAGTGCTCTAATTATTAACCGATGTCGGATCACTCTAAATTTTAGTTATAACGTACTTGCACTTGCTAATAATTTAAATATTTTTTCTAGTAGGCATATTATGTATGAGGTCTTTTCCGATTATGAATATTCAATATTATATTGAATGTTACATTCTTAAATCTTGTGAATTATTCGTGGAATAAAACAAATGGTTTATTTAAAAAATAGTATAAGTATATTCTTACCCATTAAAATTTGTAATGATCGTTATTAATTTATGTGAAATAAATACATATTGTGTTTTATTTTAATTAATTATTATGAATTTTGTTTAGATGGTCCAAAATATCAATTTTTGATGTTTTATGGAACCTGATAGATTAGATTTATACTCTCACTTTAGAATTTGTATGAATGACAGGATGGATCCTTCTCGACGTGATTTTTTAGAAATTAACCAACAAGATCTGTAAGTTGTATCTATTCTTAGTTCAATGAAACCAAATAAGTATGTCTGACAAAGTTAAGTGTGCACTATTTATATCGGATCTTCACAGCCTGCCTCCACCCTTCGTTACTGATAAATATGTATGCAGGTACTATTATAAGCTTAGGTTAGGTATAATATCAAAATTGGGGCTCCTAACAAGCAATTAATGCTAGGTACTATCCATTTTATTGATTATTTAAATTTTCCTACCAAAAATTGTAGATAAGTAGGTAAATATCAACAAAAAAAAACTTGAAAATCTTCAAATCATTATTTCAAATTTACCTAGTTTATTGTGGAATGTTTATTCATTCATGCTTATTTTTACTATGATGTAATATGGGCTCGTCTTTTAATTCATTCTGTACACTTTTTTTAAGCTCCATAGCTTAGCTATTTGCATAATATATTTACATAGAGCGGAATGCACAATCTAAGATTTCGTTCCTAAGGATAAGTCGCCGAAAAGGATGACTTAACTATAGACAATCCTGAGTATAGAGTTAAGGAATCCTTAACCATAGACTACTTTTGTTATGAACACGCCCCCTTCTGTATTACCATTTACCACTGACAGCTGCTGTCAAAATAAATTCGCATGTCTATAACACAGTCCATACACTCAAATTCATTTGACAATGTATCTCAATATGGATATTGATAGTGTTAATACGTTTGGCATGTACTTGCAGAATATTATTTTATTTTTATACGCCAGCCCGCAGAAATACAAAATACCAGATGAAGAATGACACTTGATGCTAGTGTTACCATGTTAAAAAAAAATATTGTGGTGCCTGTGGAATCACGTATAATGACTTATAACGGAAACATAAGAGTATTATAATTAAATATTAATATGTATTTATAGTTATTGCATTTATAAAATGCAGTTGTCATATTTTTGTTATCGTTTAACGATTATAAAATAATTTACCTAATTTACCTAACGAGAATTTTTAAATATGGTATTCTTTTCAATAAAAATGATCTTAACTAAGGACAGTGTTTCTGCATAGTGTTTTCTGCTAAGGAAATTTTAGTTATGACAAATGTTTCTGCATTCCGCTCTTACTCTGCATACAAAACAATGCTAATTTAAGATTATTTATATTGTACTATAGCAAACTGGAATTTTACCGTGTAACCACTCGTGGGTGCGACAAGTATAGAGCTACTGGTAGGTGAGCATAGTTTTAGGCCAGGTTTTCATCGCAAGAATCAAAGCACGCAGTCTGGTAGACTGCGTGCTTTGGTAGACTGTTTGTGCTTTGGTAGACTCTCCTAACTACGCTACGCTGCATTTGTGGATATCTCACAATATGAGCAGTATGGATAATGTAGTCCACTGTGTTTTAACTGTAATGCGAAACAAATTCATACAATAAATATCAGCGTTGTGGCGAAGCAAGTACTCGCGTTAGGTTGGCCGTACCAGTGCTTCCCAGAGGATGGGAGCGGACCCTTTTTTGTGTTGCTCCGCTCCGGGACCTAATACTGTATCCGCTCCAGGGTCTGCTCCGCTCTGGGTAAAAAGTATTATATGAACCTATACAAATGTTAAACAATAAAAAAATGAGTAGTACGTTTGAAATAAGGTTTATTATTCATCCTTTTCATTAATAATTTTATCTGTCAATTATTTGTCTTATCTGTCAAAAAGTGAGGTTATTTATCACTCAGCAGTGTTACCGTATGTCAAATAATTCCGGTGTTACAAAGTGTCAAATATGATATTTTCATTGGATTTTAGGACGGAAATTTAATAAAAAAAAATACATCCGGAGCATTGGAGCACTACAAATTTTCGTTGCTCCGGCTCGGATCGTGTTCCGGGTGAAACACCATTGCTCCGTTATTTCATACTCCTGCTCCAAGCTCCGCTCCAGCTTTCTGGTGTTGCCTACTGTCGCTGTCTCTCTTTAGAAAAAAAATACATTCTCTCAGCAGTACAGTATTTTTTGGAACCCCATAGGTACTTACATAATTCAAATAATACTCATGTTTATGGACAGAACAAGAATGTATTGTTTCGTAACTAATAAATATTTCATACAAATAAAAATTTATGTAGGCACAAAATTGGGACATAAGTAGTATGTTATACCTATTAACCAATTTAGTGTTAAATTAAATAACTTACAAAACACCGGCTTGTTGGTTTGCAAGCAAATCTGGTGTAATGTATTAGCTATGAGATATTTAAATATTGTTTTAGGTCTTTAAAATGATTTAACGCCATAAGTCACATGCGTATTTTGCTAGTCGTATATGCTTATTAAAAATGCTAGATCTTGAAAGAAAAATGGGTACATAGTTATGGCAGTGACTGTGCACACGATCTATTAAAATAGTTCGCCGCCCCTCTTGAATTGACCGATCAATTATATAGTTTTTTTTTTGTATTTGTTTGACTTTTTTTCAAATGCCTACATGCTGTCCTATTTTTTGCTGCCTCACTTTGTGGATTGTTTATAACGAGTTATCACATGTCGCTTAATGACTAATGGGATGATTATCATTCTCAAAAAAATAAAATTAACCCAAACGTTTCTAATTTTAGCCAGTATTTTTTTTGTTTTCGCAGCCATATCTACGAGGATAAACACAATATCATATTGTGGTTTGGTCTGGACGTAATGTTCTAAAATAGTTTTTAATTGTCCGACTGGCGGAAACGATGAAAGCTTTATGATTGTTTGTTTATAAAATATGTTTTTATGTTCATTCAATTTGGCTATTGTAAATATTTATATTTTGCTGCGTGTTGTCAATGATTTTCCAGAGAAAAGGAATTTTGTTTACATCACAATACAGATATTTCGCTATTATTGTATGTAGTAGGTGTGTATAGTAAATTAGTTCGTCTTTTTAATACATCAGTTTTCTTTTCAAACGTACATATATTATATAAATTAATAATTAGCAATTAAGTTTGCGGCAACATTTATGGTGCTTAAGATTATAAAATATATCTGCTTCTTCCTTATAGTGGATTTACGGACTTGTCACCCGACCAACTATGGCGGATAACTACAGGTGCAAGCTATGTTTTCTGGAAATATCCGAGAATATGCTCCGAAAGGGTACGAAAGGGTAGAGATGCTCAAGTCGGTCCAACCAGCTGTAGGGTCCATCGGGCCGTCCGATCTGGTCCAATTTTGTTGCGTTTAAAAAAAATGCGACGTCTTATTGCGGACGTATCTTCACATATATTATGTTTGTAACATATATTAATTTATTAATTATAATCATCTATTTTTGTTAGCTCACCATGCTTCTCTCTCCCATGGGTACTTTTCATTAGAAAGTCGCTGTAAACTCACCTAAAGCACACACGAGTACCCAAGACTTGGGTATCTGCTCCTGAGATATTCCTATACGTAAAAAAATGATGATGCTTCACATTCACATTGTGATACGCTTGATTAAGGACGAGTGTGGTGCTGGGCGGATTGGTTTGGATGGGTCTATGTTTGTGTTGCTTCTTCCAGTGTATTTATCTACATACAAATACATACCCAGGTGTTAATAATAGTATTTTGACTACGTTGGTAAGTACTGTAGCAATGTGGTAAAGTATTGCCATATAAATCCATTGGTAAAAATTAATCATATGGACGTTTGAACTTTGACAGACAATGAAAATATTTATGAGCAACTTTATAAGTAAAATCTGTAGAACTTTTAATCATACTTATATTATGGGATAATTATTGTTAAGTATGTTAGTTGCAACGTCAGTTATAGGTAAATCATTATACAGTGACACCATGGGACGGCAAAAGCGGTTTGCAGTTGTAGTGGTATTGTTTGTTAGCATTGAAAAGACATTGCAGAAAACAATTCCAATACACCCGCAAATCGCATCAGTTTAAATTTATTCCGAGATACTATGTATTCACAAAAAACCGCCGGTCAAAAACTGCACGTAGAATATTTGCTTTAAAAACATAGTATTGTTAAGTTTTATTTATGCAAATGCCGAAATATAATACCTTTCAAAACTGTTGAAGAAACCGTGGTTTGGTATTGACTTTGTCATAAACTTTTTAACCAAATTTAACTAGCAAAAAGACAAAGAGATTGGACAAAAAGAGCTTAATAATAATGATATTTATCATACAACACATGACAGATATGTATGTATAGACATTATTTTTATTTTTTTTTAACATACATAAAAAGTGAAGATAACTAACGTAGCAACAAATATTATTTATTGTTTTTTTTGATGAGTTTAATCATTCTTACAATACGTAGAAAGAATAGCATCATTATTTTCTAAATACTTTCATAAAATTGTGATCATACTATAGCAAATAATGTGCCATCTTTGGGTACCTACCAGATAACATGTTTTAAAAGTAATTTTCTCACTTTTTATATGAAAAGGGTTATGCTGTAATACTTTCTTCATTCATAATGTTAGCTTTATCTAATTACTCTTTCCTGAGCTTTCATTCAATATAGGTACCTACTGCAATAAATGTGTTGTTAATACGTGGTGATATTAAATGTTCAAATTAACTACACATTGTTGTTCAAAGTTCATTCTCTCTTTAATTTAATCGTATCATGCCTATGGTACGTACAAATCTGGTTTGAGATACAAACCGGTTTATGTCGTCTCTATTTTGTTATTTTTTCGTTCACTTTATTATTGATAGCAGATAGTTGTTGTTGTATGGTACATTCAACGAATACATTAATGATATGAAGATAATGTATTGTACACTAAATGGTGTCAAATCCGAAATCCAAAATGGCGGATGATTTATTAATTAAAAATTACACATTTCATTGAAAATGCTGCCCACTGTAGTCAGTATGACATTGTTCAGTATGACAAGTTTGATTTTTTGCCCTTACAAACGAAGATTGTGCAGAGTTCAAGTTCACTTTGAGTTCACCTGCTTCATAGCGGTATAAAATCTAATATTGGTTAAAAACAACTCCATACTAATCACTTCACATTTCATTAAAAGCATACCGCTTATTACCAAATACCCTGATCAATGAACGGCCCCGATTGCTTTACGAACTGTCATAAATTATGTACGCAACAAATATATACAAATTAAGCCCACCATATTATGGTAAATTAGGTAAATCAATGTTATGTTTACTGTATTAGTACTGTCTGTAGCACAGAACAGATAATAAATAGAATACCGATAGGCTATATTCAATACGCCGCATCTTGATGCAGGGTTTTGAGTGTGAGTGTCCTACGAAAATGAAACACGCATTATGCACGTGAAATAGTGTGTGTAATACACCACCAACATTAAATGAGCGTAAATGCATAAACCGAGAGCAGTTTTCAGTATTAGACGTAAAACGTATTCTTGACACGTGTGTAAGTTTAACCCGGATTCTTCCTTACTCGAGTCGGTTACCTGCTATCGCCTTACCCGTTATGTATTTCAATTCCCATTATTTCTGAGTTCCCTGGTCTGTAGGTACTGAAATATATATATGTGAAGAATTGACAAGACGGTTCATAGAACCCCTACATAGAGTATAAAAGGATTCCTAATTAGACAATATTTTGTTGAATTAAGTAATTGCTTTGAAATCAAACACGCACATTGGTTGAAGAAAAAAAGTGAATTTGACCTTAGCAATTTGAATTTGCTTTGGATTTGAACTCGTGACCTATCTAACATCTAATTCATGGTGGAAGCGATTTTAATACAAGCAAATATTAGGTATTGGCGACCAAAAACTTACGTGAGAAATTTAATTACGAATATAATTCTAGCATGTAATACACACTTGTTCAACCCAAAGGCAGTGACCCAAACCCAGACCCAGAGGCCGATAAAGTTGTTATCCACATAATTGATATCAAGATACTAAGCTGTTATTTATAGATGGCTAAACAGTGCATAAACGACACAGAAAAAAACAAAAAAAAGTAGAATGGTGGTAGATTTTTTTGGCAGTGTAAGCGACTCATTTAGGTGTTGGTGTCGTTACTTTCAAATGACACCAACACCGTTCCAAAGTGATTTGGTCATGGTCGGAATGTCAGAAGAATCTGTCTTTCTTCCACTTAAATTTTTATCTCTTATAAGTAATCAACAGATACTTATAACATAAATAAAAATTCATCGCAAAATATAATATGCAGTTACTATTCAACCGCCCCTCAAAGTAAAATGTAGTAAGTATACGGATGTTATTATTGTTACGTAAATATCGGCAGTGTACTTTACTCTGTTTTTGTAGTACTTATTACTTTTATATCGCCTCAGGTGCATTCTAGATACTCAGGTACTGTACGTAACAACTAAAGAGGAGAGAAGAAAGTGGTTTGCAGATTTTATAAACACCTTTGTACCTAGGGATGTTACATCGAAAGAAAACATATCAATACTTACATGTTCGACATTTTTATGTTAATTTTCCCAGTTTCCCCTCCGAGTTTGGTATTGTATCTGGAATAAAGTAACGATTCGTTGCTACCTTCGTCCCTCTATGTCCTTTTACACATCACGTGGTATCAATAACACATTTTCGTCAAAATCACCACATCATCATCATCATCAGGGGCGCGACAACCCGGTGTGGGTCCTGGCCTCCTCCAACAGCTCCCTCCACCTGTCCCTATCCAGTGTGGCCGCTTTCCAATTTGGTGCCCCCAGAATACGGCAGTCACTGACTGCTCCATCCAACCAGCGAATCTTTGGCCTCCCTCTTCTTCTACGTCCTATTGGATTGCTGGACATCACTCTCTTTGCCGGTTCATTGTCATTCATACGGTGCACATGACCTAGCCATCGCAGTCTCCCAATCTTAATTGATTGAACTGCGCTGCAATCTTCGTACAGCTCAGCATTATATCTTCTCCTCCAATTGGTGCCATCCCTGATCGGTCCATATATACGGCGGAGAATTTTTCTTTCAAAGATGTTCAGGGCTCGTTCATTTCGCAGAGTTAGTGTCCAGGTTTCCGATGCGTAGGTGAGCACTGGCTTTACTAGTGTCTTATAAAGAGTGCTTTTAGTTCGGCGAGATAGTTTGCGGGACTTAAAATGTCTTAACAGGCCAAAGTAGCATTTATTCGCAGACATGATTCTCTTGTTGATTTCTTCTGTAATATCATTATGTTGAGTTACAAGAGATCCAAGGTATATGAAACTGTCGACCGTATCAAACTTGTATGCACCAATATCTAACTTTGGTGCGACTTCTCGTGGTGTGACATAGACAGGCATTTTTTTAGTTTTTGCCTCGTTTATTTGTAAACCCAAAATCACCACATATGAGGTATTTAATATACAGCGACGCTATATTATTTTCCCGGTACAATACTGATGTCAGTCAATGCGTTTTACGCGTGCGCCGATCGTATGCGTTGAACGCAATAGCAAAATTCCGATGTGTTTTGTCCCAATAAGATGGAAATAAACTATGTAGCAGTTCAATGGTGATATAAAATCTACACATGTTTTTTCCTAGGATTTTACTGTCCACGTTTTCCGTCGTAAAGTGTATTGCTCACAATTGTCGAAAATAAAATATTACTCATTTTCCAGTCGCTTATATTCAACTCAACGTCCATCAGGTCACCACGTTGTAGATTATTTACACTTAGATAAATAATAAATTTAGTTAATAGCAATGTGTGAAAAATTTGCAAACCCACACACTATTGATCTTTGAATATAATCGAGTGAAATATGACGATTCTGAAGTTTGTACACATCATTTAACTGAGAGATTCCATTCGCTTTTTTCGATTTATTCATTTTATTATTGAGAATAATTTATGATGATTCCTTAACGTTTGTTTATGCGGGTTTAATGCTAATTATTACTAATCACTTCACACCAATAGCGCCACGTGTAAGCATGCCGAAATAATAATAATCATCGGTATTAGTGCGAATAGAGAGTACTAATGACTAGTACTAAGCAGAAGATCATAACAACAAAATTAATTATCTTCTTCTTCTCTTTCATTATTTATATCTCCGTTCTGAAAAAAATAAACGTGAAACACCGGCTCACCCAAAAATACGTCTCAAAGAGATCTGCAGTTATTTAGCCACAGCTATACGGAATATGGGGATCGCTGGAGAGTCATTATCATCAATAGAGAGACACATTTTAAAAAGCTCTATTTATTACCGTATTACAACAAAAATACATATAGCGTATATATTAAAAACAACGAATTTCCATATTTTTTACTTATACTGTTAATAAAGTTGCTAGTGAACTAAACTCATCTCGGGTCATATAACTGTAATATATTGTAATGTTTGAAGAAAACCTTATTCTATACTTATTATGACGTAAATATATGAAAATAAAGCTGAACGAAGTGTTACTTATTCTAAGTATTAATTAAATTAGCTGAAAATCATTTTTCATATATTTTTTTAATGTACATTTTTGTGCTTTTGTACAATTGAATGTAACGAAATGTCAAAATGGCTGCCATCTTGTTTCTAGCTACACCATCATTGTTTTTAAAAATTATTCCACCCGTCCGCCCAACTGTTTAAGAATACGATTCTATATTATTTTTCTAAAAAAGTTATTATAGTTACCGAGTACTTTAATTTAGATAGCTGTATGAAGCATCATGTGAATCATTGCGTGAAGCGAAATTTACAATCGAATACAGGTTTCGGTGAACTCCTTCCAAACACACAGGCTCTTACAAATGCCGGCCACAGACGGACAGTTCTCGTAACAGGTTGAACATGCCAGTTAATAACTATACAGTTATCTTTGGTAGATAATCTGCGGCGCCCATAGACGGACACTTTTCGACCTTTCAGATATGTGCCATGTTCAAACTGCCAGCGACCCCCCACTCCCGTGTTTTTGTAAAACTGTTGGAATTTCAACTAGCCGGAAGTTCTCGTTTGACGTTAGATGCTGGTAACGTAAAGTAGGAGTAGCTGGCGCGATTTGGCGGCAAATTTTGACAGTTCTGTCATAGTTCGTTCGTAAGAAGTATATTATTTTTGTTGCGTGTTAGTTCTTTTGCGAGATACTCATATTATATAATTACGAATATTGTGGTGTCAACTAGGTACCGCAAACAATATTTTCCACTACTTAAATGTAAATAAAAAAATAAAATGTAAACTTGATGTAAAATAAATCTAGACAAAAGAAATATGTACTTACGTAAATTTAGTATTAAGTTAATGTTATAATATGTACCAAATTAATAGATATTATTCAAAACCAATAAGTAAATTGTTTTGGTGATTGAATAAAACATATTACACAAATTTAATGTATATAACCCTGATTTAAATAAAACAATACGTATGTATTTTATCTTAATTAAATTTTATTAAAACAACAATAAGTATACTATGAATAATTTATTCAAAATAAAAGAATCTGGACATATATTTACACAAACAATAAATTGTAATCATAATAAATCTAACAAAGTAAAAATATTCGTAGATCAATCGTTCGTTCAAGTATACCCTACTTAAAACTAATTTAACACATGGCACCCCTGTGTATGATCTCGGCGAACATAACCTCCATAGTTTTTGACACTTGATCTGCCACAGACAATAACTGTACGTATATGGGCACGTCTGTTGACAGTTCGACAGATTTTAAATGGGGTAGTTAAACTGATCTGTGGTGTGTCCACTAACGTACAGTTATTGAACAGTTATTGTCTGTGGGCCGTATGTATGAGATTCCCAAATTCTTTATAAGCTATTTAACCGATTTTCCATCGAATAGCTAATAACACTCTTTGTGACGTAAGCGATCTGACGTCACGCGCCATTAAAAATGGCTGCCTCAGCTAGCTGTCACTTTCAAATGTCATTTTAATTTTGCATTCATTGCAAAAAACATTTGGTTGAGGCCCTTATTCGTTTTGTAGATTCTGTAAAACATTTGCGAACTTTAAAAACAGTTCCTAGTCGTGCTGTTTACAAAATACGTATAATTTTGATCCCTAGTCTATAATCTAGATAGTAGGTAACTGATAAAATGCCTCGCTTATTTCGCCTATTTCGCTTGCAATATTTCTCATGGAGACATAAGATGGACTTACGTAAGATTACGATAAAATATCTCCGCTAAACCACCGCAAAAATATGTATCTACTGCTGTATCTGGCATAAAAATATACAATTGTAAGCATTCTGCGTTCTTCAAAATATTACGGTACCACCTACCTACCTAGTTAATTATTGTAAGATAACTGTAATAAACGAGGCACAACTCTCAAATACACTGGAAACATCAATAGTATCATACGGTGATTGGTATAAATGATAATATTATACAGAGATCATTACATATTATTGTCTTAAATCATTTGCATTTTCTGTCATTTATTCTTATTCTCTTTTGAGATCTCAATAATTGAAGTGAAGTTAGTCATAATAATATTCAGTATTGCCACCAAATGTATTCAGTGCTGCCACCAAATGGAAAAGTTTACTGGCAATACAACCTTTCGTACAGTAGAATAATTATAAAATACATGTGATAAAATAGCTGATAAATTATTTAAATTTCATAATAATTATTCATGTATAATTATCAAATTTATATGGTACCGTTCGCACACTTTCAGACACATTTACAATTTCAAAATTTTGAATTATTTATCGGGGAATGAAATTTTATAATACGAACACCATGACACATGATATGTCACATTCGTGACGTCACTTAACAGCTAATTACGTTTTTACTCATGCATACAAACGTGCAGTATATAGCCTATAAGGTTTTTGGGAATCTCATGCATACGACAGTGTGCCATGTTCAAACTGCTACGAGAACTGTCCGTCTATGGGGGCCTAAAGATAGATCTTTCGAAATATTTTTTATACAACATTCTCAACGAAGAGTTTTTTTCTGGTGGTAATCAACAAAAGGTATGATCGATCATCAGTTACCGGTTATTTGTTGGTAATAACTTACTAAAGATAGGATATAGACAGTATACATATTTATTTTCATACGACTATATAATATATAAGTATATAAATTATGAAAAAATAGACGGATCAAGAGGCGCATCATACTGGGGTGCGAAACACCCGGGGGGGGGGGGGGGGGGGGGGGGGGGGGGGCAAAAGTAAAAAAAAAACTTCTCTCATATTATTTTCCCTATTTTTTTATTTACATTTTCGAGAAATATTAAAGGACATAAAGGGTGATAAAGAGTCCGCTTTATTGATGCGATATAATAATATGTACAAGTTTGTCACATAGCAACAAAATAGGACTGAGAAGAGTGGAAATAACAAATAGAGGCCTTAATTAAGCAGTAGATCGATCCTGTCTGAAACGATGATGATAGGTTATTAAAATATGTTTCATTCGAGGTGAACCCGAATATAAATTAATCATTGGAATTACTTAAATGAAAAATAATTTCAACAATGCTAATAATTGTTTCGAGTAGGCGGCTCTCTTGGTGCAGTGCGTAAGGCGCTTGCCTTCCACCCTAAAGTTCTGGGTTCGATTCCGGTCAGGACATAATATTTATGTGTTTTTCTCAAAGCCTGGGTGTTTGTGATTGTTCAAAATTACTAACACCACCTTGTACGAAAAATCAAGGACTACGGTGCATGGTTGCAGCATCAGCCCGTGCGGCTCCGTCTCGGGACGGTATGAGCACTTAAAATCGCTTCTTTCAGACACGTTTAAAGCGGCCGTGCATATCCACGGCTGTGCATATATGACGGGTGGTGGTGGGAACTTATGTTCAAAATTACTAACAACCATTTTGTACGAAAAAGCAAGGACATGGTTATTAATAGTACTAAAAAAAAACAGAACCGCCATCATACCTACATCCGCAAATATGTCTACTAATTCCTGCCATGCTCGCTTTTTTATTATTTTAATTGGAATAATCTGAATTCTGGATACTCCTAATTATATTTCTTTTTTCCACTTTATCAATAAACAATTACGTGTCCAAGCGCTCTATTATCCCCACTCGCGCACTTTTCCGGGTTCATTACTCATACCCAGATACTCTGCACTCACGGGTCCGGTCAGGACACAATATTTATGTGTTTTTATCAAAGTCTGGGTGTTTGTGATTGTTCAAAATTACTAACAACCACCTTGTACGAAAAAGCAAGGACATGGTTATTAATATTTCAAGTAGGTATAATGTATGTATGTGAAGATTTTTCATAGTGTGAGGAATCTTATTCTTATAGAATACTATGTACATAAATAATACAGGTTTAAAACGTTCGGTTTAAAAAAACTGCTTTGTCCATGTCCATATTAGAGTACATATAGGACCACCACGTGGAGCTTCCGTGAATCCCCGTAGCTCATTTGTCATATTATGTCTTCCCAGGTCATACGAGCATTTCCTATCTCCGCCATACATACACCTGTGTATGGAATTTAGGTACTTTCAAACAAAATGTATTGTACCCGTTTTACAACATACGAAGTGACGAGAAATATAGGGCAAGCAGAAGAGCACAAGAAGACCATATTTCTTGGACGTTCAATCTGCTTCAGTAGTTCTGTTCTGACATATTACACTTTCCAAAGATTAAAAAATAATAATTTGTGGTAAATAAAAACATGAATTATAAGAGCATATAATATATTAAAACCGCAAAAAAACCGTCAAGCGCATTTAGGACTGCAGATATTTTCTCTTGAATAGCAAAATAAAATGTCCAAAAATAATGTTTTAAGTTGCTCGAAAAATATAAAAAATGCCGGACGAATATAAATGAATGTACGATGGCAAAGTAAAAGTACATATAGAATTAGAATCCAGAAAAAATAAAAAAGTAAACATAGAGGTAATCGAATTGGATACAAATAACCCAACATGCAAGTAATACGTTGCTTATAAAAATATACCTTTAGAGTTGAATTAGTTGAGTATGTACTTTAATAAACGCGGCGCTTGAAATTGAATGTTTTATGAAACGGAAAATACTAACTTATTTTTATGTAAGTATATTTTATAAAAATAGGTGTGCTAGATATTTTGTTATGTGGCCTACTAAGCTAAGATGATCAACTTAATTGACGGAGCCATAACCGGAACTGCACTCCGGTCCATTTTGAGGCCTGAATAAACGTCAATTTGTATCGTAATTTGGTGATTTAAATTGGAAAATCAAAACAGGTGCATGTCCAATATCGTTATCAATAATTATATTATTCATTTTATTGATTTATAACGGACTTCTGCGTATCAATTTCGATACGAGCAGGTATAAGGATTTTATAATGAATGAACCTTTAATAATTAAAAAAAAAATCGTTTGTTGTTTTCTTAAATCTCGAATCTGACAGTTTCTATTCCTTATTTGAATTTTCATAAAGACATAGGTAGGTAATTTTATTGATTAGCATTGATAATTGTACGTAAAGTTATTTTTTGACGCACAATAATTGACCGAAGCCTTCCCAAAGTAACGTACCGATGGGTCAGTATCGACACTATGTAAGCATGCAAGCAACTTTCCTGTGATATAGCCTCAGCTGTTTGAGTGCGAGCACGCTAGCGTAATATATATGTGTGTACGACCGGAGAGATTGTCGTGTGGCCTGGCCTAACCGTTTTATCTGACGCTCAGTATTGTGAGCATTGTTCCACGCATCCGACGCGACTGACAGCCGAACCGCACATCTTCCCGATTATCGTAGCACCCGCCAAATTGAATAACAAATAATAGTAAAATCGTATACGCCATTTTCTTCCATTTGTCAACTGAGTGTCAAAAGTGCGCGCGCTTTTTTCGGCGCGGTTCCAAATTTGAAACGAAAGCGAATGCGCGGTTGCATTTTTGTTTCCCGCAAATCTTATTAAAGTGCCCGAATGTTCGGTATTCAAAAATATATCTGGTGAAGCAGAAAATTTTGTGGGAGTGATCTAAAGTGATTTGAGTGATATTATAACAGGTGGATTTGATATAATTTGAGGTTTGTTTTCTTTCTAGACACAATTGAATATAAATATATTTTATTATAATTATATGCATCGACCAGACAACATTCGCCTACGTCTCTCTATCATGGTTTTTATAGATTTGTTCGTGATATTTTAAATATAATTATGATAATATATGATTCGGATTGCTACCAATACCCCACCTACAGTCGTCTTATAAATATTATAATATTATGTATATTACTAGAAACATTATACTGTGTAGCAGTCGTCAGGAAAACTGGCGATTTCAATAATAATAAACCAATAGGTAATTAAATTACAAGCAATTAATTTTAATATAACTAATATTGCCAGTTAACCTTGGCGAAACCCGTAGTTAGATTCAAAACAATAAGGGGACGTTCATTACATTATCAGTGTAGATAGTCGGATATAGGTTAACACGATACACCCTCTATTTCTGTCATGATTTTAAGAGTTACAAAGTTCAGTTTGAGTTTTTGTAATTGATCGTTCTGAAAATATGTTTCTAGCCCGAAACAGATGTCAACGTCCATAAATATATGGAACATAGTAGAAATAACAAAACACTTAGTTTTTAAAACTATTATAATACAGTTATGCCTCGTAAACGTCAATTCAATTAATATAATGTATTAAGGCCGTATAAAATATACATAAATAGACAAATAATATCCATGGTCCCTACATCCTGAACAGGGAACCAAGGCTAGGGTCTTTGGTGGACTCCCTATCTATCGCCAATGTTATCTATGAGTAGTAGGATGATCTACAATAGCGGTTCCCAAATTCTACACGTCAATTATCATTTAAGTATGAGTATCAATCATCAGATCACATCAAATTGCATCGCAGTCACATATTTTAAAACAGTGTTCTTTTTTACTAATAGAGCAAATTTGTAATGTGTGTTTATTATACTTAGCTGGTCGACCCGCTACGCCAACCCCCCTATTCCCGGACCCTCAGGCTAGAGCCTTGTACCACTCTTGTGGAGGGCATGATAATAATTATATTATTATACCAACCAAACATTATATTTGTATAATAAAGCTGAATAAGTTTATACATACAACCTAACTACCTGCCGATTTTTTGAGATTAACTTAAATTAAGATAATATCGATAATTCAATTTTATTTAATGTACAGCAAGAAATATTTTCAAATTTACAGATTTTTAGTAGGTGATATATAGATCTACAGAAAGTGTTACGATTGTTATAATTCTACATTCCACTCTACTTATTCAAAACAAAATAACTTTTTTATAATCTCATAATTATTATGGAATGTGTTTGTTATCAATTTGTTCAGATTATTTATTTGATATCTTGGAAATAATACCTATGAATAGGATCGTCTTTAAAAATAATCTACGATTATAAGATACCTGTGTTGTTGTTTTAACATGATATTATCTACGTACTTTTTGAGATAACTGAAAAAGTCATGAAGATTTTTTTATTATCTGTTATCTAATGATAATCGACAGCTACATAATCTTATGTTTTTAGTAAAGCATAGTAATTATTTATCTGAATTTTATTATTAATATTATTTATTCAGGTTATAAACATGGTACCTAGTAGGTACTACCTATATAGTTTTATAATGTATGAAACCATTTTTGAATTTTGTAGTCAACGTATTGTTTACAAAATTGGTAAAATCTTTTTTAACTTTCCATTCACGCTGAGAGATCAAAAGCTCTCACTAGCGACCGTACAAACGACATCACAGTAGGTATTTATTATGTAGCTTAATTTGTTTTTTTTTTAATGCCTTTCATACCTACAAAATAGTACGTATATATACATGAATTGAATTAGCTTTACAATCCTTTGTAAATTTGGACCGCCTTGTGAAGAGGTTTCTTAATAAATTTTTATTTTACGAGAAATGGATGTCATTTACATGCTCAAACTATTTCATACTCTGGTTCCAAACACACCAAAAATAACGTGTTTTTTTGACAGATCTGAAATTTGAATCAGGGATCGACGATATTGTAAGCTAAACGCGTAGCCGGCCGGCCATTTTGAGCGTAATCATAGAATAATCAAAAAATATTTAAAGAATATTATTATGTGGGTACTTTTACACCGTACACGTATATTATGACCGAGTTGTATAAAACTTAACTCAATTAAAAATGAGTTACCATTGGATTAAAAAAATACACATATTATTAAAGTAATACAAAAAGCCTGAATCAATATTTTTTTCATATTACATCGCATTTAAAAAATCCACATTAGATACATTACACGTAGTCAGTGTTATTAAATTTATTTAAGGCATAACAAAATAAATATTAACAAAGATTGTGATAGAGGAGCTCTGCTTTGATAAGTAAAAATACAGTGTTTTGGTTCTAATGAAATTGTTGTAGGAAACCCCAAGTTTTAAACTACCCTTTTAACTTAACTAATGGTTTGATATAATTATATAATGTATTCACATTGACATATTATTCCCTCTACGACTGCATACCCTTCTTTGAGGGTGTATTCTACAGGGGTACCACATCAAAACGTTTATCAGAATGAATGTCTAAGGTGTAATTAATTACACTAGACTTTCTTCTTGTATTAACGTGTGCGTTACCCCTCACTATTAAAAACAAATAGATACTTGCCACTATAAAAACGCTTCTATGATATCGAATCACCTTTATATGCTGCAAACAATTACGAGAGTTTCGTCTTAGCATCCCACTTGGTCCAAGAATATTTCTAAAATAATTGTAAATGATAGTCGTTTGGTCCCAAGAGTGGTTGAACTGATTTCAATAATTGAGGGTTTTTCCCCCGACCATGTCCGATCCTAATAATATAATATGGGCTTCCACAGAGTGGAGGTTTGAGGAATTGGGGTTCTAAGGTTTAAAAGAATATAAGTGAATTAATGAAACAATGATTTAGAAGTAGGTTTTCACATTACCACATACCTATTTGATTTATACATAAATCAGGTATATAACTGCTTCGTATGGGAAGAGGTATCCATTATATTCTCAAAATGCAGTATATATATATATCTCATGGACATAGCGTATAAAATGTCGTTATGATTTCCATAGCAGCAGTATATAATTTTAATGTTTTCGCTGAGGCCCATTTCAGACGGGACACCGGTGTCGTGCTCGATATAATATATGGGGCCTTTGTATTATGTTTATGAACGCCCCAGACCTAATGAGTCAACGCGTGTCCGTTACACTTTTCCGTCGGCCGCTACATTCTCAAGCCGCCGATACACTTTTTTTTATTACCGCAGCCAGTTTTATGTTCAAATTTATAACGCGAAATTATGCGTTGACTCATTAGCTTTGAGGCGTTCATAAACATAATACAAAGGCCCCTTTACTCGAATACATAGGCCTCCTTATTATATACGAGCGCGACACCGGTGTCCCGTCTGAACCGGCCCTTAGCGTCCACCAAACACTACATGCAGAATTAATATCAATGTTACTTCGTATCGTAGTAATACAGGATTTGAGAACAAAACCTCATTTGCAAAATGCTGAAAATCGTTGCAATCGCATATTTAAATTTGTAGTCGATTTACTCAACTTGATTACCGATGTACTAGTTCAATCCTCAGCACTTGGATTAATATCTTTCTTTTGTTGTCCCAGGAACTCCTAAACATATCCTGTAAATATTATTACCACATACATACACGGGTACCTAATTAAATGTTCATTTACCACCGAGGCAATTTTAAAAAGCTTTTTAGAGAAACCATGGATTGATATTTGTAGTTCAAATACCCTGATAATTTTGTAAGTGCTAAAATAATACAACATGCAGGTATACAAGCTTTTGTCGAACGGGCACTGTGTATTTATAATTTTTCTGATGATCGTCGGCTGGGGTCGTTGCACTGCTAGATACAAGCATCCCCATAGTAAATAGTTTATTGCGGGTTTTATTCAATTCGTGGATCCCGCGGTTATTTAGCTGTCACTGAGGGCGTTTAGGACGATAGAATTCAATAGGATTATTTTATATTCAAATAACTAATACTGCACATATGTATCTATTTGGAAGCCATGTTCGACAATAAAATAAATAAAAATAGTATCAATGAAGCACATTTTTTACGATTCTAATGATTGCTTGATTCGTTCAGCTCATTGAACTAATCATATGTCTGTTTTTATATGGGGAATGATATATGTTGATATATTATGTATCTATCATATACGAGTATATATAGAAACAAAAAGTAACTACATTTAATTTGTTAATTGTACACAATAAATGAAATGCTATTTCCGTTTGTTAATGTCTTCGGATAAGATACTTTTAATTAAAATGTATAATTGGTGTTTTTCGATAAGCATACATACTAGCGGATTCAATGGGAATCTAGGGAATCCGTACCCTGTGTTGTTTTTCACTAATCATAATATTGTAACCATTTTTTGTTGTTGTCCGTTCCTAAAAAAATCTGTCTGTATCTGTCTACTTTTCCGTATTTCACGCGAACGAAGTCGTGGGTGATCGCTAGTTACATACTATATAGTTTTGACTATGTCCGATCCTAAGAATATCATATAGACCGCCACGAGTGTACGTTTGTATTAACTGACTTTAGTTTTTACGAGAAATGGATATTAGCCACTTGCTCAACCAATACTCTGACTCCAAACACAAATTGAAAAACAATATGCGTATTTTACAGACCCAAAATACGAACCTGGGACCCACGACATTATAAGCCGACTCGTAAGCCGTTCGGCCATCGTGGATGTTATATTGTAATCATATTCAAGCCAAATATGGGACCATTGTCATTGATTTTTGGCTACGGCGCTGTTCCTTAATTAAATATTAAAAATTAATTATACAATGATCAAATAAACGATTTTTTATTCAACGAATAATTCACAAGATTTGAGAATGTAGCAATCTTTATTGAACGTACAAATTTTGTAAAACCTCAGAAACATACAATTTTGAAAAAGAAGCCAGTCTCCAATATTAAAGATTTTTTAAAAATCGCTTCAGTTGTATGACTACTTGGTAGTTAATTTAGTCGTAATTAGGGAATCCAATCCCGAGCCATAATTCTGATCCCGGGATTTCGGGATTACAATTTGACAATCCCGGTCCCGGGATTGGCATTTTTTTCCATTGTTAATATAAAATTTTTATATTCACAAATAATATTGATAAAATCGGTCAAAATAAATCTAGTATAATTTATACTATTTAAGACATTTATTGTAAATATTGTATACGTTCAATCTTAGAAATGCACAAGTTTAATGGAGTAAATAATAATAAATAATAATGTGAATTTAATATGAGATTGCTGTTTCTGATAGTAAAGACTTAATGAATGGGTTAGCGAGATTTAAAATAGTAAAAAAAATCATGGTGTACTTATGGCCTTTCCGCTTCATAAAACTCATTAGTCAGCCAAATATGAAACTGCCGTAAAACGTATGAGATTATAGTAAAATTACTCGGTTAATAGTGCGAAGCATTGTTTTTTCCAATCTTTCTTATTTTTATTACTTAATTTATGTGAAAAAATAAAATGAATCGTCAACTTACACATGGGTATAAATCAAACTTCATTCAAACTCAGTTTATTTCTAATGTGGTTATCTGTTATTAATTTTCGTTTATATTTTCGTTTTTATTTTATTTCCCATAAAAATTGATAAAAAAAATAATCCCGAAAGTTTCGGGATTATGTTTATCAATCCCGGGATTCATAGGTATCGAAAATAGCTCGGGATCCCGGGATTAGAATCCCTAGTCGTAATTAGCTAAGCCGCATGTGGCTGAATTGAAGTACGCGGGAGCGAATTTATGTTTATGTAATATTTTGAAGATTTTTTTTAAATTTCGATGTCTGTTGTTGGTTAGGGGATTTTCTCATGCACTGAAGCACTGAAAACTCAGGCAAATCCGCCCTTGGAAGTCTGCACGGTGACAATACCAATATTTGAACATACTATACTGCTTTGCCAAGTAAAAAGACAGTGTTTTTGATTTTAGTAAAATGAGAACCCGATTTTTTCCGTTTCTCTTATAGTAAAATTATTGGATTGTTTTGATAGCTAAATAGACTGTATATATTTAGAGATTATAGACTATATCAAAACAATCCACTAAGTTTACATAATATAAAAGAAAATGTAGTTTAAAACTTGAGTTCTCATTTCACCAAAACCAAAAACACTGTCTTTTTACTTAGCAGGGCAGTATAATAAATAACCGTGAAAGTATTTTTATACATTCAAAATATTTTTTCTAGTTTTAGTGGGCAAAGCTATTGAATGTTTGTAGATAGCAATATGATACCGATACAGTTTATTTTTTGCTAGGTTTAATGTCAATATCGTAATGCACTAAGCATACATTTTGGTTTGGTTAACTTTGCGAATAATCAACAAGCGTCGCTTTATTTATATTATCACGCAAGCTACAATGTACTCGTACCTACTAGGTTGGTTCTTCGATTAGAATACTATCGTCATGTTTGTATTGCCAAGATAATGTAATAAATAATAAACGGAACATTCAATTAGACACACCCTATATACCTAAACAAAGAATATGTATATTTAGAAATAAAAAAAAGGTCTCACAGGTCAGGTTGTTAAATTAATGTCGTGTGGAGTAGTGGTTCCCAACCTTTCCGCGTCACAGCACTCTAATCAAATTGTAAAATTTTCGCGGAAAACTAAAGAATACTTCGAACGTACCGATCAGGTGTTTCTAAGTGTTCAATAATGAACGTATTTTACGTATTTCGGTTCTTGTCTGTTTAGTGGAAGCCAGCGGCAAACAAATTTTGAAAATAACCGATATACTGGATTATTTTCTAGGTTAGGTTAGGTTAGGTATTGCGCCCGGCGCGCATGTACCATTATGCTAAAGCTGTCATACTAATTACGACTTAACCATTGGCTCTTATAATACTAGCGCTTCCCAAATTGAGCTACGATTGGCTATCGACTTTTGTATTTTAAATCAAAGTAGGTATTAGGTACTTCAATTAGTTTAATTACTAGCCGACGTTACGGATTACTCCAAAATATTTTTGTATTGTCACGGTGGGCGCGATACCCGAGAGATGTAGGTTCGATTCCTGCGGGGTTTCTTACTTTTTTCAAAAAGATTTTTTCTATTGGTTATAATACATTTTCTCATAAGTGGTTTCAAAATTATGTATGTTCAATACTTAAAATTTTACATTCTTAGATCTTGTGAATTATTCGTTGAATAAAAAAAATAGTTAATTATAATATTATTTGTTATTTGTTATTTTTTATTTATTTTATTTTATTTTATTTATAAAAAAAAGAGTATTACGGCATTACAGCTTTTGGCCAATGCGCCATAATACATAATACATATAAATATATAAAAATATCTTAATTACAAATAACAACTAATATGACAAGAAAGTGGAAAAGACAGCATGTGTAAATATTAAAGAAATATGACAATATATACAATTATAAATTTATCCTATTTAAAACGTCTACAAACATTATATAATTAATAAAAAACAAATCAACCTTTATGGTGCCATCAAATAAGCTAATTGCACGATACACAGCATCATGAAACATAACATCTGTCCTGCGACGAGGTATCTTGAAGACCGTGGAGCTGCGAGTGATATTGGTGGGAACATGAAAATTAATATTTGCCAGTATATGCGGATTGTAAATGAACCCACGAAGAAGTAAAAAGAAATGCTTTAAAAGAACAATCACTCTTCGGGTAGACAGGGATTGCATTGATAGCATACCCAGAAGAAAACGAGTCGGGAAATTCATTTTATTGTCATTATCAGAAGGAAAGAACCCGTATGTTCTTAAGTAGAGAAATCTAAGAAATCTATTGTGGACTCGATCCAGCTTAATTGTGTGCATGAACCTATTAGGACTCCAAATAATGCTGGCATATTCAAGAATACTCAACACAAATGATACGTATAATGTACGTAGCACTCGGACGTTTTCGAATGATTTTGAAATCCTCATAACAAAACCAAGCATTTTGCTAGATCTAGTACTGATGTTAAGAATATGCTGATTGAAAGTGAACTTTGTATCATACAATACTCCCAAATCTTTTATCTCCGTTACCCTACTCAATATTATACCAGACAATGTGTATGGGAACAATAAGGTGTGCCTTGAACGATTGAATGAAATAATATTACATTTGGAGGTAGCGAATTCAAGTTTATTTAAGATAGACCATTGCGAGATAGCATCTAGGTCAGACTGCAACATCGCACAGCATAATGGGGTTTCAATAGTTCGAAAAAGTTTAAGATCATCTGCGAATAGCAAACAAGAAGAATTGGTTATAACTTTGACAATATCATCAAAAAATATTAAAAACAAAATTGGGCCAAGATTTGAACCTTGAGGAACACCAGAGTTTGTTCTAAAAATCCGCGATTCATTCCCATGGTAATCAACAAATTGACGGCGATTTTTCAAATAAGAAGCAAAAAAACATATTATACTATATGACGCGCCAAATGTACAAAGCTTTTGTAATAAAATATCGTGATCAACACGATCAAATGCCTTGGAAATATCTGTGTACACAGAATCAACTTGAATTGACTTATCCATAGAATTTGAAATAAAATTATTATACACTATAAGATTTGTTACTGTGGACCGCCGAAGTCGAAAACCATGCTGCGAATCGGAGAGGCGAGAGTCTATTTGACGGTTGATGTTTATATGTAATATCGATTCAAATAATTTACATGGAGCCGAAAGAACTGCTATTGGCCTATAGTTAGAGATCTCTGATCTAGATCCCTTTTTATGAAGCGGCCTTAGGCGGGTTATTTTCCATGCATCAGGAAAAGTGCTGGATGCTATGATTAAATTAAATATATGTTTAAGCGGAAAGGATATATGTTCGTAACAGCCCTTAACCACATAAGGTGGCAAGCCATCTGGACCAAATGAACTTTTGGGAGACAAATTTGAAAACCCATATTCCATATCTTTCTCGTCAAAAGCTGAGATTTGAATATCTTGCGTTGCAGACGAAGGACCAGCAGAATCGGGGTCAAGTAGCGGTTCTATTGAGCTATAAAGTGATTCAAAATGCTTAGCAAATGCATCAGATATAACATGGTTCTCTATAGGATCATTATTCAACGTCATCATGGCATTGTCTTTTGTAGTACTACTGGAACTAAGCGAATGAATATATTTCCAAAAACAATTAGGATCTGAGACAATATTTCGACCAATCGACGTTAGATATGATTTGTAATTATTAACCCCTCTAGATAGATACGTGTCAGCCCGTTAGGGGTTCCCCGAGATTTTACAAAGGGTCTCAATAATTATTGTTGCACCAACCAAAAGACTCTGAAAACCGACGTCGTTAAACAGAATAGAAACTTTGAGGTTTCAGTTCTGGTCCGTTCAGTTTTGAAATGGCGGTGTATTTAGACGATCGGTTCAGTTAGTTGTCCGTCGTTCAGTCCCAGTTGATAGTTCATTTGGGAAACGGCGACGTATATTTACATATTTTTATCCTCCAAATGAATAATATTGTTATAATAACTTTGTAAACATATTGGTTGATATAATGCAGTACATAGTTACGAGTATGTTTGAAAAAATAATAGTTCAATCGAAATTAGAAAAGTAGTATGAAAAATACGACAACGCAGAGCGCTTCGCCATATCGACTAAATAGTACTGAAATGCCTAAAGGCTCACATTAATTTCCCTAAATAGGCACCTAAATTAATTATTTAGGTACCTACCTACTTTCTCAATTAAAAAACAGATACTTCCATATTTCGTAATTATTATTATTTTCGTGATCACTATTTTTCCATAAGCATATAAATAGCCCCAATAAATCTCAATAAACTCTGTCATTAAGTCATTTACACGTCAATTAACTGGCAACTCTAAAAACTGATACGATAACTGATGGAAAACTCATTCTGCCTCGGCCACTTCAGTTTCGCATTTTACGAAACGAAGACTGATCGTGTGAAAGCACATTTTACTAATGAAAAGATTGCATTTTTTTTAATACGTATGGTCAACTAACTCTTCATAGTTACTCTACGCTTAAGGTACTTATATAATTTGTTTTTTTTTTTAATCCATTCGTTATGTTGACCGAAGAGCAATCAGACTTATAATGAATCCGCAAGGCATTCAAACGTCAGACGTGTCTATTATTAACGATCCAAAATAAGAAGGCTTTTAATTCCGACATGACCTCATCCAAAGGGGGCTACAAATAAAACAACAAGGCTTCCAGCTTTTTCAGCGCGCCCAAAATCTAGTTTTTGCTCAATGTCCGTTTTTTCCAAGTCACAGTTTTTTCCTCGTCGGGTTGCCTGCAGCCGATTGTATGTATTTACATCTATTGGCAGCAGTGCTCGAAGATTTGTTTGTGTTCAAATATATGATACATTCATAAATTAGTGGCTCACGTGATGGCATGTTAGTGGTGATTCGTTAAAGTGTAATTCAAATAGATACGTTTTGTGAGTCGAAGTTGTTGTACTGCTGACAGAGACGGCTTCGGTAGGCCAACTACATGAGTGCACATATTTGCTTTTTTCCGTAAATGCTAGGTATTTGTGAAACGTAAATATTATTTACTTACTCGAAAATTTACAAGTAGTTAACACTTATTTTTACTCACGTCTTGTTACAGTTAATCAGGAAATGAGATTTAGTCAGGGAACACAACAATTAGTGGGTTATCTTCTGGGTGTGGCTGTAAGATGGAATGATTATCGAGTGTGGAGAAATATAGAATATGCATTAAAGATTATCACGTAAACGAAATATAAATATGTATTCAATGTAAGTAGGTAAACTCAAAAGCCTTAGTATACCGGCATTAAGTCATAAAGCACAACTGGTTTCAAAGTCTTGGTTATTAATCGTAATTTAGGAGTTCTTAATATTTTTTTTCAGTTTTTTTTCCGTTTATGATTTATGATTCTCATCTAGTCAACTAAGAACATTAAACTTTTTCACTTACTGCTATATGGCCCGAACCTCACTTCACCACTCTGAAGAATATAGTAGTCGCACCTTATCTCACCATTATAATTGAGATGTAAGTACTTATGTTGTTACAATTCGAGTAAGTAATTACTTTGGTAGTTATTACTAATTTATTCGTAAAGATGAATTAAGTATAATAATAATAAAAAAAAAATGTCAAACTGATCTAATATTGTGATCCAAAAATCGGAAAATAAAAAGTTTTTCAACCGTAGACATTTTTTTCTTACCAAACAAGGGACAGATTTAGAGACATTTAAAATTTTAAACAATGTTAAACTTATCACAAATACATATTCGTTATAGATTAGAACTGTTCTTTTACTTATTGGATCTTGGATTACTTAGGGCTAAATAATTTCACAAGTACGTGGGGTGTTTTTGTTAAATTTAAAAATAGCATACTATTATATTATTACTACTGAACATATTTATTCGACATTGATGCGGTGAATAAAGGCACTATCCTCATCAACGTTCTTTTAGCATCCTCTTAGAAAAAAAGCAAAAACGATTAATTAAATATGTTTTCTCAGAATTCATAATGGTATGTAAGTTGTTTTGGATAAATATGTATCTATCTACTAGTGACATGCGGTGACCTGTTTGCTGAAAGGGATGCTGTTGAAAAAATACATAATATACCATCTACTTACTACTACAATTTCCTATATAAGTAGGTATTATCTACTTTGGATTATATAAATAATTAAATCTTGATGGGGGGGGCGGGGCGATGAAGTAGTACAAATTGTCAAGTTGCGACGTGGTAGCTCTGATATTTAAAAAAAATATTTATGTAATATTCATAATATAAAATATTTAGAATAATTAATGTTTAATCACCTACGGTGGTCGCGCGGCTTAAGCGTTGGTCTATAAAGCCGTGGGTGCCAGGTTCGAATCCTGGGTCTGGCAAGTACACATATTGTTTTTCAATTTGTGTGTGTCAGGGTATGGACCTAATAGGTTGAGCGAGTTGCTGACATCCATTTCTCGTAAAAAACAAAATCTGTCAATACAAACCTCCACTCTGTGGAGGCCCATATGATCCTATCAGGATCGGACATGGTCAAAAAAAAATGTTTAGTAAAACGTACAATACAATTGCGCAATAAAAATGTTTACGTAGTATTATTATTATTATTACAAAGAACCTACTTTATTGATTATGTCTAATGCCTTGTCCACACTGGCAACAAGTTGCTGGCAACCTCATTAAATTTTACGATAATTATCATAATTATCGTAAAATCTAACGAGGTTGCAAGCAACTTGTTGCCAGTGTGGACACGGCACAAGGATGTTCGCCATCTATGGCATCTGTGGACTACACGCCATTGGTATCTACATAGTCACTTATATTATGTATAATGATTTAGATAGCATAACAATGAAAACAAGACTATAATTTTAATGCTCATGTTTATCGCATTGGCAACATTTCTTCAACATACCTTCAAACCTGTCAACGCCACTGGATTTGAGTAATGGTGGGACACCCTATATCTTGAGAAAAAAACTAAAGTGGCACATTATTAAAATAAACATTAATGGGCGTCATCCAAGCAAGACATTGATAACAAAAGTACTAGTTATGATTCCTATCGAGAGATGTCTTGGATTGAATACCCCTCCCCTCTTTTATCTAATTACGTACCATTGCAAATACTACAATTCGGTTAGAAACAATAGCATGTAGGTATGTAATTCCGTATTGTACTTACTTGAAATTGTGCGAAAACTACTTAACCTATTTTGGTGTTTGATAGCATGAATGAAAGACCTGGGTCTCAAGACGAGTGCAAAAATGAAACTGACGATTTAAGAGTCACTAGTTTAGTTAAGTCACTAGTTTATTATAATCATTAAGTATTGCTAGTTGTTGATGATTAGTAGACAAAATACTTATTTATTTTATCGTTACCTAACTTAGGATGCCAGGATGCACAAAGTCCTGGGTAACTCCCGAATTCGCCACTGCTAGTAACTTAGTAACTCGATTGTTGTGTCTGTGATATATCTTTTCGGAGTAGACTGCGTCTTAACCCGTCGGTGATTAGTTTTATTTTATTTTTGCACTTTATTTATAATATTATTTTGATTAATGATCACTAATAAAAAAATAGTACGGTGGAGTGTGGTTAAATTAGTCATTTTGGACTCTGTGCCGTGGAGTGAAAAGTATTCCACTAACAAAAGTTTAGTGTTGCACATAGTACATATTTACTTTTAATAGAGTTACAGATAGGTACATATCTTACCGTTATTCCTAATGTCATATTAACGCACACTTAGGCATAAAGTCCACTAAAGCGGGCTTGCGGGGCGCTCGCGCATATTCTATGTGAATCATCGAAAATACAACGTAATCAAATACGCCAGCGCACACTGGATTTGACGACGCATTGTGCCCGCCCGCCCCACGAGTCATCGTTGTGTGGCTTCTCAGCGGCACGAATTAACAAAAATACAACGTAGTGCATTCATTGAACACGGCAAACAAAATCACGCTCCTAGAAGCGTCGTCGATAGACGGGCGAGAAGGCATTATTTTATAACAGTGAACTCTTTGTTTAGTTATTGTGTGTCCGATATTTCGCTGGTAGAATGATGTCATCGTGGATATTAATTACAAACCCCGAGAAATTTAATAATATTTTTATTGCTTTGTTATGAGAGACGCTGATAATAATAATTATTTTGTGCTCCTTTAGCCCCTTATTACATAGGTGAAGGGTAATGCGCGGGTGGGAGGGGGCCTACTTCGTAGAGAGCGCACCGAGCGCCGCTTTGGTGGGCTTTATGCCTTAGTATCCGTCGCAAACATAATCTGTTCTCGAAGTATATTATAAGGTTGCTCCGAGCCTTCCTAAGGTGTCATGATTCGCTAGGTGTTATTTCACAAAACGTTTGTTTTCTTCACATTATATACTTTTTATTTAAATATTATTTTTATATACACTAGTATAACATAATATAGTTATTATACATATACACTGACAAAAATATCGATATTTATACAATCGATTCAATGTGCAATTTAATACATAACGTATTGTATTCAAACAAAGTTAAAATAATAATTACGTAAAATCGCTTATTCAATTAATACGTATGTTATGTGCCGACTTCAAAATATATTGATACCATTGTATTTGCTCATGAGTTTACTTCATATAGTAATAATAATAACGAGATATTTTTCAGTTATATAGGTGTCTAATATAATTATAATGCAGTACCGAAGATTTGATACCAGTGTCCGCTTTCTGTATTATATTGACATCTACGTCATGGCGCTGTTTGCGATTTAAGTATTACACCACGCGCTTTTTGCATGCTTAGCAACGGTTTTAGTTCCAGAAAAGACCGCGATGACGTGTACGTCTCGATATATAAGCCAGAGTCTAAGTGAATATTTAAAGTTTACCTTAATTCAGCGATTTACAAACTGGGAGGCGCGGAGTGTTGCGAAGAGAGGCGCGAAAAGTTTCACACAATTAATGTAACCACAGGTTTGCAGTTTGCAAATGCTTATTTTATAAAACGGCCGCCAAATATAAACTACATAAAACAGTCCTATAAAAGGTTGTTTGCAAACCTGTCTGAAAATATGGAGACTAATTTTATAATACCCCACTTCTATAGTATATTGTGAAGCGCGCTGGCTAACTCGTGAAAAAATGTAATAAAAGGGTTACATCATAATGTTGAAATTTGAGGCAAATTCGTTTAGGAATGATAATTTTGTTGTTAAACTTGTCTATTTGGTTGAAATTAAAAAAAATGTGTGAATCAATGCAAGGACCACTAATGCATTCACTGATTTAAAAAGACGAAGTAAAGGCATTCATAAAATATTGGAGCTTTGGAAACCAAATTACAAAAAAAATAAGTTCGCCATGTTTCCACTTTTAAATGATTTGTGCGCCAGATACATTGAAGCAAACAAAAATCTATTTACTGAGTTCTTGGTTAGTTTGCTAATGAACTCTTCATGTTATTTTATTAATAGTAAAAAAAGCTTTGTTTCAAGGCTGTTAAATATTTTAAATATGTGGTTATGCGTTGCAATTTGATGTGATACCTATATGATGATTGATATACTTAAATGATAATTTTTGATATATGATGATACGAGGGTGGGTCAATAATTCCTTAGAAAAAAGCATTAAAACAGTTTTTATTTTTGTATTTTTTTTTTATTTCTCAACATAATCTCCTTGGAGCTCAATACACTTGGTTAGACGTTTCTCAATTTTTTTTAAACCGTCAGAAAAATAAGTTTTCGGAAGGTCCTCAAAATAAGCATTTGTCCGATCGATGACTTCTTCATTTGAAAAAAAACGTTGTCCACTTAGCCATTTTTTTAAGTTTGGGAAAAGGAAAAAGTCACTGGGGGCTAAATCTGGCGAATACGGTGGGTGGTCGACCAATTCGAACTTCAATTCTTCAATTTTAGCCATTGATCGTAAATATGTGTGAACACGGACATTGTCCTGATGAAAGAGGATTTTTTTCCTGTTTAAATGAGGCCGTTTTTCTTCAATTTTGTTTTTTAGCTGGTCCAATAAAGATGCATAATAATTCCCTGTTATTGTTTTTCCTTTTTCCAAATAGTCAACCAAAATAATTTCACGTGCATCCCAAAATACAGTAGCCATAACCTTACCAGCTGATTTTACGGTTTTCGCCTTCTTTGGACATGGTTTGCCTTCGCAATCCACTGCTTTGACTGTTCTTTCGTCTCGGGAGTATAGTGGTGTATCCATGTTTCATCTACAGTCACAAAGCGACGAAAAAATTCATCCGGATTGCGTTGCATGAGCGACAATAGGGCTTTAGAGGCCACCACCCTACTGCGTTTATTGTCGACTGTGAGCAAACGCGGCACCCATCTTGCAGAAATATTTTTCATGCCCAATTTGTCATGTAAAATAGAAATGACGCTACCTTTTGAGATCCCTGTGACCTCAATTATCTCACTCAACTTTAATCTTTGGTCACTTAACACCATATCGTGGATTTTATTGATCATTTCTGGTGTAGTCACCTCTACAGGACGTCCTGAGCGTGGTTCATCCTTTGTTGATGTACGACCACGTTTAAATTCATTTAACCAGTTATAAATAGTTGCAAGTGAAGGAGCAGATATGCCGTGAACTAAATCCAACTCATTTTTTATTTCCTTTGCTGTTAACCCTTTTATATTAAAATGTTTAAAAACAGCTCTAAACTCAATTTTCTCCATTTTCCATTTTTCCATTTTCCACAAGCAATTTTTTTTTTAAATGTACGAGAAACACACAACAACCCGACCAATCTGATTGAAACTTCGCAGCATACTGAATCGGTAGTGCCGCTGCATGAAAACAAACCGCTTACAGTACTAGTCGCGCCACCTGTCGGCTTTTCTAAGGACTTATTGACCCACCCTCGTATTTAAAAAGGTGTCTGTATTATTTAATGAAATAAAGGGGGGGAGGCGCTAAGATTAGATACAGTTTGGCCTGCTGCCTTAATTAGTAAAAATAATTTAAATAGGTACAGGAATATTCTAAACAATACCTATAATGCAATTGCCAGGAAGAGCGTAATTTGATTTATTATTCAATCACCAAGTAATAAAATGATATCGCGAGAAACTAACGACACCTTTAAATACGATGACATTATTAGACTATACTTTTAATTAGTATTTGTATAAAAATAGCTAAATGTGGGCCGCAGTTTCTCAAATAAATATAAAAAATAATATTTGAAATAAACTGAGCATAAGTTTTTAGGTTATTATTACAAATTGTCACGCGTTACTTGGCGTTACCATATATTATTCTGCAGGTACACTACTTATTCTAACACATTGATTACTGTCTACGTGTGTATTATTATTATTTTCGTTTGTTGCAATCGTTTCCAGTCTTTGTCACTGTTAGGGATTGCAATAATGGATGAAAACATCAATATGTATCCGTATTTCGGTATTTTATATTGAGTATCGGAATCGATCCCAGTATTTGATATAAGAGTGCCGTTAACTTTCCGCCCAAAATATAAGAAAATTCCGTCCGGAAAGTCGAGAGCTTTTTTTAGCTTAATTCCGTCAAAAACCAAAGTCGGAAGCTATTTTTACATCTTCTTGCCAACAATTTTATTTCGATCACAAACAAAGTCGAGAATTTTTCCACAAATATTAAAACTTTCACGCCGATTATCCACATTTATCTAAAACGTCAGTTTATCTATTAAACACGTAATTGTAATTTTAACAATATCATTCTGATTAAAATTTTATAATCTAAATAAACCATTGTTTTATAAGTTATGTTATGATTATTACGAAAACCGTAAATCAAGAATTTATTATGCCTCACATGTCTTTAGCTTTATACGGTTTATGATACTGTCAGTTAATTATTTTCATGCCCTAGGTAAGCGTATTAGTTTCAACTATTTGTTGTTTAGCGTTCGTGCTAATCCAATATACCTATTAAGTATACATATACTCTGTAGCAGAGGTTTCCAACCGCTATGTCGTGAGCGATTAGGAAGCGTGTCGAAATGAGACTATCTATAGCTGTACTCTGAAGATATTGTTGCGTTTAGTTATCCTGCCAAAGTCGAAGGATTTGTTTAATTTGAATTTGCATTAAAAAAACTTGAATCTATTACTATTCAATAGTTAAATTGTGTTGTCCATATCAAAGTTTTAGTCACATGACTATGCTGTCATTTGTGTAAAACTTTTGAATTTCAACGCACACCTTCACCACCTGCAACCATTGCTATAAAATTAAATGTAGTTTAGAAAGTCCTCATCGTACAAATATTTGTGCTTTAATCAAAGCAACATTCCACAAGACCACACGTTGATGAAACACTAACAAATTCCTATAATGTGACCATACTTGCTGATTTGTCAATACATTATTTACGCAAATTTTTCATTTGTGGCGGAATACAAAAAGCGATTCATTTTTATAAAAAAACATTTCAAATGTTTGCGAGCAGTTTTGATAAAGCTTTAAACAGTTTTCATACAATGTTCATTTGTTTACGGACAGATGTATCATGGTCTAGACTAGGCATTATTTATACTCGGAACACCACAGTTTTATTTATTATGAAACATGCTTGTCGACATGCAATTTTCATAAGTTTCTATTATTTCTACATTATATAGATATACGAAAATTTACAAATAATTGCATAATAATATGTTGTTTTTGTTAAATGATAAGGTTAAGTCAAGTCATAAGTTATTATAGGTATCATCGTAGATACAAATTTACACATTATTTTTTAATGTCCCGCGAAAATGTAATAGGTACCTTATTGAAATAGTGTGAAAATGTTGGAAAGCACTGATCTATAGTATCTCTAGTAATCTAGTAGATCTATAGTAGTAGTTATCTCCACTCTTGAATACTTGCATACACATTTCAATGTTTTTTTTTTATTATTTAATTGCAGGTATGAAAATGTATTAGTAAGATTAATAATTACAGTAAATTAGATTTGTGATTTTTCTACCTGTAACATTTATTGTTGAGTGGATTTCGATACAAAAATAATTACACATTCCCATGAACACGTGCATGTTTTAATTTTAACAAAAATGTATCTCCCAATTAAAAAAACTATTATGATAAATGGACGATATGTCAAACCCACTGAACCTTAATTTATTGTACTTAATATTAACAATGCTGGCGAGTATAAATATTATCACTTGTATTTTATGAGAAAATATGTTTATAATGATTTTTATATCAACTTACTTAGTATTAGAGAATCCAATCCCGAGCCAAATTTTCGATCCCGGGATTTCGGGATTACACTTTGACGATCCCGGGATTGCCATTTTTTTGATAGTTCTTATTAAATTTTTATATATACAAAAAAACACTGATAAAATCGGTAAAAATTAATCTAGCCTAATACCAAAGTATGGAGTGTTAGTTTTTTTAGTTTTTTTCTGTTACGATTGTGCAAGGCAGCGAAAAATGGTTATGTATTATCTGGTGATTCCCCCTGTGACTAGTGAGTCTCCAGAATAGCATTTTCTGGTAGAAACGTCTATCTAAATGTTTCTTTATTTATTTATTTATTCTATTTCTCAAATTCATATGACGGATGTTACCAGAATCGTACATATTATATTATGTAAAACTATTTACAAATCTAAACGATATTCATTTATAAAATTTCTTAGAATCAATATTGTGTTTAGTATGAGATTGCTATTTCTGATAGTAAATACTTAATGAATGGGTTAGCGAGATTAAAAATAGTAAAGTAAATCATGGTTTATGGCCTTTCCGCTTCATAAATCTAATTAGTCAGCCAAATATGAAACTGTCTTAAAACGTATGAGATCATGGTGGAATCACTGAATTAATTAAAAATGCGAAGCATTGATTTTTTCCAATCTTTCTCATTTTTATTAATTTATGTCAAAAAATAAAATGAATTGACAAACACATAGGTAAAAAACCAAACTTCATTCAAACTCAGTTTATTTCTAATGTATGTTATTAAAAGTATTTTTTCTGTTATATTTTCGTTTTTATTTTATTTTCCATGAACATTGATAAAAAAATCAATCCCGAAAGTTTCGGGATTATGTTTACCAATCCCGGGATTCATAGGTATCGAAAATACTTCGGGATCCCGGGATTGGAATCCCTACTTAGTACTGTATGTTGTATCTAACGTGTATTCGTTAATATTCCCACACTTTAAAACATGATCGTATAATGTTAATGTAATTCTTTTTAAAGAGTTAGAAACAGAGAACACAACAGTGGGAACTGAAATACCTAACGGGTGAGGACCGTGTGGAGTAACAGGCAACCGATCTCGAATGTGGAAGAATATGGGATGTGTCTTGAATACATCATTCTAAACTTGTCCTTCGTTCTGACAACTTGACTGCTTTCGGTTTTATGCACTGATGCTCTTTCAATATTGGTGTATTTGAAGGTTGTAACACACACTATTACACGTATATAATGTGTGTTTTATTTCCGTACGACACTCACACATTCAAAACCCTGCTTCAAAATGTAGTGTATTGGGCCTACAGCCTATCTGAATTCTATTTATTAACCTATTCTGTGGTTAGGAGGCTTCCAATTTACATAATATATACCTATCAGACGTGGGGAAATACGGTTCTTCGTTAGGTCAAGTGCGGCTCCCAATATATATTGATAAAAATAATATATACCTACTTGTATTTTCGCGAGTTTTCCTTTCTAAATGTTGTAAGTGACAAGATGCGCGTATATGAATGCAACTGTCAAAGACGCACACATTGTTGTATGCGTGTGTGTTGTGCTTTCAATTTTTTTTGTTCAAGATTTGTTTAGAAATATAATTAAATTTGAATTTGTGTATGTAATACGAGATGTAAATATGAGAGCGTGACTATGGTGTGGCTCTTTATATATATGAAAATCCAGAATGTGGCTCTCGTTGACCTCATGTATGCCCATCCCTGATATATATATATATTATTTAAGGTTTATTATTATCTGTCGATTGTTACTATTGGTTATTCCTTTGATACAAGATAACATCGACCAAAAGCGTAATTCACTTTGGACGATTTTGTACGATTGTTATAAAAATAAATTATAACAAACTTCAAAGCCACGAATACCGAGATTATGAGGAAACCGTATAGATCAAATTTACCTTTACAATTCGATCCATTCTTGCCTGATCTATGTTGTTATTATACTCTACGTTACTTTTTGCTATCCTATCGCACGAATGTTGTGATTTTTATGATGCTGTTTATCGTGCGGTTAACGTATTTGATATTGCCATTAATGTTGATGTAGTTTTATTATGATCGGTACACACCTGAAAGCATATAAGGCGAGCCGAGAGTGAGCTGCAGCAGAGTTTTGCGCATTCCCATTAAGGCTATACTTCAGCTGAGGCATGGTCTAAAAAGATCGTGACTAGGCGATGTGCGGATTGTGCAAATGACGCGAGCCGAACGAAATACAATTTGTCATAAAAATTCAACATGCGTCCTTTTAATGTTATGTTTATTATTATATTCGTAATAATAATACTATATTCATTGACATGTTTTCTTTTTCAAGTACATGCGGAACGATTTTTAGTCATCTTTACACGATTCAAGAATATGTTCCTCCGACGCCATCACAAAACAAATTGACGTGCTCACACCTCGACTATCAGTCTCCGATTGGCGACTGCGAAATTTCGTTCCACATCAGTGTTGCCATATTTTTCTATGCTGATTATAGTACAAAGGCGTAAAAATTACAGTATTTCTGAAAAACATATCGTCGCTTAAGAAACAACACCGCGGAAGTCAATTAATTAAAATTTAGTATTTTTGTATATTTGGCGTAAAATTAATAGTATTTTACATTTTTGCGAAATCAAAATTATAGTATTGTACTATAATTATAGTACGGTTGGCATCACTGTTCCAAATACTCTTGAAAATTGTTTGCCATTTCACTTAGGTATGTACGCTTTTAATTAATGTGAGTCGGTATTTTTGGTAAACACAAAAGATTTTGCTGTTGCAGTTCGGCCTAAATAATATTTAAATTTTTTTATTTGATGTCTTATACTTTACGTAATCATAATATTATATTGTATGTGTATTATTAATTTACTGTCTATTGTGGCGCATTGGCCAATCACTGTTATGCCACAATATTGTTTTCTGAATAATTAAATAAAATAACGATTCAAAAAAGTCTCAAGGTAACAATGGGTTAAGTTCATATTTCCTCAATGCATTGAGAGCATTTACATGTCACATATATCGTCATTTATAAATATATATGAGATAGGTCGTGACCGGAACAATCTAAAAATATACTGTCGGGCTTGTGACGTTTCTCTTTCGAAGAGTGTATTTATTTATGTGGTTATTGTAAGTTCAAATAATATCGACCTGTGAGCAAATAATATTTAAACATATTGACACCTCATGCTTGCTAATCAATTTTTAAATGAAAATTGTTTCTTATTGATGTCGTACACAGCGCCTTATAAGAACATAATTATCAATGCCAATTTTTATAGGTACATCAATCGATGCCTGTATCGATGATAGATTCTTTTTTTACCAAACATTCATCCAGGGGTGGATTTACCCGAAGGTAGACCGGGACCAGCGTTGCCAATTATTTAACACTTTTCCCCCCAGATGTTCATCAAGATCAAGCTTGCAAAAAACGCATCTGGCTTGTGTCGTTTTTTGATGCCTCCAAGAGCTTTAAATGTGTTGAAAAAACCCTAGATATTTAGTTTATTTATTTTCATGCGCATCAAATTTCTGACTAGCGTATAGGTAGGTACTCAGTGCAGGTAGGTTGGTACCTACTTATTTTAGTGAGAAACAAATCACGATGAAACAATTTCATGTATTATTTAATGTTTTTGTATATTACTCCGAATTTCCGCGTATATAAAAAATAATAATTTAATTTTTTTTTCCGACCATGTCCGATCCTGATAGGATCATATGGGCCTCCACAGAGTAGAGGTTTGTATTGACAGATTTTTGTTTTTTACGAGAAATGGATGTCAGCCACTTGCTCAACCTATTAGGTCCATACTCTGACACACACAAATTGAAAAACAATATGTGTACTTGCCAGACCCAGGATTCGAACCTGGGACCCACAGCGTTATAGTCCAACGCTTAAGCCGCGCGGCCACCGTGCGTGTACAATTTAATAATTATTCATCTAAAATGTATGTTCTTTAATTCTCTATGTCTGTCCTACAAGAAAGAACCTCTCGTCTTCAAACATGAAAGGAAACTTGAATGCCGTTGACACATTATAGATAGGTATTTGTTGTTAATTTTGAAATATATTTCTGTTAAAATGTGTGGTTTTTACACGTATCGACATTTTAGTTTTTTTAGATTTTGCACTTTTTTCGATATGCGAAAGCAAATTTAATGTATTGACTTCGTTCTTGGTAGAATAAGTAAATGTACTTAGGTACTATCTATTTTATTTTCACAAAATCCAGTATTTTTTCATGCCAAATAGCTTGTTTTCATACCCCGTCTGGTATCGCGCCAATATGCTACGAGTCTCCTACTTAATTACGATACTTAGTAACTTAACTAGTAGGTCTTACATGTAAAATGCTTATCAAATTGCGTTATTTTTGACTATCGGGTTTTCTGTTTTAAATCAAGGAATTATTAATTACATTAATAATTGCTAACCGACGCCAGATATACGGGTTTAAATCCCGTCGGGCATCGTTTTTTTTTATCAAATGTGATTTTTTCTAGTAGGTATTCTAGTTGACATTCTCCTTTATCTGAAGCTGTTGTTTTAGAGGTGCCGTGTGCACTTCTCAAAAACGGCTCAACGGCAGAACATTTTGTCTCATGGGGTAGGTGGTTACATTTTTCTATTCTTAAAAGTATTCAAATATGAACAGAAACATAACAATATAAAATAATATTAATCTTAGCCTATTTACTCCTGGTTATACGACCGTCAGAAGCCGATTGAGGCCTAATTATCGACGGTGCAATTTAGTGAATGTTAATTCGTACTTATGTACATTATATATAATTTAATTTTATACCCAAGACCAAAGTTTCCTCGGTCAGTTTCAGGCTACCAATCCGCCCCTGCATAAACCATTCAATTTGTATTGGAAATATAAATCGTCTCCAATGGCTGGAGCAGTGTTTAACATTTTAACTGAACAAGGGTTGTCTGAGACTTCCAGTTATATCTGGTGCGATGATACCAGTCCTCTATCTATGTTGTTTAACCATCTAAAAATGATAAGTAAACATACTATTATGTAATAGGAATATGATTAAATTACCAACATATATAATTAATTGATATATGGATAATTAGTATCTATTTATTTATGTTTTTATAGCAAATAGGAATGCAGACAGTTATTTTTGCAATGTTCGACGTATTCTGTCCTAACTCGAATGCATTAAAACCTGCAACGGAAGCCATATTTCTAATGCATGTATTTATAGGGAATATTTATTATGTATTAACAATTTTATTGTGGGTGTTTGGTAATCTATTCACCAATAGTATTTTCAAAGCTCGGCTAAATTTATTGTATAAATCGTAAGAAACCATTAAAATCATCCACAGCATTCAGCAGATGTATAATTCGTTGTACATAAATTTTCCTTGCTATTGACCGCATTGCCTTGAATGCGTTGGATAGTTGAAGTAAATATCCGTTGGATATCTGCCCAATAACCTTCCAATAGTTGTCATGATAATAAATAAAATTCCATATTCTTCTCAAAGGAGCAACGAGCACTCAGCCCATTAAATATGGCGGTACCCCGTGGTCAGCGATTTTTTATGAAATAAATCTGTACCTACTTATGCCAATATCTGTCTTCCTTTTCAATTCATATAATATGTACTTATCTACTTACTTACTTCACCCTATTACAGGTCATTCATTATTGGACTGTAAGTCAAGAAAAAAAGTCGCGCCATTTCTTTCGGTCCCATCACCATATTCCGCGACTATAAAGTTGTGATTATATTATGCTGCACGTCGCGTACTATCACATGACGTCACAGTAAGCTGCTGCTATGGGAAAAAGTGTGTCGTTTTCTTGGTGTTTAAAATGTTATTAGACTGATGTTCCCATCGCGTAGCACATTTTGAACCTTTAAACGAACATTGTCAAAACCTGCCGAAATCATTAGTGTGCTCACCTCACATTGTACCGCACTGCTTCGATACCTGCATGACTCAATGAACGTTTTTCATCATTTTCTACATGCCTACACATTTTCGACTCATGTCAAAATCTCGTAATTTTTTGTTTTTAGCGGTTGGCACTATGTATTTTCTATAAAAATGTTGCTGCAGGTTGGGTTCTGTTTAAAATATTATCTACGGAAGTAATTTTAACGTACGTACACGTAGTAACTGTTGAAATTGAAATTTGCATAAATAATGAATAATAATTCATAATAATAATACTTACATACATTAGAGTTGGCACTCTCCATCATAGAATTTACAGAGATGGTGATCATTCACAATATTCTGCAAAATGACGAAACCATCGACTAAATTTGTCGCCGTGACAGTACTCGTATCTCACTATAATCACAACTTAAGTATCCATCTCACACCCGCATACCGTTTTGATAACATCACCGCAGGGAGATGGACGCTCGGAGACAGCTACGTAATCGGTAGTCTATACGTAGTCTATGCCACAGAGCCGGTATTGGACTACATGTCCCAGCCACTTATCTTGCCACTTGTCGCATCTGTTACATAAGACTGACAAGCCTGCATTTGTGACCTGTTCGTACTAATGTGGTCAAATGATTACGCGGATACATCGATTCTCAAAAGTCAAATGCCACGCCCGACAGCCAAACAGCAGTAAAAGTAGCATTGAACAGCCAGCTTTTAGTCATCACAGAGTCCAGTGAGGTTAGTTGAATGCAGCCCCGCCATACCAATACGGATGCAAAGTTCACACGAAAGACTAAACCGTGCGTAGTTTTGGCACCTAAGTTCATATACCTATATGATTAAAAAAAAGTAGGTAAATAAGTAATGGTAGCTATTACATAAATTCATGGTGTTATTATTGTGATGTCTTTGTGCAGTTTTCAATTCCACGTAGATGCAGTAAAATGAGTATTAACCACATTATTAGATTTCTTATGTTATTATTTCTTGCGCGATTTTCCGGGAAGCCACTGGACTGAGTTCATCTGATGGACCATTAAATACAGTTTATTTCTTCATGCTCGGTAGCCTTCCTGATCTGACATTGATTTTTTGATATCTGGCCATTTATGAGGTTAGTAGTAAAACTACACCAGCATAGTAATTATTATGATAGGGTAGGTGCGAAAATTGGATCATTTTTCTAGATAACTAATTCAATTATATTTTTTCATTTAAACATATTCCTATGTACCTACCTAATTAAATTTAGGTATAATCATATTGCAGTGATAGGTGTAGATAAATGTTTATTATTTCTTGAAATTTCTTCTACCTAATACAGTGATTTCCAATTGGGTCCGCGGAACCTGTGGCTCCGCGAGAATTCGATATTTACTTTAACGTGACCAATTTTTAAATATCGATGTATTTTCAGGTTTAAAGTAAAAAACGAGGGTTCCAGTAATCAGTAATCAAGGACACCGCCTACCATGTACCGTTAATTTTATTTCGGTGAAAGCGTTAAATTTGCACAATTACGTTATAGTTAAGCCGCGTTGACACGGTCCAAGTACGATCCAGGTACACTTGGATCGAGTGCCATCCAAGTGACAGCTTCATACTATTTATTCCTATCCAAGTTAACTTGGATGAGTAGGACGCGGTCCAAGTAGCTTGGATAGGGATAATTAGTATGAATATGTCTCATACGAGTGCACTTGGATGGCACTCGGTCCAAGTGTACTTGGATCGTACTTGGACCGTGTCAACGCGGCTTTACAGCACAGATATGATTTATTATTTTTACTATTTTTATTGTGAATGTGTGATTATTGGTCTGCGGAATAGCTTTGCATAAAAGATATGTTAAGGTAACTATCCCATCACAATTTTCGCCTGCTGCGCTAATGCACTGTTTCCTTTGAATACATTTTATAAAATAGTAAATGACGGCGTTTTTTGTCTACTTAAAGGGCTGTTTATGGGTACTTTACATCGGTATATCACTGGATACTTATTTACATCTAGGTATATTTTATAAATTTCCTATTCGGCCGGACCATAATATTTGTAGGTCGTGGGTGTTCCTTAAGATTCTAGAAAATGTCCCAAGGGTTCGCCTAGCAAAAAATGTTGAGAATCATTGATCCAATGTAAATAATAATAATCGCTTAAATTATTTAGGTAAAATCATGGTTATAAATACGCATGGAGGACTGCAAACCGCTGTCATATCATCTCTTCTCACCTGAGTGAGGATCCATTTTTCAAAATTAGAGAAGAGATTAAATAGTAGGTACGTTGTATGTGGCTATCATCGGGGTACACTGATATATAATATTATAAGAAAGCCTTACATTGCATAATGTACCTACAGATGGTCGTATTAATAATGTACTTGATGTATATCTAATGAAACTTATTATAAATTTATTATTATAATATTATAAATTTATTAGATGACAAACCCAGCCTTCTGTGCATAATGCAATGCACGAGGTGCATTAAGTACTTTAATTATAAACCTCGGTTTTAGGATGAACAAAATGTTCACTTTACATAATCATAGTAAAATTTCAGTTGAGATCTACCTATGTACCTATATCGATTATTCCTGGGTTATAAATAACTTACTTAGGTCGAGTTACGTTAAGTTGAAGTAACGTCAAAATCAAAACTGTTGCCAATAATTATTAGAATATTTTTTAAATTGACAATATATAAATTATGTAAAACTATGACAACAGAGCAAAAAAATAAATAATTAAACAAATCTAAATTAGTTAATAATATTATACACTATATAATTTTATCTTACTTTATTACAGTGTTTTAATATTGTTAATGACGAACGGTGGTAAATTATATATGCATGTCATATACTTATGTATTTAAATTCGTAGATTTTTTATTGACATGGCAAGCAATTCGTGATTGCGTCTGTTTACGAAATCTTAATACATTCGATTTGAATATATGCATGGAATTTTTATGTTTCTTTAATTTAACGTAACTCGACATTCTAATAGAATGATTCTATGCACCTCGTATTAAATAATAATAATTATTACCTGAGGGTAATGTATAAATAGATACGATTTCTACTAAAATTATTATTTATTGAGTAAAGCGAATATTATTTTTTTAAATGCGTTGCCATTCTGTTCCTCAACCCTCTGAATCTGCTTGGAAAGGCTTGAAATATTATATTTTTTCTGTGGGCCAGTCCCTACGCTACAATAACGTGTCAATATAATTAAAGAAAAAACGGAAGCACTTGGCACTCTCAGTATTTTCCACGCCATTAATTTTCTGTGATTCGCGACAAACATCTCGATCAATGATCAATGACCGCACATTTCCAGTTTGAGTATCAAACCAATTACCGATTTATCTATTCAAACACGACGCAACCTGACGGACAATTAGTCCGGTTTCCGGTGACTGAAGAAATTTAATCATTTTAGTTATGTTTATACACATAACCGGTTTTGCGAGTATTTGATAAGCTGCAATACATTAATATACGCCCCAGTACTGGTTTTCTAGTTATACTTTACGAGCGATTTACAATAAAATTTACATACTAACTATATTTCAAACTTAATGCTTATAATATGCATATTTAAACGGTTGGTGCGTGCCACAATAGAACATTTCCATTAAAATCCATACAAAAATTACACTAACCGGTCAGATTGTTATATTATAGATCTCTAAGTCACAAACTCAAAATCATATTGTGAAGACATCACTAGAGATACACAGATAGAGTCTAAACTTTGAACACATGCCATCGCATTTTCAGCATCCTGATGTATAGCAGACCGTTTTATAAGGAAAGTATCTATGATACACTGCCCTGCTAAGTAAATAATTACAAGATAAAAAGAACTTTTTATATACAACGTTTTTAAATTTTCTGTTGAATCATAATATAAACTTGACTTGACTAGCTTGAACGATCAAAAAAATTTGTACTTGATAGAAATACTGAATAATGAAATGTCATTTCATATTGATTTCCATAGTAACACACGTATATATTAATAATTTAGTTGCTAGGACCCCCTAGCAACCAATAATGGTATCGAAATCACTTTTCATACGAAACAGAATTAACTGAAAATTAATTAAATTCTACTGAAAGATGGCTTAAAGTATTAAAGCATTGGCATCGTGTTCTGATATATTCTAAAAGTTTCAAAGTGTTTCAAGTGTCTAGCTAGTCGGGAAGTTAGTTAAAAATCGATTGCAAGGTTTGTACCGGACAAGCAACCACCGGACAAATAAGAATACGAGCTAAGAAAAACGTTGTAAAAATACAGTATTTTTGGTTTTGATGAAATGAAAACACTAGTTTTAAACTACCCTATCTCTTATATTATGTACGATTATTGGATTGTTTTTGAAATAATCTTTAAATATACACTGTCAATTTTGAGATTATGTCAAAACAATGAAATAATTTTATATAATATAAGTGAAACGGTTTAACGAAGCTTAAAGCCTGGGTCTCATTTTACTAAAACAAAAAACACTGTCTTTTTACTTAGGAAGGCAGTACAGGTGTGCAATAAAAAAATGATAGGGATGTAATCCCAACATATTATATTATGCATGTTATATCTACGCACATTTGGTATGTGAGTCGTGCACCTATGTGGTTTAAGCCTATGACGTGTTTGGGTTTGTCATCCGATGGGAGTTCCTTAAACGTGATGCTGTGCCATTATCTAGTATCTCGTCATCAATTAAAGCTTTCTTGATTTTAGTCAATATATCGGTAGAGAGATATCAACGTGAAGTGAAACTTTTAAATACTCTCGTAGACTTGTTGTGTCCCGATCGAGCTTTTGTGCCAGTATATTTTGCCAGTACGGGTAGCCATGGCAGTTCAGTAATCAGTATAATATCTAATAACTCTGAGAAATTGTATGCATACAAATCAACAAGTACCTATATTATTTGATGTAAATGTCTTCATGTTTTATGAATATGTGGAAGTGTGCCGATATTGCATGTAGGTAGATATAACAGTGTAATAAAATCGCTGAAATAAGTATTTGTATTAAAATATTAAATATACAATAATAATTATTCTCCTTAATTTTAATTTTATTCTCTTTTTCTTAATTATTAATGAAAAAAGACATTCGTTATAATGATTTTATATTTTTGTCTAAAAGGCGTTTTTCTGTAGGTAATTAATTATCGACAGTTTTTTGTCGAATTAACGCGACGTCAAATTCTATCTTGAAATATGAGTACCTAGCAGATAATTATTATCCCATAATTTATTTAAATTTCGGTAGGAGATTGCGGTTGTAATCAAATTACAAATGACTGTGGTTATCTAATTATTTGTATTTATATTTTATTTATTAAAATAAAACAACACAAATAATTATCTACATAATTCTAAAAATGAGAATTAATCACCTACTATATTTACTAAGTTAGGGTAAGGGGATGTATTATCGTGATAGATTTTACAAAGTACTATATATAACTGTAAGCTTGCATAATATTAAAAATGTGAAATATGTAATGGAAATGGCTATGCTTCACCTTAATGATGAACATTAAATGGACTTTGTAAACATAATAACTATTCTTTTTTTTACAATTTTATTTGAAACGAAAAAGTTTGGTAATATCGTGACAAGCACAGTTAATACCGTGATACTGGTAAGGTAATATCGTGAAAACTAGAATAAAAAGGAAATCAGCGAAAATATTTATTTATAGATGAAAGAGATACTGACATTGGTATTTTTATCTACAGATTGATTAATCAATTGAATATTTAAATTAATTGAATGGTTAACTTAATAAATTATATTTGAACACTCGTCACACATGATGTAAAGTTCATCATCGTCTGGTGCAATGTTCAAGCAATCGTTATGATATGGACGAATGCAATAAGAACACTGTACCAAATTTTCCCATTCTTCTCTTTTGCATCATGAGAATATGTTAATCCACATGCACCACAGATCCAATCTTCATCAGTATTTTTTAGTTTTCTGGCGTTTCTGTTTGATTTTTCTTTGTTTTGGCTGTTCTTTTCTTTTTTAATAGCCTCTGTTGAAGTAGATGCATGACTGATGATCTCTATATCATTCAAATATTTTGCTGACGAGTCGGACTTTCTTTTTGTTGTGGTTTTCGTTTTTTCAATAGGCAACACATCTTCAATGTTTTGATCAGCCATTACATTTTCATCAGCACTTGTAATTTTTTTCTGTTAAACGAGAATGTGCCATAGCGTCTGAGTTAACAGCATCCTTACAAAAAGGGAAAATCCCACATTTTTTGAAGGCATTTTGTATATTACTGGATATGAATGATTTGAAATAAGCCGGATTCAACATGGAGTGAAAATTGGTTCTGTCTGGTTTTTCTATCGGATGATTTTTCATATGATCCTTCACGCTATCATTGCAATGGTGCTTAAGGGACCTATAGACACCAACGTCCAATGGCTGTAGGATGTGAGTGTTGTGTGCCGGAAAAGTGAACAAATAAACTGAATTATCCTTCGCCAGATTAATCACGTCTGGAGTTATGTGAGATGAGTGGGAATCAAGAAGCAGAACTACAGGGATAGCGTGAATGATGATTTTGAAGCTGCATACATTTTCATTCCACCTTCTTGCACTAATCGTAAAGCACGATCTATATCTGAAGATGCGTATTATCTCCTTTTTGGATTCTTTCGCTGTCGCAGCCATATTTGAATCAAAGAAATTATACTAATATAGGCAATATCGTGATAAAAAAAACCAACGAAAACCAGATAAATAACTATCAAGTAATAATGCCGACCGTATAATCTGTACGTACATATATTAATATAGCAGTAAAAATGTGTTAAAACATTAAAACAGTTCATTCAAAAATAGGTCGTCAAAATAACATGTAATTTTTTGAAAACAACCTAACAAATTCATCGGCTAACTTAAGGAATTTTGTTCAATATTTTATTAAGTTTTGAACAAATACCAACAAATATAGTAAGGTTGATCTATTAACTATCGATGTTGTGCAGAAAAAAAATAACTTACCGGTTACCAGTTAGATAATTTTACGAAAAACTGAGCGTATATGTTGCAAAAATCAGTTGAACACGTCTGGGCAGGTTCGCGAATTAAAAGTTTTTGTACTCGCTCGACAGCGTCTTAGCGATCAATCTGAAAATACCATTGTCCTTTTCACTCCTTTGACTCATCGTATGCGTTGTTTCATATTCGTCACCAGGCTAGGTAATATCGAAATATCGAATTGAAAATGTATCACGATATTACCTATATCACGATAATACATACCCTTACCCTATATTTTAATTATGTAATTATTTAATATATTTCCTCCAAAAATAGACAATAAAAAGTGATATCTTTATCTGGCTATCTTTAAAAAATATATATTTTATGTATTGTGGTTTTATCTTATCAGGATGTTTGTTGATTAATTCATTTATATCTTTTGTTTAAAAACTTATCATTATCAATGTTTTATTAATATCAATAGATACCTACTTTAATACATCTAGTATACATTTACAATATTGTGTAGCTAATAAATGATCAATTAGTAAAATAATCTAAGCTGACTTGTGTCTATTATTTGTATAGGTAGGTATCTACCATTTAGAATATTTAGTAAAATTTTCTTTTTTTTGTGTCCATAAATGTTGAGGAGCAATTTTATTTAACTCTCCAGCGATTTCTGCCTTCCCACTGTACGTCCAGATTGGTCAGGGAACACAACATTAATGGGAACTGGCTTACCCTACCGGCTGTAGTAGTATTAAGTTTTAAAGCAGGGCTGTAGGTATTACTTTAGGCCATAATATATACCGAGACGCGTCGATTGTTATAAAATATTGAATACGCGTCATGCTTACGTGACAGACTTTAATACTTACTATGAGACAAACGTATTGGAAATAATATATTTTATTTAACACGTGTTTAAGTTTATCCCATATTTTTCAACACTCGAGATCCGTAGGTATATTGTTATACCACACTCGATAGGGTTAGCCCGATCACCTTACTTTGTGTTCCCTAGGCATAGGCATGGTCGTATCATTGTGTAAACTGTAAGCGATTGACCTTTTCTGTGTCGACCCTCGAGATTTCCGTTGACGATTAACCGTTCCAAATATTTTTTTCCTTCTGACTATGTTGCCAAAGAACCTTAGAACCATCTGTAAACATATTTTAGAGTTAATATTATTATGTTGGTAGTAATATCAGTGTTAATATGGACCTGCTTATTGAAATGGATTTTTAAATACTCATACACAATTATTATGATAGTTATATTTTATATTACCAATACATACAGGTATGTACAAATGGTGCAATATTAACATACTTCTTGGGAGGAAAGCTTATTTGTTTTTCGTCCAACCCATTACGTCGTTGTTCTGAATCAACCACACACATTGAAAAATCAGCATTATGTGATATTTGATAGACGCACAGTTAAAACCCGTATAATAGGTATGCGGTTTTAATGTCAAGCAATCTGGTGTTACCCACCGTAGGGCATGTCAACTTGACCACTTATTATTTTATTGTTTTACAAAGTGGTTCTGCATAATAATAATTATTGTTATAAAACTATTTAAAGTGGCCGATTTTTCTTTTTAAAATGGAACAATGTCAACTCGATATAGCATGTAGGTAGAGAGATAAACCGTTATACGTTGACATAATCTTATGAAAACCACATGTTACGTACCTACCTAACAAGATAATGTCACACATTTTATAACAAGTAATAAAATGTTTTCACATTGACGATGTGTTTAGTGCACTCAATAGAAATGCCAGTAAACCTTGCTTAATTTAACACGAGGATCGCACTTTGGGTCTACTACATGCTTAGTTTTCCATACAATGGGCCAAGTGAATAAACTTGACACATATTCAGTAAATGCTTGCCAATTGGTATGGTAAGCATTAGTATTTACTTATGAAAAAATACAAATATAAGTAAATACATTTTATTTATATTTACTACGTCAGTGGCCCATTACGCATTCGAAAAATCTTCTGAAAGGTTCTAAAGAAGTTTGGGAATCATTGATAAATTTAAAGTACGTTTATTTAAAATATTTGGAGTAAGGCCCGTTTCAGACGGGACACCGGTGTCGCGCTAGTAGGTATATAATAAGGAAGCTTTTGTATTCGAATAAAAGGGCCTTTGTAGTATGTTTATGAACGCCCCGAGCTAATGAGTCAAATCGTTTCCGGTACACTTTTCCGTCGGCCGCTACATTCGCAAGCCGCCGATACACATGTTTTTATGACCGCAGCCAGTTTTATGTTCTGATTTATATCGCGAAATTATGCGTTAACTCATTAGCTCTGGGCGTTCATAAACATAATACAATGGCCCCTTTACTCCAATACAAAGGTCTCGTCATTATATTACGAGCGCGACACCGGTGTCCCGTCTGAAACGGGGGTAAGACGCTTTTAATTGTCTCTGTAATCTTTAGATAAAAATACGTAAAATGACTCAAATTGAAATTGAAATTCCATCAAGTACCTTTGTTCGATAGTAGTCAACATCATAAGTGGCCCAACAACCCAGAGTGGGTTCTAGCCTCCTCCAAAAACTTCTGCAATCTCCCCCTATGGTGTGCCAGGTTCTTCCAGGTGCCTGCGCCGGCCGCTCTAGTATCTTTGTTGACACCGTCTAACCACAGGAGTCTGGTCCTGCAAGTTGACCTCCGACTGTCCGGGTTGGTATTCAGGTTTCCCGTCGGCGGTTGATTACTATCCATTATTGCTACATGATGCAATTAAGGTACTAAGTTCAACGAATGCGGGCATACATTCTTATGGAAGAGGTAATAGAGATCCAGGTTATGTCGAATACGCCATTTTTCTCCTTTTAGTATAAGCCCATATATCCTACGCGGCACCTACCTCTAGCTAGAATATATCTATCGCACGGTCATCAGCCTTGGAGTCCAAGTGAGTCCAGCACTCCAGCCCGTATGTCAGTATTAGTCGAATCAGTGTCTTGTAAATCTGAATTGTTGTACGACAGAAGATGCAGGACCTTAGTTGATTTCGTAGGCCCGTTCGCTGTTATGAATCTCCGTTTTATTTCCTGACTTATGTTATTCTTCTTGGTTACCAGGGAACCGAGGTACACAAAACTGTCGACACACTCGAAGACATAGTCGTTGATTCGGAGATCTGGGGGATTATGTACTTGTTAATCAGAATGGGCACATATTTACTGATAAATAATATTAGTCTCAAAAAAAGTATTGTAAGTGACCAGCATTTGAAATAAAATTTATGGCAATTTTTTCTATACAGCATATCGATTAGTTATTACCTGATTGTCTCGTTTTAAGATACTGTGTAAAGCCGCGTTGAGACGGTCCAAGTACGATCCAAGTACACTTGGACCGAGTGCCATCGGAGTGCACTCGTATGAGACATCTTAATACTAATTATTCCTATCCAAGCTACTTGGACCGCGTCCTACTCATCCAAGTTAGCTTGGATAGGAATAATTTGTATGAAGCTGTCACTTGGATGGCACTCGATCCAAGTGTACTTGGATCGTACTTGGACCGTGACAACGCGGCTTAACCAGTAATACGCGATCCTACATTTAATTTGGATAAGGGAATATATTAATATAATGACAATTTAGGGAGGGTATATTTTTAACAACTTTACTGTGGAATGAGAAATAATGATTCGCATATATTTTTTCTTATATGAATGTTTTCTGAGGAATGTATGTAGATATATACAAAAAAATAATAATTTAACATCCTTAAATCTTATGTCTATTATATATTGTTGAATAATAAACGTATGTATAAATATTTTTTATTTTATTGTGCTTATGATTTACTGAATTTCATAACAATATTGTGAGGTTTTTTTTTCATAATTATTTATTTAATAAAATTATAAAAAGGTAACCTCATTTCATATCATAAAAAGTGGGATCAGTTATGTACACAATGAGTGGGTATATTAGTTAAGTTGTTAATCTAGGACAGTCGATGTATGTAATCCTAATCATAAAATAACTTCACTTAATTTTATCTTTATTGGTTAATACTCTTTAGCAGGTTAACTTTACTAGTCTTTTAATTATTTAAAATTAGGTTCGGCTTAAAACACACACATAAAACAACGGTTTGATTAGTGCTATCATAAAAAAAACACTCAAACGTGAAATAGATAATGTCATTATCAGAATGTCAATATAATTAGAAATTGTACTACCAGTTAATATCGCATTGTTGGTATGCAGGTAATTTATTGTCTGAAGAATTTGTTTATTATGATGGATAGACACTTTAGTGAAACGGCTTAATCATTAATATGCGCAGTTGCGATTTATTTCCGTGCGCATGAAGTAGGTGGGGCTAATGTTTTTATATTTAAGAGCGTACATAAGCGAAACGGCAAATAATTTTCAACTGTATGAAGAACGAAATTACGGCCGCGTTGTCATTCGGAGAGCGATAGTCGAGGTGTCTGCACGTCGATTCGTTTTGTCATGGCGTCGGATGAAAATATTCTTAAATCGTGTAAAGATGACTAAAAAACTTTACGTATGTACTTAAAAAAGAAAACATGTCAATGAATATACTATTATTATTACGAATATAATGATAAACATAACATAACAAGGACGCATGTTAAACTTTTATGACAAATTATATTTCGTTCGGCTTCCGTCATTTGCACCCGCGACCCGCATTCCGCGCATCGCCTAGTCAAGATCTTTTTAGACCATGCCTCAGCTGAGGTATAGCCTTAATATTAATTATTGTTGACTGTGCTTTTACCGTATTTTCTCGCCTAGCGCTCGTCCCATTATTACTTGTTTCTTGCCAAAACTGTCGAATCTTACGATAATATGGTACGTTTATGTAGGGCCGTAGGGGTACTACGATGACGGTCAGCATCAAGGCCCACTATTATAATAGTCATGACATGAAACTGTAAACTTATATGATGGTGCTAGTTATTGTTCATACTTCGAATGCAACATGGTAAGCTGTTTTTTCGTTCGAAGATGATCAATAACTAGAACTACAATCGTAATTCGAAATTCAGTGCCACGGCCGGAATATTGTCGGCCTTAGGTCTGCATATGCCATTTTTTCACCTGCCTAAGAAATAGGTGGGCGTAATGTATATGATTCATTACATAATTCATCGATTGCTACTGGGGATGCTCTTCATCTAAACCAGGCCTGGGTAAACTTTTTGGATGAAAGGACACATTACAAATATAAAATGAACGGTGGCGGGCCGCAAGTAAAATACTATTTTTAGACATACATTATTTATTATCATGAAAAGGGAATTTCAACATAAAAACATTAACGATTCTCTAATAACCAACAATTTGATTTATTTATCTGCTCCTGAGCCATTTATTACCAGCAGGAAAACAGCTGATGCTTCACATCCAGACGTAGGGCCTCGTGATACGCTCGATTGTGGCCGAGTGTGGTGCGAGGCGGGTTGGTTTGGAGGGGTCTGTGTTTGTTGAATTTGTGACTATTTAATAATATAAGCATACCAGGGATGGGCATACATGAGGTCAACGAGAGCCATATTTTGGATTTTCATGTATAAAGAGCCACACCATAGTCATATTTCGAAAGGAAAACTCGCGAAAATACAAGTAAGTATAATGGGAAAGAAAATATCTGTATTTTTGTTACGAGATATTGGGAGCCGCAGAACCGCATTTGCTCACGACCGATATATACAATCTTTTTAATACAATAAAAAAAGAATGATAGATTGATTAAAAAATAATTGATAGTATTGTATACAAATTATCAAATTCATCGTTGATCACTTGATCAGTTCAGGAAATGTATTGTCAATCTATAACATAATTATGTTTGGGTAGACATTAGTCCGTCATTTCTTGATAATTATGTAATATCCTTGTTAATGTGTTGTATGAATAGAATACTACGTTGTAAATATTGTATTTTTTTTTAATTAAAATTAGTACAGGTTGGCACACGCAAAATTAGATAATTTACTTAATGATAACAAAGAGTTATTAATACTTCTTACATCATGATTAATTTCGATATTCTACGTATATAGTATTTTTATTATTAAACAAATAATTCTACACATCAATTGATTAAAAATACAGCCAATGTTATATTAAAATAATTACAAGATAAAAAGAACTTTTATATACAACGTTTTTAAATTTTCTGTTGAATTATTATGCTCAATATGCTCAAACTTGTACTTGATAATATGAAGTAAATAAAAAACAAACAAACAAATAAATATAGAATACTGAAATGTCATTTTGATTTCCATAGTAACGCACGTACCTATATATTAATAATTTAGTTGCTAGGACCACCCACTTAGCAACCAATAATAGTGGATTGGATTACGGATTTCTTCCGAAATAACTTTTCATACAAAACAGAATTAACTGAAAATGAATTCAATTCTACTTAAAGATGGCTAAAAGTATTAAAAGAATGCATTGTGCATCGTGTTCTGGTATATTCTAAAAGTTTCAAATGTCTAGCTAGTCGGGAAGCTAGTTAAAATCGATTGCAAGATTTGTACTGGCTAAACAACCACCGGACAAATAAGAATACGAGCTAATAAAAACGTTGTAAAATAAACATTAGGTACCTAAATACTTTACTTAGTTTGCGGGGTTAAATAAAAATTTTAATACTGCCACGGTACAATTTGTTTTGTTTGTTCACATTTGCGAATAATCTACCTACTCACTAAAACAATCAATAAGTCAATAAGTTAACCCGAATTAAAAAAAAATGAGAGATTATACTTTTTAGCCCCAAATTTTTTAACAATAAGTAAGTCAATTCAACGTATTTTATGAATTTTAACCTGGATTATTCTTAATCCTTTATTCAACCTAAGTACTGGTATTTAGATATGTTCATTTGTTTAATTGTTGGTACGCCTTCGAATCCTGGATCTGGCAAATACACATATTGTTTTTAATTTGTGTTTGGAGTCAGATTATGGACCTAATAAGTTGACCAAGTAGCTAACATTCGTTTATTATCAATATAAGTAAAATAATAAATGAAGACTACGCCACTTTTGTGAGCGAGGAGGAATGAAAATATTAAAAAATACACCGTCTCGTTCTATCGAGCATACACGTTTGTTGTCTGAATTATCGTAGGACGTAGACCAGTGGTGCACAACCTATTTGTAAGAAGGGCCAAGTTATCCATTTTCTAATTTTTCAAGGGTCGCAGTGGGTAAAAATAATGATATATTATACTAGACGAGATATAATAGTTACATATTGGTGATGAAGTAGGTACTTGTTATTTTTGGCCGCAACAAATGCCATTTTGGGCCACATGCCTCCCACGAGCTGCGGTTTGTGCATCACGTACCTACACCGTTCCGAGGATGGGTTTATAGCTCGAAACATAATATTAAATTGTCAATATAAATAGCTCAGATATCGTATAATGTGTTAGCATCGTTTCAGAACCAAGCAGTTCTTCTACGCAAATATCTGTCATTAATAAAATTGTGTAGATGTTTATACTTTTCTCAAATATATTATTATGTTTGTTATATAAAATCAAACATGATAATATATGACGTTCAATTCGTATATGTAATATTAATAATAATTATTAGGTACTTGAATAATTTAATTATATTATATACCATTGTAGATTTTATAATAATTATTTGCTTTACCACATTTTGTAGCAAAATATTTTTGCGGAAAAATAAAACTTTTATTTGCTTGGTCAAATCAAAGATAACAATTTATTAATTGTGACCCGTTGAGCATAGTTTTGGTTATGCTGATTTAATTAATACTCTCAATAAGTAATATTAATAGGATATTATATGTAATACGCAAGTTTCTCGCAAGATGATTATGCAAATATCGACTATTTACGACTAGTAGTGTAATGTTATGATAATTTACAAATTATGCAGTTGGTACACCGAAAAAAGAATATTGTAGCGTGAGTGTGGTACTGTGGGTAGCTAAATTCACTGATAATTATTAAACCAGTCTATTGTTTAGGGTGACTTGTAAAAAATAAATATTATGTATTATGTGACATATTTAACTTTTATGACGGTACGGAAATTATACACATAAACTACTATGTACATATACATCTACTATTACTATACTATCTATTCATAAACTCAGGGTTGACACCAATTAGTCAATCATAATTATCTATTTAGCATTCGACGATAATAATAAAATAGAAAATAACATTGATAATATAGATAATTTCCATGGAGCAGCTGATATTTATTGTTTTTAATTTCGATTAAATTTGAGTCATCATTCAGGGCTGCGAAAATTAATTGAGATAGTCAAAAGAGATGGTTTTAATTATACCTCTTCTATTTTCAGCTATTTTCTACATACAACTATTTAATTCTCAGTAAAATCCTATTATTCTGGATCAACTATACAAGATCCAACTACATTGTCGTAGTAAAAATATCATGATATTTATATATAAGTATATAATATAAAATATAGAACAATCATTTCAACGTTTTAAACGATTACTATGTTCGGTGCAATTGTATAATAGATTTTTCTTACGTTTAGATGTAGATATATCTACATAATACATATAAATACGTTTAATATCTATAATGTGGATAAATTTGCATACAAATCATTATACTCTTGTTTGCCGAAACGCGTTTTTCGGCAGTTAAAATTACTAGTTTTTTTCCACCGTCAAAACAATCACCTCCATTATACTGCCATAAATATTTAAAATACTTTTTGAGTTTAAATATAAATAGTATCTACCCAAATTTTAGTATTTTTTTAAATTTATCAATTATTTGTTAATAACAGCGGCGGTTTTCTTTGGCGAATATAACGCAATCGATTCGCCAGTTAAAGCTATTGTTACAAAATTATTAAAAAAATATCCGTATTTTATACAATTTGAGTATACAACATTACTACATTATATCAAAATCGTTACTACCAACTTCAATGGGGACCGATACGTACTTGTACATAATAAATAAACTATTAATATTATAATGTCAATTGTTTTTAGTTAAATGATGTGATTTATGTTTTTTATTTTTTATTTTTATCGAAGGGGGCGCAGAATCAGTTAGTTTGTTGGGTCTCTACGTCACTAAACACACTACTGATTAGTGGACCAAATACGCTATTTTTTACGATCCCAAAATCCTGAAATTACAATATTCCCCCCGCAAAATTTTAAATTCATTGAAGAATCTGGGATTGGAGACCCTATCTTCAGCCCTTGTGATGTATTATTAGAACGCATTAGTCATAATGCTTTATCGATATATTGTGGAGTAATTTATGTCATTGTTTAACATGTGTAATGCAAATATGTGTCATTATGTATTTACATGGCCTTAATTCCAAAATTCTTTGTTCCAGGTGCCGTCTGCCAAGATAAAAGAGAAGTGGGCGTTTACGGAGAAGCCGCTGAGATTACGCGCTTTACGAAATTATTCGCGAGTTCCACTTTCGATTTTCATCGCGACATTTTCCAAAACTCAATTATTCGTATCTAATATCTGACATAGAGATATAGACGTGTTTAGAAGCTTATAATTGTCTTTACTAACGGTTTTATATTTTGTAATTTATATACTATCTAGTCTTGTAAAAAAGAAACGGGTAAAAATATATTTAATAATATTCTTATACTTACACAAAAATCTCAACTAAAATAATTATCAATAGTGTTTGATAAATTATTACTTTGCAATTTGTAAACATAATTGGTGCGCGAAATACACTAATATAACTACGCTAATATAGGCATATTTTAAATTGAATATTTTTTTATAATTGCAATAAAGTATTCGAGTCAGTGAGTTGTGCCATAACGATCATTATTTTTATACTTTACACAGTGAAAAATAGTCAGAAAGTTGCCCGTATAAAAAAATACATTTTATAAAACCCATACAGTGTGAAAATTTACATAAAAAATAAACCTAATTTACATTTTGTGAAAGTACTTGATAGATTGAAGTATTGTTATTATTCTGCAGAATTACTAAGTTAAAAGCAGATTTGTGCATCGAATATTAATAATATTATAGTGAAGTGATAACATTGGATTTGTGTGTTAACTTTCTGTCGTTGTTGATTGTTGGTACGAGTTTTTAGTCAAGAATTTATTTGTCTGGTTTCGCCAGTTGATATAACCGATTTGGGGGTTTTGTTTGTGGGTTAATTAGTCAGAAGCAGTCATCCGCACGCGGGTGAATGCGCCTCTGTTTCGACGGCCTGTGTTTCGCGTCGCAGCGTAGTTTCGCTGAGGACGATGAAGCAGGCATGATTTCCTCGACGGCTGTGCAGAACGGCCACCCTGTCGTCAGCCAGGAGGCGATGGCGTCCCCGCTGGACGCGCAGGGTCTCCTGCAGGCGAAGGACGACAAGATCAAAGACCTCGAGATGAAGTTGAGGCTGAAAGAAGAAGAGATACTGGAATTGAAATCGCAGCTCGATAAGTTCCAGAGCGTTTTCCCGTACCATGTCAACGTTGCGAGTCCAAAGCACACAGCTGTTGTTAGGCCAAGAAAGCAACGTGCTCAAGGTATATCTGCTGAACCGCAGAGCGAGTCTACTCTTCAAGAATTGGCACTGCAGACGTTCCCGACCTTCGACAAGGATGAACGGTGAGTTTTTTTCCACATTATAGTTTAATTAGTAAAATTACATATAATTACTAAGTGTCGATGCGAGGTGTCCAGCAAATGGAATAATAATATGAGTATGTAAAATCGCATGTTTATTAGTTTTTAAAAACCTCATCAACGTATTTCTAGATTTATGATATTTATATACAACTAATTAAAATACAGGTTAAATAATAATGTTAATGCGGTTAATGTTAATATAGCTTACATTAATTATTTTAAACGAAGTATTTATTTGTCAATAAAATTGCTATAGGTACTGACAATGACTAGCAGAGTTTCGAGATCATTTTTTTGCACACATAAAACTTCTAATGATTCATATGATTTTTTTTTTAAAATACGTATATTTAACACTGGTGGCTGTAGGTTATGTATGACTAAGTTCGCGTCAACTCTACTAAGAAAACATATAAGAAAGTATTGGTAAATCTTTTATATATTAAATTTTATTCCACTGATTACTCACAGCCCTGTGTATAGTGAGACATTACATCAAGACGTATGAGCAGCTAAATGTGAGAGTTGATTAATATTTTGTTATTATTTATCGCAGCTCGTATAATACACATACACAGTACTTATGTAACACTCTGTGGTGTCTATGTAACAGTTCAATTATTGCCTATCATGCATCTATTAGTTGTGACGTATATTTTGGGTCATAATTTATTTTCCATCGCCGGCAGCCAACATCGCGCCGGGTGTCAACGCCAAGCGCCACAATTGGGCCTTATTAAAATTGGCCAAAAATGTCGGGGTCAATATTCAAATGGTTATTGATTCTTTTTATAGAATCGAGAAAATGGAGAGGCGTTTGTCTCTCGTTCGCCCACATTAACTAATTGACAGCCGGCTGTTTACTCTGGCCCTTGGCCGTGTGGCAACAGTCACACTATGTCAAAGCGCTGACAAAAAAATATACAAATAAGAAAATTGGGTTTTCATAAGTAATTGTAAGAAGAATTCTGTAGTCTCAAAGAAAATGAGTCAAAAACGTGAGTCAGATAGTTTTCCAAGACAATTCTTAATACAACAAACATACCGCCCCCTAAATATGTTGACAAGTCTTATGTCATATCAAGCCGTTGCATTTATGACTCATAAAGCATTCTTTTAATTAACAACTGTAACTAAAAAATAATAATTACCCGTAAGGTGTAAGGTGTGCGCGTGTGCGCGCGCACATCTACCGAAATGTGTCCGCACGCATGTTTTCGTCCCCCGCACAGTACTCACACTTCAAAAATTATCGTTGTCAGTGTTATTATTATATTAAATCACTAACATTAATAAATACCTTAAAAATATAAGTTTTAATGACAAATTGTATGTGTGTGTTTGTGGGGGAGGTGTAAATTTACCGCACCGGGTGAAGGCCGCCCGTCACTGACGGGTGACACCAACCCTAGTTACGCCGCTGCTTTGATGCGTTGATGATTCGTACACACAATAGACAAATTAGAGGGAACGTTGGACTCCTCACTTTCATCAAGTACATAAATTATCACCATATTACGAAAATATTAGTTTTTTATTCAATTCAATGGTGAAACTACATAAGATTACCTAGAGAATGTTAAATATAACATAGTTATTAGAAAAAAATCTAAAAAGAAGTCAACCGAGTGTGATTCGAATTCACGTATTTTACTTTCTGGGTGGGTGCTTTCGCCACTGTTATTATGTTGTAGTAATATATATCATTATCAGAACTACCAAATTTTTTCAGGTGTATGTATAGGTACCGTGTATATTATTTTAAGTAAATATATTTTAAAATGCCAAATAAAAGTTTTCTGTCAATATATTGAGCTCACGACTTAGGTACATACCGAACTGTTGGCGAGAAAAATTCCCATGTCAAGAACGTTAAAATGTATTAGAGGATTGGAGCACTTCTCTTGATTTCTCACATATTTTTTATTGTTGGTTGAAATTTTTGAAATACTACACAATACTACACTAACACAAAAGTCATGTTTTCAAGTTTTATGAAATATTAATGTCACCAGTCGTGCTATTGTTAACTTAAGAATCAGGTAAAATGCCAAGATTATTGTATATACTTATCTGCATCTAGTTTTTTTTTTAATATGTAATAAATTAACGCCATATTATAATATGTAATCAAATCGAATATTTCGTTTTTCTCTCGGTTTGTCGCTAGAATATATTAAATTTATTGCTAAAAGCGATGGCCGATCGGAATATTTAAAAACCAGCAAGACTCCAGTGATTAACCGGTAGTATGCATTAATAAATAATAATGAATTTTATGTATTCATTTGATTTACAAAGCAAGTAGATATTGAGTTAAGTGGTAGTGCATATATAGGTACATATTCTATGGACGGAATTACGAAATAAGAAATTGAATGAAAAGTTATATCTAAGTAAATAAAAATATTAGTAATTTACTTAATTAATAAGATATGGTAAAAAGTAAGTTACTGAAAACTGTTACAATGAATATTCGTTGTGATTATATGATCTTAGTATGATTATTTATATGAATTAAATGTATGGTTTAATTAAAAGTTTTATCGACGGTATGGAAGAAATTTTTGAGTTTTTCATAGTTATTTATCTTAAAATTTACGAAAAATCAGCTTTTCTGGTTTATAATAATAATGGTGTATACTAAATAGTGCTTTTACAGTCTGCCCACACATTTACGACGACACTTTTGAGTATTTTTTGTTAACTAAATAATATAATAATTGAATTTCATTTGTGTAATTTAATTCATATTAAACGAGTCTTGTCTAATTCATAATACCCCATCTGCTGATGCTACTCTGATAAAAGTAGATTGTATTTCTGTGTTGCCATTCCTTTTTCATACAATTGTTGTAGTACCAGCCTGTGTAGATTTTATTAAACGTATTAGAAGCAGTGACGTCCCGTGGGGTAGGCAGATTGAGCGTCGCTTGGGGCGGCAGTTACTCGAAGGGCGGCAAATCAATGAGAATCGTTTGGTATATAATATAGAAATAGCAACCTAAACTTATTAATAACGAAAATATCTTTCCATTAAAAAAAATTCAGCTCACTGTTTGGAAACAAAGTGTATTAATTGACATAAAAGGTTTAACAGGACTGTAATTTTTTGTCGAGTTCGCGATGTCTAGTTTACTCACGTTGCCCTTCGACGTCCTCGGTGACTGACATAATATATTCATATGAAACGACACATGCACGGATAATATAAAATACTGTATACAAAAATGGGGCGGCATTTTGTCTAGGGACGTCACTGATTAGAAGACATATAATTATTAGGTATATGTAATTTGTGTTTATAATATGTAATTAGAGAGGTTGAATAAAATCTTCTTCTATATAGGCAGATCCTCAACATAATATAAAAGTGATGAAAAAATAAGAACTTCTGGTTTACTGATTAGGTTAGCTACAAGTGATTTGGGATTGCAGGTTTATTTGACGAGAAATTCATACTTTTCTAACATGAAATTTATTTACCAATTTGTAGGGCGTATGAAAAGACAATCTGTCACGATGGATAGGAAAGCAGCCAACAATACAACATTTCATAATAATTATTTTGTTGAAAAATCATGTAAAATCGTTGGCAGGCTAGTAAGTGAACTGCATAAAAAGTGGCAGCCATTGTAGCGTTAGGAAATCGGAAATGCCAACTTAGTGATGTTAATATCTGTGCAGTTTATCAATTTAATTATGATTCATTCGTTCGGTAAATGCATTAGAATGTAATTATTGCACGTAGAAAACTCCTTATATAGGTAATTTTTATTTTATAAAACAATGCATAGTACCTATATAAGTAGATACTATATAATATTATTATGCATGTTGTTTCAATAATATTTTTTTAGTAAATATAATTTAATTGCTTGCCTCATTATTCCATCACTAGATGACGCTAGTAACTATTACACTTAATCGTAACTTAGATCGAAGAAAAAGCGTCAGTGCAAGTTCCGCGACATGTGATTTTAGAAACACACATGCTTGCCGACTAGGTTCTCCATTTTAGTCTACCAGTATATCTACTGAATGCATGTTAGGAATCAAGCGTTTGTATTTTGTAATTACATAATGGTAAAACATTTAAAGCCTGCTATACAATAAATAGTACAATGATGATTGATTATAATATAATGTTGTTCAATTACGCTTTCGCATTGTTCGTTTGATTGTGGTTTCATTTTAAATCACTATAATGCAACAGTGTCTTAAATCAAAAAAACAACACCAATAATAAACACGTATATAATATATTATAAGTGTGATAAATTATCAAAAAAACTTAACTTAGGTAGTGCTTACTTAAAATAGACTTTTTCTTGATGTTGAAAATTGATAAAACGCAGTCTGTAAAAGATGTATTCTTTGCAATGAGCGGTCCTCCAATGCGTAAGATGCTGGCTTTTCATCCGGAGGTTCCGGGTTCGATTTACGGTGAGGTCACAATCATGGCCCCTATACCCCGAAGCGGACCCCCAGGCTGGGATATTTGGCGGCTCCCCCTACGCTAAGGTCGAAGGCAGTGTGATGCTCTACAGCAGCGTTTTCAAAATGGTGTTCATGGTAAAATTAAGGGTAGGTATTTAGTATATTTTTGTATTTTTTAATACCTACATCAATTTGAATTATGGAGTTGTCGAGTATCGGCACACAATTCAAAATTACATCGCACAATCACATATTTTAATATGTATATGAACATTATTGAATTAAAATATCACCGCATGTGACTTTTTTCTATTAAAGAAAAATGTATGATGTGTATTTATCTCACTTATCTGGTCGATTCGCCACGCCGGCCCTCGCTGAGCCCGGACTTCCAGGCTAGAGCCCTGTCAGCCTCCCCTTTGAGGGGGCCACGGTCACAATAATATATTAATGTGATTTTCTCAAAGCCTGGGTGTTTGGTGATTGTTTCACTGTTTCCACTACTGTTTCACTACACTACTGTCACTGGATTATGTATAATACATCTAAAAATCTTAAAATGACATTTGCATTTATCCATATTATAAACATGATTCAAAGCGACCAGATTTTTTAACATTATGGTACATAATACATACATAATATAAAGTTGTTTTTATTAAAATAAAAACAACAATATAATATACCTAATATGTAATGCATAATTATTAGTTTACATTATAGGTCAATAGGTCATAGGACATATTATTATTATGCCTGTATGTAGGTACATCATAATATTATTATGATAATGATTATGTAACATTTTCCGTATACTGTTACAACTTTTGGTTCAAATACCTAAAATATTCATAGGTACTTTACGTTTCGTACTCAATTGCAATATACAAGAAGTCACACATTATCGGCAAAACCCCAAGATATTCGGAAAACCCTTAGTGCCGCAATATAGTAAGCAGAGCAATCGATGCACTCGTACCGATTAGTTGTGTTACCTGTGTGGCGTATCGTTTTCTGAAATGTCGGTTATTAAACTAAGTATCGAAATACAACAGATAATTTTTAACAAATTTAATGTCCTATTGTTCACGTAGAATTATAAAAGTCTGCCATAGGTAGGGTTACCATGACCCACAACTTGAAGCGGGCCCCCAGGCCAGGACATTTGACGGGGCCCGCTACCTATCGCTAACGTCAATGGTCTGTCTGTCGCTCTACAGTGGCGTTTTCCAATGGTGTGCGAGAGCAAATAGCATTTAGTATATTTTTATAGATTTTTTAATATATCGAATTATAGAGTTGTCGAGTATACTGTCGAACAAGATCTCCTTGCCAACGTGTTAAACTGTGAACTAATAAACCCCTCCTGTTTTTAACCACACATCGACTGCAACGACTTCTGGTTATCGACGAGTTGTCCACGTGATAAAAATGTGAACTAACAATCCCCTCCTATTTAGTTAATCGCACTTCGACTCCAGTGACTTTCTGTTATAGACTAGATCTTCTTGTCGGACAGTAGGTACACACAACAATCAAAAAGTACATCGCACAGCTATACATTTTAAAATGGTAATATCTCCGAAGTGAAATAGCGCCGCAGGCGACTTTTTTTACTATTAAAGCGAATTTAAGGTATGTGTTTATCTCATTTATCTGATCGACCCGCTGCGCCGGGCCCCCCTTGAGCCCGGGCCCCTAGGCTATAGCCCTGTCAGCCCCGCCTTGTGGGGGCCATCGGGTTACCATATGATACATTACGAATTGCGGTCAGATGACTTGTATTAGCAGAAGTATTTTAAGTAATTAATGAAATCGTTTATTTACTGCATATCTTAATTTTTCTCGTGCCAGCCCCTGTCGGAGGTCAGCTACCAAATCCACTTCCACCAATTTTGTTGTATTTATTTAATATTTATATATAATATATTTAACCGGGTATGCTGAACTTCTTAGTCAACAAAATACCAACAATATAACAAACAACCAAGTCAACAAAGACAAGAACACATAGCAACCAACCCACCCCTCCGACGAAGATTTCATACATGAACATAATTATAACAAGATTAGTACCTATATCACTTTTATATTATCTGATCATGTTAGTTATTTGCAAGTATTAAATTATTTTATCGAATATTTGCCTATACATATATATTTACTGTGCCTGTTTTAATAATCGTTGTAATAAACCTTAACTTAATCTATGTTTGACCGAATCATCTAAAACGGAGTCCAAATTTCACCAAGTTATTTATTTTATTCATATTTCATTGTGAGTTGATGCGATTAAAAAAACTTCAATCGTAACGATTCTTAGAAATTTAAACCAACGATATGTTAAGTTTAAACTCCAGCATCTGTCTTCCAGACAGACTTAATTTGATTTTTAATGCTTCTGCTATTTTGGACCAACTCGACCTCTACGTCTTATTTAATGATCCATATTAAATATACTTCCATTCGGTGGTGCAATTCTAATTTTCTAACTACTGGTTCGCAGTATAACTTTAATCAAATGATAATGTAATACTGAGGACGACAAGTTTCTGTTTTTTTTCATCAACTTACCGTCAACAGCAACTTTCGTCAGTATAAAATTTCTCATTAATATAAAACGGATTCATATGTACGATGATAGCACAGAGACCAATGGATTAAGAAACATACAAAACAAGGTACTCGATATGATATCTGATGCATGGGCCACGCATCCTGAAGCGGGCCCCCAGGCCAGGATGTATGGCGCCCCCCTACCTATCGCTAAGGTTAAAGTCAGTGTGATTTTCGACATTAGTGTTCCGTAAATGGTTTCCGCGGATCCCCAGAGGTAATGTGATTCTGTGTATTTTCAGCGACTTATATAACTTAAACGAATAAATCCAGTTGATTTATTGAGTTGTCGGCACTCATCATCATATGAAGCACTGATCGCGACTTCCTTTTGTAGTAACCATATAACATGCAACCCTTAGCCAAGTTTGTAAGTCAGGAACCACACTTAAAATTCTACACATGAATTATCATTTAATTACATCAATTATCATAATGTTCTCACATCAAATTGCATCGCAAAGCCAAGTTTTTTAAAATGTAAATATTCTTAGAGAAAAATAACGTTGCAGGCGATTTTTTTTTTACTATTCGAGCAAATTTGTGGTGTGTTTTTATAACTTAACTGGTCGACCTGCCACGCCGGGCCCCCAGGCTACAGCCCTGTCAGCCCCCCCTCTTGTGGGGCCATCTGATGAGTTGTATATAGTTTGGAAACGGTGAATAGACACCCTCTCGATAAATGCACCATATTCGTGCGCAGCTGGGAAAAGATTATGTCCGAAAACAGTAGAAGAAACTAGAAGAGAGTTACATCCAGCTGGTAATCGATTATCATGGTAATGATACGTCAACATCCTTAGAAATAATAAAAGATAGAGCACCTACTATAAAAGTAATACCATGTATTTAATGTACAGTCAAATATGAAGATTTAATGAGTTACAATTAGATAATATTATTACGCTTGCGATGACTGAGTTGTGACGTGTCCTCTTGTGTATTATCTAAGACGTGGGTCTTACGTTAAAATCCCTGGTCTGGAAAATTGCGATGTTCTTTCTTTAAGCACTACGGTGCATTGTTGCTACATCAGTTCCATGCAGCTTCGTTTCGGGACAAGGAAGTGTGGCACTAAAATATATTCATTCTGATACGTTTATAGTGTCATGGAAGGCGGCCGTGCACAAGTCTCGTCTACATATACATTACAGGTGGAGATGGGGTAACTCTCAGGACCCAGAGCTTGGACATGCTAGATTTAGTAACTGACTAACTTTCCGTAAAAAAAAATACGAAACCTTTTCGTGAAGCGACCAAGATCCATATAGGATTGTAGACTCAAAGAAAAAAGTACATAATATATTATAACAAATATGTAGTAAATAAATGCGTATATTTTATTTTTTCCCCTACACGTAAAAGTCACCCTACGCCTCTGGTAAACTCAAATGTTCAAATGATTAATAACGAAAAATAGAGTCCTGCATCCATTTTATCGTCATTGCAGTTTCGTCCTAACCATTTTTAACAACCGGTTCGCAGATGGGTTAGTATTTAGTTGGTTTGTAAGAACTGTTAACATCACTGCTTCCATATGACTAAATGTAATTTCTTCTGTGTGTCAGGTTATGGATGTTTTAAAAATACGTTTTACTCTTATACTGTACTCAATATTGAAAACAACATTAAAACCCTCTTTCTTCATAAAAAGATCATAACTTTTAATATTAAGGAAATTCTAAAAACAAACTTAGAGTAGGTACCTACTGTAATGCTTAATGATGTGAATGGAATAAACATCGACACACGTTAATCAAGTACCTATGTATTTATCTATAAAAGTGAGTTTTGGAGTAGGTAGTATTACTTAGGTAGGTAGATAATTGTGGTGCACACTAATATTTAAAAAAAAGTAGATAATGTTGGTTATTTTACCACGTTTTTCTTAGTTCGTATTCTTGTTTGTCCGGTGGTTGTTTATCCAGTACGAATCTTGTAATCGATTTTTAACTAACTTCCCGACTAGCTAAACATTTGAAACTTTTAGAATATACCAAACACGATGCCAATGCATTTTTTAAAAATACTTTTAGCCATTTTTAGGTAGAATTGAATTCATTTTCACTTAATTCTGTTTTGTATGAAAAGTTATTTCGGAAGAAATCCGTAATCCAATCCACTATTATTGGTTGCTAAGGGGGTGGTCCTAGCAACTAAATTATTAATATATACGTGCGTTACTATGGAAATCAAAATGACATTTCAGTATTTTATATTTTGTTTGTTGCAAAATAGCAAAAAAATGATTGTTGACAATTATTGCTTTATTTGTCCTAAATTATTAATACATAGAATTGTCAAGTTTATATGATTCAACAGAAAATTTAAAAACGTGGTAGGTATATACAAACTTCTTTTTATCTTGTAATTATTTTATATGTAATTAAACGCTGAACCGAAAATCACAAGAAATAAATTTTCAATTTTATTTTTAAAATATCTAAATTATTTAAATAATATTGTAAATATTGTAAATGAATGGCGTAGATAAAACTTTTTTGAAATGATCTAAGTAATATTTAATTATTTTCTTAAAGGCTGATAAATTCCTAATTAAAAAAAAAGTCTTCAACTTGTGAGCAATTGGTCTGCAAACCACAGCCTCTGGGAATATCCTAAAACGTGTACGGAAAGGGATGAGCTACTCATGTCGGTTCAACTAGCTGTTGGGCCGATTGGACTGTCGGACCTGGTCGCCGCAAATGCCAACATGTTGATACATTCAGAAAATTTGTCAGTGTGTATTATGCTGTGATGCGCTGCGTTACAGACAGATAAATCAAGATATACATAATACACAATGACAACAAAATTTCCTATCTGCACCGATTTTTATTTTTATTTCTGATTATATTAGTTAATATTAAATTATTTTTCAATCATTATTTTTGTTAAAACTATGTACCTAAATAATCATGATACATTTTTTTGAAATGCTAGCTTCTAGCCACTTTTTTTTTTAAATCTAGCATTTTTTTCTGCCATCTAGCTTATTTTCTTATCCTATAAGCGCATCTTTTCTATAGACAAGACTGCTATCGGCGGCTATCGAGAGTACCTAGTTATTATAATGTTAGTATCGAGGTAGTAGGTATTATAATCATCCCCGCATCCTGAAGTCCCCCAGGCGGCTAGGATCTTTGGCGGCCCCCCTACCTATCGCTACGGATAAAGGCAGTGTGACACTCTACAGTAGCGTTTTCCAAATGGTGTACGCGGTAAAATTAATGTGTATATTTAGTGTTTTTTTTAATATATTTTAATACATCCATTTGAATTATGGGGTTGTCGAGTATCGATACACAATTAAAAATTGTATCGTACAGCCACATAATTTTAAATAATAACATTACTGAAGGAAAATAGCGCCGGAGGCGACTTTTTTACTATTAAAGCAAATTTGTGATGTGTGTTTAGCTCACTTATCTGGTCGACCCCCAGGCTAGAACCCTGTCGGCCCCTCCTTTGCCCCTTTGTGGGGGCCATGATTATAATTGTTATAATAAGTTAGCCGTCTAAACAGTCAAAACTGTATATCTCTCTCTAAAAGTTAGCACAGTCAAGAGAGGTGCTGTTAAAACATAGCACGTATAGTAACAATTACAACTAACTTATTGTAAATATTATAATACCTCAATACAAAATATGAAAAATTACCCTCGATAGCCGTTGATAGCAGTCTTGTGTGTAGAATAGATGCGCTGGGATGTTTTTGTGAATGACAGACAGTTGGCAAGACTGACCGTGTGGCTTGGCCAGTGATGCCAACCGTACTATATTACATGAAAACCCACGAAAAATGTAAAATACTATAATTTTACGTCAAATATACCAAAATACTATAATTTTAAAGGATTGAAAACGAAAAATGTTCATGTACTATATATTTTTCAGAAATACTATAGTTTTTACGCCTTTGTACTATAATCACTAATCAGCCTAGAAAAAGATGGCAACGCTGGGCTTGGCCGTTGGTACTGTGTACTAAGTAAGCAGTAATTCCTATGCGTCGCTGTGGATCGTTTCATTAGCATGTTTCGTGTTGTTAATCTAAATGCGGTGTTATTTAACATACTGTGATAATACTGATAAAAATGCTCGTATCCAACTTCCGTAATAACTAGAATAAAATTATCTATTTTTAAGCATTCCTTGTTTGAAATTCAACGCTATAATATTATGTACGTAGGTACTGAGCTTAAATAGTTGCTGGTGACATAATATGTTGATAAGGTCGCCTCGGGTGATAGTAATTTTAACATGGAAGGAAACCGCAACAAAGTTATGTTGTGACATTCCTAGGAGACAGTGGGAAGTGCAATAACAATAACTGATAATAAATTTACCAGTAGCGAAGACTACCTGTTGAACGAAGGTAATCGATTATAACAAACTTAATTGTATACCTGCAGTACCTACTTCTACGAGTATTAATTAAAAAATAAATTCGTGGCAGAACTTTGATAATCCTTTATCAGACATGTCTAACGTCAAGCAGGCTGAGCTTTACTATTCATTATCAACACTGGCAATGGTCTCCTATTACCATTCTTCAACTTATATTTGGTTAAGGACAATTATTAAAACACAAAGAAAAACTCACTGTGTCATTAATCATAGAAATTATATGTTTTTATATTCTTATGGATACTCATTTTCAACTTATTTTCCTATTCTTTGAAGACCCTAATGCGCGACGTTAAGGGGACACTACGCCTTAGTTTAAAGCGAGGATATTGGAGAGGAGTGATGCAATAAAATCAAGTGATACGACGAGGCCACGCGGGCTTCATCATGTTCAATTTGAAAACGACTTTCAGCTAGCAAGTTAAAGAATTAAAAAAATGTTATCTCCACTAAATTTACTCTCAATATAGTTAATACCCCAAAGTTACGCGATAGGTGGTTCTGATGAAAATCGACTAAGTCTAATTCGCGTAAGTCGGGGTACAACTTTGTGTAGACATACATATAAATTTTATTTAATTGTGACCAAAGACTAACAAAAATACTAATTTAGAAGAAAAATATTTAATAAAATTGCAGTTCTTTGTACATATTACTTAATATGTACTAAATATTTAAAAAATAATTGAGTTACGTAAAAAATTATTTCGATGTCGATGGGTTCATAAAATCTAACAAATTCGTCTGACGACGTCACAATGTCTTCGTTTTGCACGCAGAATTTCTTCGTAGCAAGCTAATATTTTTTATTCTCTGCTTTGTAGCTATAACGCGTTCTTTGTTGGAGTCTATGTTTTCTAAAAAAATTAAGCTCTTTTCAAATTGAACTGAGACCTTCTGTCAAGCATGCAATTGTCATATGCTTTTCTGGCGGAACTGGTTCTGAAGTGTCAGATAAAGAACCGCGTAACTACAAGTTCGCGTAAGTCGGGGTATTACTGTATTATTATGTTTTCCAAGTAGCGCATGACCTGTCTACATGGTCCTTCAACATTAAATATGAGTCGATATCTGACCAACTAAATTTTCCAAATGGATCGTTTCTTAAACATATGTACTCTTAGGCCACGTTAAAGTTTTTTTTAAACAAAACACTATCAAAGTCTACATATTTTTTCTTACTTTACTTTACGAAGTTTTGCGAGACGCTTGTTGACAGAGCTCGCGGAATCCTGGTTTAAAATCACTGTATTAGGCATTCAATAAAATGCAACGGGTTTTGTATGCATACCGCAAGACGAATAGACCTGTCAAGGATGCGATGAACTTTTATGCAACCCATCCATTGAATGTCATGTCTTCAAGGAAGTTTCAAAAATACACATGACTGATCTGCATTCACTTGTTATCTACCAAAGTGCATGGAAGAATGCAAAGAATATCTGCGACAATTTATTTAACATACTATAATATAACAATTTATTAAAAATAATATTTCACAAATTCATTTATTCTAAATTATTTTCATACGTTATAGTAAGTACCTACTATCCTACTTAACAAACAGATAATTTATTTTTTCCAATTCCTCACACCATGACATGATAGGGGCCACATATTTACATAAATTTAAACATTTGTCCTAAATAAATTATGCTATCATTTGTTAATTGATTCTACAATTAATTAGGATAACATTTTATCTATCAATAAATGTTTTGACTTCGCGCCCTTTTTAGAAACATTGACTGCTATATTTTTATTTAGATATTAGTTAGCTAATTAAATAAAGGCCTGCAGTGTAGTAGTAATACTTAATATATACGTTCGTCAAGCGATTTTTAGATTCATAAAAATATCAAATAGATTATTACGCATAATTAAACACAAGTGGGGCGAAATTAAAATAAATAATTACGAGATAAAAATAACTTTTTATATACCACGTTTTTAAATTTTATGTTGCAATTCTATGTATTAATGAAAACTTTTTATTGTACTTGATAGAAATAAATACTGAATACGCACTTATATATTAATAATTTAGTTGCTAGGACCCGCTTAGCAACCAAGTGAGTAGTAAATATTACTTTTAACGAGTTTTTTCCGGATTGGATTATGGATTTCTTCCGAAATAACTTTTCATACAAAACAGAATTAACTGAAAATGAATTCAATTGTGCTTAAAGATGGCCAAAAGTATTAAAAGAATGCATTGTCGTCGTGTTCTGATATATTCTAAAAGTTTCAAATGTCTAGCTAGTCGGGAAGTTAGTTAAAAATCTTGGACAAACAAGAAAAAAATTATGCTGCACAAGAAAAAATCTGTACCAGACAAACAAGAATACGAGCTAATAAAATCGTGGTAAAATAACAGCTCGTGTGCAATAAATAACGTATTCTAAACAGAAGTCAAATATATACTTATAGTTTTCAATGTATTATATTTTTCTCATTTACATCAAAAAAATTGAGTACCTACCGATTATCTACGCAAACACGAAAGATATTTTCCATATTCGATACTAGTGAATATAAAGGTCACTGCATATTTCATTTCTATTATCTATGTAGGGACCATTGGCGGCTTAATCCGGAAAAACCTAGCAGGTCAATTTTGAATATATTATTTTAATTTGCCTTTTCGTTGTATACTGAAAAGACGTATTGCAAATTGACTTTTTATACATTATAGAATAAGTGCTAGAAATTGTTATAGGTCGGTACCTACTAACCCTTCAAAAAATGTCCGTTTTTCATAACGCCAACCCATCGTTAACCGAAATTGCACACAACGCGTTATAATTTTTTGTAAATCAGGTCCACTTTTCTTTCTTTGCTTTTTGAAAAATCATCAATCACACGATTATAAAAATTGTCTATTTTTCCCACATATTTTTTTTCAATACTGAGCATTGCAAGAGCGGTCAGTCTATCCTGGCCCTATTGCATAGAAAGGTTTTTATTCTTTTGAGAGTGGAAAAACATCTTTCACTTTCAACTGTTGTCATTGGTATGACGCAAATAAATTGGAGAACTTTGATCGACTCGGAAAATGTTTCGTTGAAATTATTGCTGAGTAAAAAATGTAGAAGAGAAACTGCACTAATAGCGCCATGCAAATCATCTCGTTGATAAAACACCAATAATTCATTTTTTAACTTGATTATGTTTATTTCTTCTAACAGTTTTACCAAATTTACTTGACGTGTGGGAAAATTATTTTTAAAATCAGTGTAATTTTCTTTATTGAACAAATCGGATATAATGAGATGATCGTTGGATGCAAATCGTGCTTCCATTTCCATTATAATTGTATCACAGACTTCAATTGCTACTGCGTGCGTACTAACTGCTTCACAAAAATGTTATAAATCACCAAAAACTCCTTATATATTATTAAAATAACCAAAGGCATTCGTCAAAACCTGTCAACGAATCCGAACCGCATACACAGTTGCGTCTTGAGACCAATTATCTAGTCAGTGTTATCATTCTGTTTCATTTAATTAGGTGAAAAAATCTTTTGTCTCACACTCGGGCATTGCCGATATTACAGTAATTCACGCACCGTTACAAGCTTCGATCTCGTATTTTGTGTTATATCGATCTCTGTCTTATGTATGAGAAACGAGAGAGAAAATTTTATAAAAATATTCAATTTGGGTCAATTTTCAGACTGCCGGCGAACACAATATTTTTGTTCGGGGAATTATCGCCCAAACAAAAAAAGCCCAATAGACTGGGTTGACACAATATCGCGCGCCCTATAATTTCAAATCCACCGATTATTATTAATATTATTATATATGACATTGCACATATTATTAATATTATTATGTCGATTGTAAGGTATTTATTTTGGCAGGTCAATGACCGAATGACCTATAGAGGGAGCCGCCAGTGGTAGGGACACGTTAGTAATTTTATACAGTGAAACAAAACACATACTATATCAATAAAATATGTGTAGGTAGTTACTTATAAGGTTATTACTTATTCTTATTACACTTAAAACTTACTAGGCACATATTATATTAAAAGATTTTTGTTGCTAATATAATATTGATATTCATTATTTACATAGTGCAGGATCCCATAGACTTCTCGTATACATAATATGCGGAACGCATTCTGACAATTGGAATAGGTTTTAGGGGTCACCAAGATGTCGATGTTGCCAGGCGATATTAGTGGTCAATATTTTTTTATTGAGGTTTTAATTTTTTTTCTTATAACCCACCAAAAATTGTTCTGAATTCTTCAATAAAACCAAGACCGAATCAGGGATTGATTGAAAATGCAATAATTGTACCATGCCATCGGCATGGTCGTAGAACGGTTGGTCCCATTTGAAAAAATTAAAATAGCGGGTAGTGCAATGTGATCAAAATTATCGATTTTTAGGATCCTCCATGGCTTAAATTATTTTATTTAGTAGCATTTTTGTATAAAATCACCCATATTAGTTTCTTTACTATATCTATGCATATGACATTAGTTTTAGTATTATGGTTAATCCAGAAACAGTGTAGGTTGCATATATAGGTAGGTGAATAAATTAAATAACGATAACCACTAACCACACTAAGTACACATTTTTATTTAAAAAAAAGAAACAACAAGTCAAGTGTTCAATACTATTTTATAATATTGTGAGGAGTTTTGTTTTTTATATGCTCACCATTTTATCACATTTCAATTAACACATAAAATGAATTTATCGTGGTGTTTTTCATCACAGCTTTTGATCAGAGATAAGATTAATAAACGTTTTGATAGACTGAATCATCAATTAACGTTTTTAATACAAGATATTTATTAAAAAAAACAATGCTAGCTCTAGGTATAACATTGACGTAGGTATTTGCATATATGTACTTGAAATTAAATATTATATGGTGAAGAGTAACCAATGTCATCGTATAACCTGTGGAAAATCCGGAATTTCTTAGTTATCTATAAGTATCTACTTGGGTATCTACATGTTAACTGTGCATCATATATTATTAAGTACTTATATATTATTTAAATGCTGTAATCAAACTGAAACATCAGTCAGTGGCATACCCAGGGGGGGGGGGGCATGGGGCCCTGGCATTATACCAGTTATCATAACATCATAACGTATTTCCACATTGTTCAAAGCTAATCGCGTGAAAACGTTGCAATGTAACTGTATCGGTACCAAAATGCATTTGTACGATCGTTAAACTATTCTCTCACTGCGTAAAGGGCCTACTGCGCGAAGGTAAGAGAAAATACACTACAGTTTAGAATACGGGGATTCATATCTTCTCTTTCTCTCACTGCTGAGGCAGGCCGTGAATGTTACAATAAGAATCAAGTGATATGACTAGGTTATACAAGCGTCCTCATTGTTAATTTGAAAACAACTTTCAAGCAAGCTGATTAAGGAAGTAAAAAAAATAACAATTAATGCTTCCTCTTCAAAATTACAATGAAATCATTTTATAACGGAACTTAATGTATGTAGGTACTTACCTTCTTGGATTTTTATATGTTTAATATTCAATCTTCATGGACCGAGTACGATCGACCAAAATCCATCCCGCGATCGACACTTTGGACATACCTGGTTTACTGCATTTCTAAAAATGTTTTAAATGTATTTTTCCCGCAAGGTCTTCCGAATTCTTGCATTATCTCGAACATGGCTCCCGGAAACTGGTTCGGATTCACTGCTGTAACCAGTTAAACATTTAACTTTATTTAATTTATAATGCTAGATAGGTACTTGAAATTATTTTAACTGTCAATTTTTTATTCAAATGTGACTCGTGATTAGAGATTTTTTTACGTACCTATTGAGACATTAATGTTTCTTATTATATGTAACAAGTTTAACGAGCCTGACAAGTGACAATAGAATTGAGTTACATATTACGTAGGTATTAAGAAGTAAACTTGTTCTCTTCGGAGAAATTAATTTTCAATTGATTACTTGAAATATCGTAATTGCTTTGTAATGAAGAATGACTATGAAAAAACAGTGCCTACCTAAATAAAAAATATGAATAAATTACTTACTACTTATTCAAAGTTAGTACCTTGTACAAATACATCTTGTCTTATTAGGTATAATGTAATATATTTGTATGTACTTACATATTATATAATACTAGCAGTATCACCGGGAGTGGAATGGTTTAATATTTGAAAATAAAAATTCTAAATTTAAAACGTAGAGTGCAAAGGATTGAATTTAAAATAGTAAAAAAATATAATATTAGAGATTTTTATTTTTAACATAATATAGCATATTTTTGAACATTTATTGCATTTAAATATCTTAAAAAGTAGTAGGTACATATTTAATTTATTATTTTAAGGCTTTTCAAAATATATAGATTTTTACTACTCCATACTCTTGATGCCGCTACATACAATTGACAGTGAGTGAAGCATTCCGATCTTATGTGGCAGCACTGCGTCGACGGCGCCAACATGCCGTTTAGCGATTCTAATAACACAATTATTTGCCAATTGACTTCCGATCGAGCTGAAATAAACGCCAATATTTTTTAAATGTACACATTCTAGCGACATTTTCAATAAAACTGGGGGTTGCAGCATTAACTTCCGCGTTTCAAGGCCCTGTACGCGGCGGCCTTTTCCGCAAAAACCGTAAAACTGTCCCCGGGGTGCAACGGGTTAAATCTGAAATTCGAAACCCCGACCACGCACTCTGGCTCGTCAGCCTTCATCTTCTATCCAAATTTTGTCGAAATCCGACTGCGCGCGTGGATTTCTATAAAGAAAAACCGAATGATGGTACAAACATCCAAACAAGTATAGTAACAAGAATTGTTTTGAATTTAAAGGAAAGTGTCATTTACTGAAAATCCTATAATGACAACTCATCAGCAGCACTATAACCCAATGTTGATTTTGGTTGCCTTCAAGAAACATTTCCACTCACCTTTGTAAGCCGCAAGTTTCCTCCGCCGCCTGTCTCAAGGATACTGTACTCTTTCTACTATCTGACCACCGCAGTCTTGGGCACACGACCCTCGTTTTCCCTTCTGGTATATTGAAATGAAGCCCATTGGCCCTGTCCACATTCGGGCATTTTTTCGCTCGCTATATGAACGCATCGCAGTGCATGCTAGACCTGCGCATTGCTTCCCTCAAACCGGTTTCAAAATGGCCGTTTTTCGAGATGAAAATGCTAGCGCACGTAGACCCATCACCGATGAACTTCTTTCAACTTCCCGTCGGTGTTGCCAACCGAATAGTTCCGCGAAAAATGTATAATGATATGTATTTATTATATTATCATTTTATCTCTACTCACTACTCAGTATAAATACTGGTTTTAATAATTAAAACCAGAGTTAAAACGTTGAAGTAAAGTGGAAGGTGAAGTGATTAAAAATGCTACATTACATTGGTTACAATTATAACAAGTACAATGTAAAATTTACGGTAATATATATTTTTTATTTCCGCCCTGCCGTCTTCATAAAGTGAATAATAAAATAATAAAAAAACAATTTTAAATGCAATATTTCTCCTTTTGCAATAATATGTCACGTCATATTGGTGAAACCTCAATTAAATCCAATGTTTGCTCTTATACGAGCAGAAGATTTGACCAGTTAAACACACATATTCATTAGAAAAGCCGAGGAAAAACCGCAACAAATACGATATTTCTAAATTTACAAGTAAGTAGAATGTACTTATAACATAACCACCCAAAAATACCATGCTGGTGAGAAAACTGATGACAAGCGATTTACATTAGATACTTACTTGTTTTACTAGAAATTTAATAACTGTAAAAGACTCCAATGAAAATCTATTTAAATGCGATTCGAATGCATTTACAATAATTATACCCTATGACCACCCACATTTTTTTTACTGCATTAATTGCTTAATTAAACCAAATGCTTGTTCATATTATTACAATGACGACCGTCAGGCCGACTCCAGCGCAGTATTGCAATAGTCATGAAGAATAACCAATATTCTGTTTTAAAAATGCAAATTTATTTTATAAAATTGATTTCATCTAAGATTTTTTCGCATGCCAGTAAAATTACCGTGCGTGCTATAGGTCTCCACCGCTGTTGGGTAATATAACTAAATATGTTATTATTTATTATAAGTACGAATGATAATATAGAAACTATTATATCGCTTTGGTGTATAAAAGATTGTAATATTTCAATGCTTTCGGATATTTTATTAAAAATGATAGATAGTGGCTTTTGAAACCTTATCTTACCTTATCGAATTACAATGGTAAAGATTACATTGCTATTGCGTGGCTGGGTGTTTTCCATTATTGAGGCATAGGCCCGTTTCAGACGGGACACCGGTGTCGCGCTCTTATATAATAAGGAGGTTACTGTATTCGAATAAAAGGGCCATTGTATTATGTTTATGAACGCCCCGAGCTAATGAGTCAAAGCGTGTCCGGTACACTTTTCCGCCGGCCGCTACATTCTCAAGCCGCCGATACACATGTTTTTATGACCGCAGCCAGTTTTATGTTCTAATTTATATCGCGAAGTTATGTGTTGACTCATTAGCTTTGAGGCGTTCATAAACATAATACAAAGGCCCCTTTATTCGAATACAAAGGCCTCCTTATTATATACGAGCGCGACACCGGTGTCCCGTCTGAAACGGGGGATAGTCTGTCCATCGGACTTGTCCATATTACGTGTGTGACAAGTGTTCGTCTTACAACGCGTGTACAATCTGTTCTTGGTTGTACTAGACAGTGTTTCCCAAACTTTCGATATCTCTGTACTTACCCTTTATATAATTTTCGTAACACTGAGAACCCCTCGTCAAAACGTATGCGTATACTTTAATAACAATCAAAATACATTTATTTATACCTTTTTTAATAAGTTCATTATCAAAACAAATGAAAAATAAAATTCATTCATAATAAAATATAAAAAAGGTTATATTATAAATAAAATTTATTATAATCAATGAGAAGGATGAAATTGTCTTTGTTGAGACAGATCATCATAATTAAATTCGTTCCCTAGTTGTTAATTTTAATCTGAGATGCGGTTCCACTTCCAAAAGCCTGTACCGTATGAAAAAGCAACTTCAAATAGATATGAAGTTGGAAAAGGCAAGATGTATTTCAGGACTTTCTCTTTTAAAACTGGATACACATGTTGCATTTGCAACGAGAATGATGTTAAAGTACTCTCCTTATATTTATTTTTCAAGAATCCGTCTGAAGCCTTGTCTGAAGCTAATTCCAACAATAATTGCTCTTCTCCCGTGCGATAATCGATATGCGATAATCCTTCTAGCATGGATGTTATATTGGTGTCGTATATATGCTTATTGCACCAGGCGCAGCCAAAGCCCGGTGCGGCGCGTACCCTCACCAAACTCTTCCAGTACCCCAGGGGGTATGCGTACCACACTTTGGGGAACACTATACTAGAGTCTCTTCTTGGTCGTGCACTTATGGCTGAGGATCGTGACCACATTTAAATTTCGCCATCCTTTGAGCGACCAAGACTTTCCATCCTTCTCGATCTTCCGCTTCTCTCAGGGCAGAATGGATGATGCAGTCAGCTCTTTCACTTGGTCGCTCCATCGCGCAGACGCTCTTCCTCTGCTTCGCCTTTCCTGGAGGCTACCCAAAACTACCAGTCTCTCCAGGTTGTCCGGTCCGCGCTTGACAACATGTCCAAAAAACTGCAGAATACTTCTCAGACATATCGTCGTATATCATATACTAGAGTATACGTTTTATAACTTTCCACTTTTTTACACTTTTTACTACACTGATATGCCTCTTTGCCAGATTACCTCGCATAAAATTAAATCAAATGATATTCACGTGTATTCATGTAGTAATAAATAAATAGATAATATAATATGTAAAAAAGATATTTTTGGAATATATTACCTACATCATTTTCATCCTAGAGCTGGAGTGCAAAGTTATGAATCTTATGTTATGAGTTATGATCTACCTCCCTCGTCACGTGCTATCTTCGCTGCATGTGCGTACGGCTCCGGAAGCCATTGCTTTAACTTTAAGTAAGTAATTTGAATATTTACACTTATAGAATAATACAATACTATCGTAACGATAGATTGAAGTAGAGAATGAATATTTCTGTCAATTAAATTTATTGTTTAAAAATTACAATGATTGCATTTTTTGGCTTTGATATTATTTATAGATAGAAAAAATCCATTTCTATTGATGCACGTATCTGCCTGTTTTGATATATAATGTACATGTAGGTATAATTTCATGTTACCAAATACTCTTATTATTGTATGCGTGATAGGGACGTATTAATCAACACGTTGTAATATTGTTACTAATATCGTGTCCGACGTAGGCATGTTTGTAAGTAGGTATACATATTTCTTCTTAATTATCATAACAAAAATATATACAAGAGTGTGGCCATTTTCACAATCATTCCTCATTTAAATATTTTAGACCAAAATATAAATTATTAAATTCATTAGAACACTGACTTTTATCCGTCAATATATTTGCACAATAGCCATCGTCATGTGTATATATGTTATATTGTGTAATTTGTAATATAGAATGACAATTTACGATTAACATGTAATAGATAAACAATAATTTGAAACACCCTAGCGACAAACTTATCTAGTGGTACTTGAACCTGCATCCATCGGAAACCAGTCGATGTTCTTTACCGTATTAAAATCAGACGGGGCGTCAATTTTGTTATTATATCCAACGAATATTTTTTATTGAAAAGGTTACTTCTAAATTGGTTTCTTCTAATAAATCTGGTAATAGTAAATATATCATCAACTTGATGTTTTCAGATATTCTGGAAAACATTGTAAATCAAGCATACGGCTCGGTCATGGGGCGATTGCAATGATTGAGCCTATTAGGTTTCGCGCTCTACACTCTAGGAGTCTAGAGAGAGGTCCTTGCACTAGTGGCGAAGATGTCTTCTTTGAAGGAAGACCTATGTTTGGTACGGAATTGAAAAATAGTCCTGTGACAGCCATATTTTCGGGATATGAATTTAAATTTTGTTTCATCTTCAGTATTTTACAGATACTGAACATCATATATTATTGATACAATTTACTGAACATCAAATATTATATTTTACCTTTTATAAACGAAAGAAAATAGATATTTTACAAAAAAAGAATTTCCCACCGGGAATTGAACTTACGCTAAAAAATCTACCGATTCGTTAGTTAGGCTTCCTGTTTGTTAGGCCACCCGACATAAAATTTGTCTACTTGGCGCAAAAGAATATAATCATTATACAATATACGTAAAGGTACGTAGGTAAGCGTTGCCGTGGAAGCGTTCGTCGTTTCATTTGGGAGGCCAATAACTATGTTTAATAAAATCGCTTCGGATATTGATATATTCCACTTACGTGAGGGTGAGTTTAAGTGGGCCTTGTTTTATAAGTTTTTAAGATAGGGTATATCTACCTAGTTCACTCTGTGTGCTTCCGTGTACTTTTATTTTTATTTGAAAATTGTTTCAACACTTTATGTCATGTCGTGAACGCTTTGAATTTATAATTTTTCATGTTCATTATATGTAAAATAAGTTTGAATTTAAATTCATATAATGAATAAGACAGTTCTAAGATCTCAAGGATAGACACCATCAAAACTTAATACAAACAACTTTGGATTATAAATACTAAGCATTTGTTTGCATGTGTTAATAGAAGTTTCAATATACCTGGATTCATCATAAATATCTATTTGTATGTGAATCCTAAATTCAATACTTAGAGACGGCTCTGTTGGTATTTTTTAACCTTTGAAATGTCTTTAGGTTATTTAAATTTATATTTTCTTAAGAAGGTCGCTTTACATGATTGTCTAGTATGAAGTCTTCGCCACTGCCTGCAGAGTAGTTTCGTTATATTTTGAAAATATCTGGGAAATGGTTACAATAGGAAAATAATAATAGTTAGAAAAAATACTATCAACGTATTTTTTTTTTGTTTAGTTTAAAATTACTACTTGATTCAAATTTTAAGAGGTATTGTGATCTCGGTATTGGATTATATTCTGTCCTATCAATAATCGATAGTTTCGTTTTTGTCGGTTACCTACCGAAATAAATGCGAAAGGTAGGTACTAATACCAAATACAACCCCTCGCGAAGAGACGTTTCCAATCCCATATCAGAAGCCTTACATAAAACAACGACTACCGTCCCGTAAAATCACTATATGCCCCGCAAGTTTGCAACCCCCGATAAATAGGTATTATAAAATAAATATTTCGCAAACGAACATGATGTTTTTCAGCGTCAACAAACTACTTGTTTGCCCTTCTCGGTAAAAATACATCCGAACCCGATGGAGAAAGCATAAATTTTACCCTTGAAGTCGCCGAGGCGATCGCAGTTTACATTTGTCCGAAATTTAGGAAGCCGCCAGCCCCTCTCCCGCATCTTACGAACGGGAAGTCGCTTTTTGAAAAATCAGTTAGTCTGAAATTCACCCCTGAGTAGTACCATTTCACCCGCGAAGCCAGGAGACACGTCTCCCGCGCCCCCTTTGTCTTTGCGGAGGGGGCCGCCTAGAAAAAAGTAAACTCCACCCGTCTCGATTTTACAAATCAGTATATATATATATCCCTTGTAGTGTTCCCGTGTTAATAAATAATCGTATAACCCCTACCACGCAAGAACGAAACAAATAAAAAGTGAACCAGTGTTAAGCGCGTGGGATAACAATAATGAATCGACCCCAAAAATAACGACAGTGCAGTGCCTAATCTAAGACCTCTTTAAATATAATTGTAATAAGACTAATGCTTGTCCATGCTTCAGAATCATAAAATAAACACCTGTGTTATCCATCTTTACACTTGTGCCCGTTATAATATTGTCTCTCACTCCCCAATACATCGAAGTACCTACCCGAATGAAGGACTCCACAACACACCACCTGAGTTCTAAAAGATATTAGTACATATGCAATCACTCTAATTTGAAATGCTTTTGTCAGATGATTGTGAAAATTGTCGCGTGCCATATTTTCACCCAAAAAAATATGAACTCCAGAACATTGATCGCTTAACGACATATCGATAAAGAGTCACGCCATTGTCTGGTAAACAATCTTCATAACCTTATACAATATAGGTATATGTGTCACACAATAGACTGTATAAATTTATTTATAAATAGTCATGTTTATTTTTTTGGTACCCAACAATGACTTATTCCAAAACGGTTGTGTTGAAATAAAACACGATAATAAAAATGTTGTATGAATTGAGTATGTCATTAAATCAACATGGAATCAATTAAAATGAGGTATTTTCAACGCCTACTCACTGGATGCAATATGACTATGTATTCGAAATTCAAACTGTTGACACGTGCTGAGTGCAGTGATTTATCTTGATATTAAATGACACGTGTAGATATTACCTTATTTTTTAGGGAGTATGCTATTGCTATTATTGTTAAGTGGGAAATAATTAACTCCCACTAAACTCTTTTATTTACTCATTAGTCATTATTAGCTAAGTGTTAATTGAGCAACTGCCATTTGATTACCGTTTACCGTTCAATCACTACGTATACTATTATATATTATGGTGTCGGTTGGAGTGAACTTTTAAAAGATATCTTGACTTCTGATCCTGAGGTTTTTCGTTGGATGTGTACAGCTGCGGGCTTAGGGTCGTGGAAGTATGAGGCACTGACGGATTTTGGCTCCACGATTATTATTATTATCGAGTATGACACATTAAATACTACGAAATGGCATATTTTACAACGTTTTTCTTAGGTCGTATTCTTATTTGTCCGGTACAAATCTTGCAATCGATTTTTAACTAACTTCCCGACTAGCTAGACATTTGAAACTTTTAGAATATATCAGTACACGATGCCAATGCATTTTTTTAATACTTTTACCCATCTTTGAGTAGAATTGAATTCATTTTTAGTTAAATTTGGTTTGTATGAAAAGTTATTTCGATACCATTATTGGTTGCTAGGGGGTCCTAGCAACTAAATTATTAATACACAATATATACGTGCGTTACTATGGAAATCAATATGAATTGACATTTCATTATTCGGTATTTCTATCAAGTACAAATTTTTTTGATCGTTTAAGCTAGTCAAGTCAAGTCAAGTTTATATGATTCAACAGAAAATTTAAAAACCTTTTAAGTATATAAAAAGTTCTTTTTATCTTATAATTATTTTGTATTCAAGTTCGTATCTGTACCTACGAGTGGTTATGTTATGGCCCCCCCTTGATGTTAGTTGTAAAGATTTTGTTAGGTAATATTTTATACTCAAATTGTGTGAAATCCGTATCTTTTAATATCTTGGTATAATTTCATGACTGGTTTAAACTGTTCAAGGCCCTATTTTAAATATTCTGACGAATCAATTGCGTCATCCGTGTCAAAGAAAATCGCCGCTTTATGTACAAATAAGTCTTATATATTATTTATAATACCATGTGCTTTAATCTTACCAACCCCGTCTTTCACATATCGATATTATGTTTCATATAAATACAAATGATTTTGAGTTAAACACATCTTTAATTTCTGAAAAATCATTAGCACTTTCACGGCGAAACCGAACCCGAAAACGTGAAATCAAAAATGTGAAATATTTAGGAGTGTTTATAAAGAAACATAAAAATATTAATTATTAAAAAGTCTCGTATATTCTCGTAATAATACATTCGAAGAACACTTCACTACATTTTAATGACAAACATATTATTATCCTCAAAGTAACATGTAATAACAAGATGGAACTGAATGCAGAATTTCAAAATTTAAAAACTATTTAAGTATTTTTCTTTTTGTTGTTATTAAGAGACGTGTTTATTAATTAAAACACTTTAAAATGTAAATTATCTTAACAATTTATTGAACTACATGCTTCATATTCTGTCGATATGCGCCCCTAGTATTAACACTCCCCCTTTTGGTCTAAATAGTTATCTTGTTAATGATTATGCTTATTGATTATAATAATATAATACATCTACGTGTAGTTACTTACGTTGACAGTTCATGTATATATATTATATACTCGATTAGTTGGTACATATTTAGTGTTGGCATTGTATTATTAGATCGAGTGCACCTTCTGTCACCTGCCGTTGTCAGCTGTAAGTATTATTTTAGAATTGAGCTGGTTCACATTAATCGTACCACTTGTAAATTCAGAAGCCTATAATTAAATCCACCTATCTATTATCGATATCCACAATCAAGTTCACTTGAGGTTATATGGATACTATATGTGGTTTTATGCAACTGGCTTTTTCTTAGGTATGCTTACTTACTGTGGTTTAAATACTGGAAGTGGAAATTTGGCCACTTATTTTTTCTGACTTATACGCGGTGTAAATTGGAACTCTGCCATTCTTCGTAGTATTGACCTCTGTTCCCCTGATAACTAACTTAAAAATCGGGATCATCAGTTTGTTCTCCCAAAGTGCAGAATTAACATGCTATTGGTGATGCCAATTTGGTGGACAGTAACCCTGTTCGAACAAATCGCTTCGGATGTTGACATATTTAACTTGTGGTTGTTTTATAAATGTTTAACATAGAATCTACTTAGCTCATTCGGTGTACTTCCATGTATGTTTTTACTTTATAATTTTGTGTAAGCATGTTTTTATTCTTTTTACTGTTTTTCTAATACTGAATTTATATTTCTTTGTTTTTAAATGTCATGTTCTGAACGTCTTCAATGTACAATCTGTAGGTGCCTACATGCAAAAATAAATAAACTTGAATTTGAAAGTTAACTCTTTATGTTATATTAAATTGTCAGTTTTGTTTTAAGTAAGTAAAATTATTATGACGCTCATAATGCCATTATTTGACTGGGGATTGATCAAAATATGTTATTTATGTACTTCTATGCGATGGTGAAGCTTTATATGCTTCAGTGCCAAAATATTCGTAGTAATGAGTGGCGTGCCAATGACTAATATTGGGGATAAATTATACTATCGGAATAGCATTATATTGTGATCTATTAGTACTAATAATGGATTATTATGAATTTACGGAAATATATACTTTTTTGCGATTAATGCGATTTTCATGCATTTACAAATTAGAACCCATGACTAACCCAAAAACATTTACTGGTGGTGGTTACTTTTAAACCAAACACTTTTTCGTATTATTACAATGACGACGGTCCGGTCGATTCCAGCGCAATATTGCAAATGTGATGAAGTATAGGCAATATTCTCTTTTAAAAAATACAAATTTAATTTATAAAATTGATTTCATCTAAGACTTTTTCGCGTGCCAGCAAAATTACCGTGCGTGCCATAGATCACCACCCCACCACTGTTAGGTAATATAACTTAATGTTATTATTTATTATATTACGAATGATAAAATATTAAACTATTACATCGCTTTGGTGTATAAAATATTGTAATATTTCAATGCTTTCAGATATTTTATTAAAAATAAGAGATAGTGTCTTTTGAAACCTTATCTATCTCGACTCTTCAGTATTGATTTACAATCAAAGCTCGATAAATGATTATCAATCGACACAGTTAACAACTCAATAGACTAATGCATGCCAATCTATACAAAAAGTATTTATTAGTAATTTATTATACTTTCAGTATGCATAATAAATTGCTCTGCTGAGATACCAATATAGAACATTAATTGTTAATTATGTTACATAATTATTTATTGAACTTGCATGCATCTGATATGCGTGTGTAGGTACGGTATTATAGTTTTATTATTGAGTATCGAAAAGACTGTTTGATTATTTCAACATATAGGATTGAGAAATTTAATATACAAACAATATGTATCTAATTACATCTAAATTGCTAAGCGAAAAGGGCAGGGTGTTGGTAACAATTTGCATCTACACTCGAAAGTGTTTTGAAATAAGTTTTTTATTAAATAATTTAGTAGGTTTACTACTGGATAACATTTTTTGCTGATGCACTTTTGTGATGTTGAAGCAGACATTCTAAGCAATATAATCCTATAAAAAATAATAGTAATTTTCGCTAAAATGTCCCGAAGTAGAAAAATTTCCCCCACACTTTTAATTGTTCCATTTCCGATTGATTTCCAATATCTTTTTTGAAAATATTACGTTATTACAATGTCGCAGGAGATCAATAATGTCGGACAACAATAAATAGTCCGTGATGAATGCAGCCTCGAAATGGAAAAGTTTATGAACCGGAGCGCTTCACATTTTTCTGAAGATGTTTACATAATGATTACCAAATTTTATGTGTAATTAAAAAATAGGTGTTATATTTTCTATTATATGGCATATCTAGCTCAGACGGTCAAAATATTTTTTCCACGAGACGAGTAATCGTATCGAGAGCGATAATTTTACCAATTTCACGAACCGGAACGGCGCTCCGGTCCATTTCGAGCCCTGGGTGAATGTGGTGTAAATGCGCTTTAATATATCTGCATCTGAGAGTCAGACTAACATGACGTGTAAAGATTTTTCATGCCATTAATGTTCCGATAAATTGGTCAAACACATTTATGTACAATACCTTATGACCGAAAACATTATATGTATATATTGCATTAAGATAGCAGAAAAGCTTATATACCTAATTAGGGATCTACATGTATTTCGAACGGTAATTTTGTTAGAATTAAAAAAAATATGCCATTTCTTTGAGATGCGACGATTAGATTGAATTGAACCATTTGATATCGATACCTAACACATAATAATAATAGATAGCTACTTACTTTATATCATGGTTTCCCAAACTATGGGTCGCGACCCACCAGTGGGTCGCGAGCGAATATTGAGTGGGCCCCGCCACTGTGTACATGAATTAAAAAAAATAGGTAGTGATAAATTTGATATTTCATTCAGCTATTTATAATTTCTAAAAATTGAAATAAACTTAAGTCATGAAAAGGCTTATATTGTGGAAAAGTTGTATTAAGAATGGCAAGTATGATTGTTTTGAAACACTTGAAACTTGTATTATTGAAAACCAAGTGCAGCCTAAGATGAACGTACTGTCTGAAATTTCCAGTCATTTATCACTGTTAATAAATAACTTTGACGACTATTTTGGGGAAGAGATGAAAAAGTTTGATTCGTTGCGTTAGATTTGTAACCCATTTCAAGACGACTTACCAACTAGTATGTCAACAAAAGCAAGTGAAGAACTCATTGATTTATCATACGTCACTGAAAAATAGTTTCAATCGTAAACAGTTAACGAAATTCTGGCTCTCATTTGCTGATAATTATCCTTGCCTGTTCGATGAAGCTATGAAAGTCCTCCTCCTCATATCTATGTGAGGTCGGATTTTCGGCTATGGTTAACATTAAAAATTAAATACCGAAATAAATTGGATATATCAAACTCACTGCGATTAAAAGTAACTAAAGTTGAAGTTGATGCTAAAACTGTAATGAAGAAAAATAAGAAACAAATACATCCTTCCCATTGAAATAACTTTGTAAAAAAAACCTTTCAGGTGTAGGTATTTAAGTTGTGTTTCTTATTTCAACAGTCTTTCATTCATATTGGTAACACTTATAAAAAATATTTTTTTTTATTTCAATTAGAACAAATAAGACAGCATTAAGGCGAAGTCTTCACTGAGCCTTTTTTAAAGAGGCACCTATCGGAAAAATACGAAGCTTGCAATTTGAGACATTTTTTTGATAATTTACAATTTCAACTGTATTAATGAATTATTAATGAGAATCCTTTTTATTTATATCAAATCAATTATTTTTATAAATATAAATAAAATATTTATATTAATATAAATAAAAATGATTTCAAGTTATACACATTTATATTTTTTATAAAAATCGATGTTTTTTAAAATAGATATAAAAAATATTAAAACTATGAATTTGTCAAAAATCGCTTAGGTGATGCTTAGAAAACTTAATAAACTAAATTTTAATAATAAATATGACCATAAAATATATGTAATAATAGGGTGCGGATCGATAGAACAAATTCACATTTTATTACATTTTTTACAATTGTAAGTTTGTCTTTGACTTAAATTAAAAAATATTTTTATTTTTAATGTTTTCAAATATATATTTATTCATTAATACAGTTGAAATTGTAAATTATCAAAAAAATGTCTCAAATTGCAAGCTTCGTATTTTTCCGCTAGGTGCCTCTTTAAAAAAGGCTCAGTGAAGACTTCGCCTTAAGTAGTTCCACGACTCGCCACTAGGGAATCTGAGCATTACCAATATTTATTTATGCCCTCTTTTCTCTAAGCAGCTAAGAGGTGGGTCCCAAGATTGGAAATTTTTGTTAGATGGGTCGGAGCCCAGTCAACTTTGGGAACCACTGCTTAAATCATTGAAAATTCTTTCTGTACTATAAATATGTATACTTAGATTTATATGATAACGGTTGTATTATTTCTTACTTACGTTACAAATTTTACAATTCACTTATCTCAATCTAGATTCTACACATAATTTATTACGGAAATAGAAAAATTAAATACAAATATATAATATAAATCAATGAAATTTTGGCATGGAAAGATATTGTAAATAATAAAAAAAATATTGTATTATTTAGGTACTACGTACATACGAGTTCGTCTTGTTATAAAAATAAATTGACTGCATATATTATTAGCATGTTTACGAACCACTTATTCACAGTGTCCTCTACCGCTCAATTTTAAAACTACTTGTAAGTTTTGCTATTGAAACACAGATGTCTATTTAACTGTTGTTTATTTTAGTTATCCCAATAATTTTATTATACACATCGAAATTGTTGTTTTTTATAAAATATTCATAAGATCTACATAATCAGTGAATACTATAAATCATTAAACTGGGCGTGAAATATAAATAATAAATTCATAATACTTCATAGAAGAAAGAATATGCTGTAAAATTTGAAAAATATATTGTATACAATATTAAAATGTGATTGGATTTTACCTTGCGAATAATATAGGTAGGTGCCTTATTATTTCTATTTATTGGGTATGTATCGTATTAGTTTGAACTAGATTTAAAGAAAAATATATTGGTTAGTGCCGCTGTGAAATCAAATAATTCAAATTAACAATGATATCATATAATTATGTAGGTACAGTCAGAATAAAAGCCTTCGTTTTAATGCAAGGTCGTGTTTGCTCATGCCAATTTCTAAGATTATAGGTGGGTACCTTCCATTGAATATCATTTGGTTAGATATTAATGTCACACAGAGGAAAATACCTACATATTGAGTAGATACATAGTAAAATGTGTGGCCCAACAACACTAACGAATTACGTTTGAAATGTTCAATTTTTACTTATAGTGAATTCAATTACAAATTCATGACATTTACAATATGACATTCAAGAAACGAAGAAAATGAAACTGTAGGTATATAATATTATACAATATAATAAAGAGTAAATACCAAAAAATATTAAGTTAATGGAAATTCATCGAATGAGCTAAGTAGATTCTAAAAACAACGTCCATCTGAACTCGTTCTCACCCAGATGGAATATATTAATATTTAAGACGATTTGGTTCATTACCAATGGCGAGTTACTTCATAATATACAAACACTTACTTTTCCCGATTTGTATGATAGATATCAGAGAGACACAAGTGAACGCTACCAATAATGGCTAAAGTTCTCATGTACGCCGCCGCGTATTAGTCGAAAAAGGTAACGTGGCCAAGTATAGATCTCTTCTAACTTTCAGACTACCTACTGTATGTACCTAAGCATGCATAAGAGAAAGTCAGTTGCACAAAGCCACGGATAGAATCCATACAGCTTCAAGCAATTTAGTCATTCAGCATATTTGGACCTACCCCAGTCATCCACAAGGAGGTACCTACTTCAACTGGTTTACGACTTTGCGCGAATATTTATTCGTTTGCTTTACAACGCGTATGCAGTTGGATCGATTTATCTAGTTAGTAGACTAGTGACGTCCCTTGGGGGTAGGCAGACTGAGCGACGCTTGGGGGCGGCAAATCGAGGATAATTATATGGAATATATATAAATAGCTACCTAAACTTAGTAATAACGAAAATATCTTTACATCAACAAAATCAGCTCACTGGTTTTATCGGGTTCGCGATATCTAGTTTACTTTCGTTGCCCTTTGACGTAATTGGTGATCAGAAGCAACACGTGCAGATTTGCGAATAATTAGTCTGATATTTTATTAGTAATGTATCCATACAAAACATTTCTTAGATATTGGACTCATGAAAGGATGATAAAAATACTGTATAAAAAATGAGGTGGCTTTTTGGTGCTGCCTAGGGGCGGCATTTTATCTAGGGACTTCGCTGTAGTAGACACATACTGAAATACAACATATTTCTTGGATGGTTATTTAGGCCTAAATTTTGTTTCATTTCCACGACATTCCATGATTAATTAGTTAAGAGTAAACGCGACAACTTTCTCTATATGAATGCAGATGTACGCTATTATTAAAAGGTGATATCAATGCCTCATTGACAAAATAAAATAAATAATTATATTAGCGAGAAGATTTCAAAATTATTTTTAAATGGTTCGTGGAATAATATTTCAATTAATTATGTAACTTCTCTTTTCGGTATGGTATTCCATGATGCGGCGACTTAGACTCCATTAATCACGATCGCCTACTTCTCATAGAACGGAGTAAGGCTGCTCCCAGTAAGTTCCTTCACCCAGTCACTCCAGCATTCCGACGCTCTCCGTCTGCTACGCCTTCTCCGAAAACCACTCATCACTGCATATTTCAATTTCTCTAAAATCTCTGGTCCTCAACTAACGATAATAATATGTCAAAATAATTACAAGATAAAAAGAACTTTTTATATACCTACGTTTTTAAATTTTCTGTTGAATCATATAAACTTGACTTGACTAGTTTAATACTTTGGACGCTGAAGACGCACCTGGCGCGTAATGACCAGGCGGCCGATCGATATAATTAACGTGCATTTTAAAGGTGGTAATTAAAAAGTCATTATCTAGTCAGCAGTGAATTAAACGATCAACAAAAATTGTATTTGATAGAAATAATACTGAAATGTCATTTTGACACTCATATTGATTTCCATAGTAACGCACGTAGGTATATATTAATAATTTAGTTGTTAGGACCCTATCAGCCAATAATAGTGGATTGGTTTACGGATTTCTTCCGAAATAACTTTTCATACAAAACAGAATTAACTGAAAATGAATTTAATTCTACTTAAAAATGGCTAAAAGTAATAAAAAATGCATTGGCATCGTGTTCTGATATATTCTAAAAGTTTCAAATGTCTAGCTAGTCGGAAAGTTAGTTAAAAATCGATTGCAAGATTTGTACCGGACAAACAACCACCGGACAAATAAGAATACGACCTAATAAAACGTTGTAAAAAATACAGAATGCGTCTTGGACACATTGTTACTACATATTACAAAATATTGCCGGTTCTAAGTAGGTTGCATTAAAATTAATATTAATTTTCGGCACGTATATATTATTATGTCAATTCATCTGTAATGTCATTTTAAGAGACCTGTTGCATTTAAAATTGAACGGAAGTTGTAATAATATTATGGTAACCACAATTTTGGTACCTACTTGATACTTTATCATTAGCTAATTTAAATTCAAATTTCTCAATACCTGTCGCCGTAACGTATTCTTTTCAATTTCTTATCACTGTCTTCCGGTGCGCTGACCTACTAAACTGACCTATTTAAGAAAACGGAAGTAATTTGGTTGATTGGGTGGGTGCCTATTACGGTTGTCACTATCAACGCGTCAACTTTAATTAAGCACCTTAAAAACAGTGTCTTTATCTCACAAAAACGTTGCCTGGTTTTACGCGATTTTTTTCATTGTACCTATTTAAACACCAGCTGTCTAATTTTTAATTTACGACTGGAGTTGTAATTGTTTTACAACCATATTAAAGTGTTTTATTGGTGGAATAAAGATTTTAACATTAACTTGTTCGAGTAAATTATTAACATATATGTTTTTGATAAGATTTATTGACAATTATTTTGACAGACAATAAAATTCCTGAGCCTTATTAAACATTCTTTATAATACATTTTTAGTCCTCGTTTGTTCATTCTGTCATATAACATGTTTGTACTAGATACATTTTTTGGTTTTTCTTTGTATTGAGTGTTTAATGACTACAGGATGTCGGTCTAGAACAGTTGTCTAAAAACTTTTTTGATCGCGCGTACTGTGAGACAGAAAAAATGGTGTGTATCCCCAAAGCCTTCTTATGTAGGTGCTATGCTTTGCGTTTCCAATGTAAATATTATTATAATTATTTTATTGACATGCGTGTCGTAATTTTATATTGCACCTAATGTCAATTAATTGCTCAAGAAATGATCAAAAGGTGTTTCATATTTACTTAATGGGTATAAAATCCATAGTAATTATTCACTAGGAATACCTATATAGATTATAAAATATATCTCCAAACGTATTAAATTAAATGTGTAGGTATTTACTATTTGTTCTGCTTTTACATTATTTTAAGCAACGCTATCAAACAAGATAGAAACTTTTCCAATCATTCTTTTTTCAAAATACTCCCTCCACAGCACAATTTTCTTTCTAAATACCAGTTATTTTCCAGATCATTAATAAAAAGTTAGATAATTTTTTTTTGAAATGACGATTTAAACATGTTTAATTTTCTCAATACCATCAGCGGTAGCATAGTAAAATACAACATGTATACATATTACGAGAACGTAAGAAGTTAATATTTGTTATTTTTCAATTCATTTCTAATGTTTCTTTCTGTCAATATAAACCTTCAGAGCAGACGCGTACTTGGTCGCCAGAGATTTTTCCATTCCAGCGTATTCAATGTATTCTTGGTTCACAGCCTGTTTAGTGCTCTATATTCAGTAGATATTCAAGATTGGATCCGGGGGAGATGCTTTGCTGGATTTGTCCATTCTTCAAACCCCCCCTAAGGCTATTTATCTGCTTTCCAAGCTGTGACACAGATATACATTGTTATAAGGCATTACCTTTAAGGTTTTATAAGGTTTTTTTAATTAAGTATTTTACCTACTTCAGATTGGTCTCAATTTCTTTAGTTTTTGCAACAGGTTTATCAAACGAAACAACAAAAAGTTCTGGAGCTCTTTATATAAGAAATGAAAACTGATATATACCAATTTTAAATAAACTATTCGCTTAATTTATATGTACATATACTAAAAATAGAATACTTACAATAAAATAATAATTACATATACCTATCTAAAGAATGTTTGGTTCTAAAGTCATAACTCGCAAATTGAATCCTGTGAAATTTACGTATTATTTTTCATTTTTTTTTGTGTTTAGGTCTGGAGCGTGATTCTAATAGTTTGGTCGAATGGTTGATAAACTTGTATCGTAAATAATTTGTTAAAATTCTACTTTTTAGGTGGCTATAAAAGATTGTAGAACCAACAATTAATTTAAAAACGTGTAAAGAAGGGAAAGAATTTACATTGAAAATAATTGTGCTACGATTCTCAAAAATATTATGTAGGTAGACATCTACATTTACTTGAACCAGCATCTTTTAAATTGGATAACGAAATCAAAAAGCGCGGCAGGCGAATAATTTTGATTTTTTGTTTTTCACATTTCTCACTAAATAATATACTTCCATGGTTTGTCTGAAGCCCTGTTATAATTTTACTGTTATTCCGAGAAGCCTTCAAATAATCGTAACCATTAATCTTTTAATGAAAATTGGTATTACGGCGCTGTGGCTTCACCAAAATTTATTGTGAATTCATGAATTTTTACCCTGCTGAGAATTTTCGCCAGCAAAAGGTCTGCACGATATTTTGATGTCAACACCAAAACTAGCCATGGCTGTTGAAATAATTAAATATCTCAATAGAAACTGAAATAGATTCTCTTGAGATGTTGTATGTAATTATGCCACGAGCATTAATCATTTACTAGTCTGACATTTGCTTAAACCAATTTATCTTGTTGGAATACTATAGGTATGCAATTTATATAGGTCTATTCTTATATTAATGTAGGTACCCATTTTAAAATTAAAATCATCGGTTATTTGATCGAACATGTTTTAATTGATGGATCATTTAATTTATTTAATAATGTTAAACGTATATAGTCCACAAGCACACGTAGGTATAACCCAATATGGGTATTGACGCAGCCACACGCTGCGGACTGCATTTTTCATACTGTTCGTATGGAACGTCCACGCACGCCTTGTGACGTTCGCCAACATGATGTTACGCGAAGCGGATTTAGAAAGTCCTAAGTAAATATATGATCGTACCTACCGCCAGCGATTACCATACTGTGCCTCGTCGCTTCGACGACACATTACCCATGATAAAACGCTCGAACATGCTACGATTATAGCGATGAACACCTGACCTGCAGCCAGTGTCGGATTTCCCCGGGCTAAAACGAATTAGGAGGCCTAAAAACGCAGCAGATCAAATCATATTTAAAAAAAAAATCGTGCTCAAAGTATCATTACGGTTTTTTAATTTATTTTTAGGGTCCTGGGCTATAACCTTCTTGGTCCTATGGTAGCTGCCTGAAGCTATAATCACTTGTGGGATACTCAACTATGAGTCACTGCGACCTGTCGCACCCAAAAGCAGGCCTACCTACTATCACTTGTTTCTTATCGGTTTGCCTTGGTTGACCCCTCATACTTGCAAATTTGTGAACCTTATTAATATGCTATGATCAATATTAAATAATATACGCTACTTATACTAAATAAAAATTCCTGAATTGGGTTTACTATACTTTAATATACTATCTGATATAATATATATATGTATACCTAGCTGCAACTAAGTTTGTTTAAAGACATAATTATCAATATTAAGTGTAAAATAATAAAAAAAAATATCAGTTAAAAATTAAAATGCATCGCTAATGGTCATTATTATCGCAAACATGTAATTATCTTTTTAAATATAAATTTGATTATATTTTAATTCTATATATCTGCATACTGGATAGCTTCCATATTAAAAATTGATTTTTTTTTATAGATTTTATCGTATCATTAAAATAATTCATAAAAATCGTGTGGGCCAATGTCGTTATTGCGAAATTTTACTCACGCTATTTTTTTATGAGCTCATATATTACGAGTAGAAATTTTGGTGTATGATAAAAGACCTTACAAAATGTACTTTTTGATTAAATATTTTTTTTGTATAATTTCTAGTATGGAAATTAGGTTCTACGGCGTATACACGTAGCAGCCAATAAGTTTAGAGTAGTATCACACATGGAAATCTTATGATATTGTAAAGGCACAAGCGGGTAGTATAAATAATATATTATATCCATATTGACTGCGTACGTTTTCTTTGTAATTTTGTTATTTTTCGCAGTTGGGATTTATTTAACTCAACATGCACTGTTATTTATTTTATTAAAGCCATTTGAAACGTTGACTGCAAAAAATCAATACTTATGCATATAATAAAAAAAATATCTTCCTGTCCTCTCTCTCGCAATTTCTTACCTTCTCTTTATCGCAGATATATACTTACATATCTTGTATTAAAATATATTTTTACTGCAAGTATAATATATAAAACATGTTATATTAAGTTAAAACATTATGTAGAAAGTAAGTGAAATTCTTAACGTATTATAATAATTTTAAAATCTATTACATGGGGCCCGCAAATAATGGAAAACCTTTTCTCTTATGATTTTTCTCATAATAATATCATATTATTGTATTTACATATCTTCCAAGAGTTTAAACTGGCATGGTTATATTAGTATTTTATAAAAATTTAAAAAAAATATTATAAATCTTATTAACACTGTGGAGGTTTTAAGATGATTTTAAATTGTAATAAAAATTCGGTTGATTTTAAGTATAATATATTTGATATTACGCATCCACGCATAAAACGTATACTACGGCGGTTTACCTTTGAATGGCTTGCCGGCTTTTCACATTGAGAAAAGTCAAGCAGTCTACCGGCGTCGGCAGTTCGTCTCCGACTGACGCATGCGACGGTTCTACGGAAAAAAGCTCGTCGATTTTTTAAAAAATCTCGTTGCGTTCGAAAGTTCGAATTTCGAAAAGTTTTGTTTCGTTTCCGGGCAGAGACAACAAACGTAGTGACTGAAATTTATTTTGTTTTATATTAAGTTGTTCTGTATATTATGTACTACATCTAATTGTATTTTTTTTTTTAATATTAGCTCATCAATAAATATTTGCGATTTTGTAAACGTGTTAGATATTCTACTAGTTTTGTGTATTTTAACTCGAATGTTAATAGCTATATTGTAAGGGTAGGTATAGCATTAAAATTTAATATTGACATTAAAAAGTTTTGTGCTACAACCGTACGTAATTAATTACATACGAGTATTAAAGAGCTTTTAACTATATTTACATTTCGTACAATTTGGTTACTTTGCATAAACGTTATTACATAATTATTATTACATAGTTATGTATATGGTTTATGCAGAAAGAAATATGAAAGGAAAGTTAATATACATATTTTTAAGTAAGCTTTTAAGAAAGTCGATATTTTATAGTAATTACATGCGTAGGTATAAGAAAGCATGGACAATATAACGGATATATATTATATTATCTCTAATATAATAATAAATAATTTATAAATACAATGGTATATGCGAAATAAAATGTTTATTGATATAAGAAAACTTCATATGTTTTGTTAGAACAGTAGATAATTGCACCTAGAATTCAGTTAGCTTAAAATGATCAATGTGCCCGCGGTGGACATGTGGTAAAGTGTTGTGGGTCGCCGGTACAAATCTCGCGTCTGGAAAATTAACATTTTGTTTTTCAATCTGTGTTTGGACCCTGAACCCAGATCAAATAGGTTGAGCCAAGTAGTTGACGTACATTTATCGTAAAAACTGTTAAAAAAACCTCTTTCGGGAGGCGGCCAAGATCCACATTAGATTGTAGAGCTAATGGAAAATAATAATATTGTATTTTCTTAGTACTTTAAATATATTTTAAAGGAACTGTTCGATGGCACTAAGAAACTATAATCTAAATATATTATATTCTTAGAATTGTGGTCAGATTGGATACTTTAAAATGCATATAACAGTTTTTATTCATCATCATCATCATCAGCCTGAATCTATCCACTGCTGGATGAAGGCCTCTTCAAGTTGCTTCCACTTCTCTCGGTCCTGTGCATTGCGTTGCCACGTACTTCCGCAGAACTTTATCATTTCATCGATCCAGCGGCCTCTAGGTCTACCTTGTGGACGTTTTGTACTTCTTGGATACCACTGGATGACTAGATTTGTCCAACGATTGTCTCTTCTTCGAGCTATGTGTCCAGCCCATCTCCATTTAAGGCTTTTAATAAACTCTATTACATCGCAAACCCTTGTCTGCTTCCTTATCCACTCATTCCTCTTTTTGTCCTTTCGCGTTATGCCCAGCATGCACCTCTCCATACCACGTTGTGCTACTCTAAGTTTCTGGATCTCTCTTTTACTTAGGGTCCATGTTTCACACGCATATGTCATCACGGGAAGCACACACTGGTTGAACACTTTGCGCTTTAGGCACAGTGGAAGGTCACTTTTGAAGACATTATTCAGGCGGCCAAAAGCACTCCAGCCTAGCTTTACTCTGCGAACAATTTCATCAAATATACATCCATCTATAGATACTTGTTGTCCCAGATAGATGTAGCTTTTCACCTGTTCGAGCTGAGTGCCATTGATGAGGATCTCTTTTTGGCCTGCAAAGCAGTTGAACATGACTTTCGTCTTTGTTACATTTATTTTCAAACCTACTTTGTTGCTTACTTCAGCGAGTTCCTGCATTCTGCTTTGGAGGTCTTCTGAGTCTTGCGAGAAAATTACTATGTCATCGGCAAAGCGCAGATGACTCAGGTATTCTCCATTTATGGGGATCCCTTTGTCATTCCAGTCAAGTTGCCTGAATAAGTCTTCAAGGGTAGCTGTAAATAGTTTAGGTGAGATTGTATCACCTTGTCGGACTCCTTTGCTGATAGGAAATCTGCGCGATGGTTTATGGAGATTTACAGATGCTGTTGCGCTACTGTATATATTATTGAAAATATTTATATAGCGTCCAGGGATTCCTTGTTTTCTGAGTGCGTCGAGTATTGAACATTTCTTTATCGAATCAAACGCCTTCTCATAGTCTATAAAACCCATGCATAGTGGCAGTTTGTATTCCTGGTACCGCTCTATGATTTCTCTGACGACTTGGATATGGTCCATAGTGCTGTATCCTCCTCTAAATCCGGCTTGTTCTCTCGGTTGGTTCTCGTCTAGTACATTTTGCAGACGGTTTGAGAGAATTTTTGTGAACGTCTTGTAGAGAATAGGGAGTAGACTTATTGGACGATAATTTGCTAGGTCTTCTCTGTCACCTTTTTTGTGAAGAATGACAATGCTGGCATTTTTCCATACCTCTGGGACATCCTCTTTGCATATGCAGGCTGTGAACAATTGTGCAAGTACTTCATTTGCATCCTTTCCTGCTTTTTTGAGGATATCTATCGTTAAACCGTCTTCCCCGGGGGCTTTCCCACTTTTCATGTAATTTAAAGCATGGGTTACTTCCCAGGATGTAATTTCGGGAGTATGGTCTTCCGAATTTCCATTTCTCTGAAGATCTAAGTCTATAGTCGTATTGTCAGTGTCATCACTGTAGAGATCGCTGTAGAACTCTTCAACTCGGCTTAACAAGTGTTCCCAATTTCTGACGATAGAACCATCTTTTGCTTTTAGTGCTGTGATTTGACGTTTTCCTATCGACAAGCATTGCTTGTTTTTGTTTAAACTTCTGCCTGCTTTCACAATTGCTTGTATGAGGTTTACATTGAATTTACGAAGGTCTTCTCTAATCTTCCTTCGGAGGGTTTTGCAAAGTGATGAAAACTCCATATCGTTTTGCGCCTGTCTATCGCTCTTGGTTTTCCTTCTCTGCTCCATAAGATTCAATGTTGCCTTCGAAAGCTTGGTGGAAGGTGTAACTTCTGAGCTTTTTACGCCTGTTTTTTCTGCACATTGTAGAATAATATTCGTTATATCCTCCGCGTTGGATAGGGAAACGGTTTCGTTCTCATCTAAGAAAGCCGATAGTGCATTTTTGAGTTCATTTTGGAATTCAGTATTGTTCTGCAGGTATACGCGAGCATTTGACTTCTTCTGCAGTTTGGATCTTTCTGATTTGACGTTCAATCTTATCTTACATCTCACCATCCGGTGATCACTGCCGGTGTTAAACTGATTGATCACCTTACAGTTTAAAAATGTATATTTTCTGTCAGTGAGGATGTAATCGATTTCGCTGGTCCTTCCTGTCGGGCTTCTCCACGTCCATTTACGTGTAGGTTTATGTTGAAAAAAGGAATTCATGATGTGAAGATTGTTGGTTTCAGCAAACTCCACAAGCATGTCCCCTCTACCATCCCTTGAGCCATGTCCGAAATGTCCGACCGCTACGTCATCTCTTTGGTATGATCCAATACGTGCATTGAAATCTCCCATTATGATGTTGAAGTGGCATTTACTTTTATTTTTCAAGGATGTTATTTCCTCGTAAAACTCTTCCACTTTTTCATCAGGATAGCTCTGTGTCGGAGCATATACTTGCAAAATCTGAATGCGGTACCTAGCATTGATTTTAAGTATCACGCTTGCGACCCTGTCAGAAATGCAGTTGAACTCGACTATGCGGTCCCTCCAGGCTTTGTTGACAACAAATCCAACACCGCTCGTGCGTCCTTCATCGGTTCCTTTGGAGTACAGCACATGTCCGCTTTGTAAAGTAATAATACTCTCACCTTTACGCCTTACTTCGCTGAGTCCGACAACATCCCAGTGGATATTCCGGAGCTCTTCTTGAATCTCTACAAGTTTGGCATCGCTGGACAATGTTCTTGCGTTATATGTAGCAATGGTCATCTGTTGGCAGCCTTTTCCGGGTCTCCGGGGATTTTTAGCACCCTCTGCCTTCCTTCGCTGATCGCTGCCGTGATCAGTATCAGGTTGGCCTCCGGAGAATGAGGGCCGGGTTCTAGAAGTTTTTGTTTTCATATGAAGGTTTTGGACATAACACACCACGCTGTCCAGACGGGTTGGTGTGTGGTTTTTCTGTCTGGGTGATCCTTCCCGTAGCCAAAGGTCTCTCGTTTTAAGGCGCCAGAGTTTCGCCTTGCACCCTTCTCTATTAGCTACAGATATTATGTTGCGTTATACAGCACATTATCTGCATTGCCCGGGGGACGCCACGCGGAGGCTAGAGATAGGATTTGCTGACTTTCTTGGACAGTGGCGTCTCAACATTTTTTAGAGGTATACCTATTGGCATCGGTATACATCATTGAGGCCATAGTCAGCCTTTGCCCACCACACGTGATAATTTATTATGCATACACTATGCTTATTAGAATATGCACGTAGAATAGTTTTGTTTGCTTAAAAAAAATCATGTTGCAATTAAAAAGTTCAACATCTTTGTTGCCTGCGGGCGCCAATCAATAAATTATGATTGTGCGAAAATAAGCATATTTTTTTTGTTGCATGTTTATTTTTAGTGTTATTTTATTCATGATATTTACGAGTAATTAATGAAGAGTATAGTCTTCGTGTTGATCGTGTCTGAATTAATATGTGCGGGCTGCAATAAATAATGCCGATAGGTGGGACATTATCGTTTTGACCCCCCGTTTTTTCGGAAAATTTCACATGTGACAGAAATTAATCACCAGCAAATGAAGACATCAAAAAATTTAAATGCTACGTTTTGGTGACTAAACGAATATAATAAATCATTCTATTATTGACGTTTTTTTCGCATTTTTTTTTGGTTTTGTCCTATGGGCATATTAAATATGAATTAATTATCATATTTATGTACATAAGAATAATTATTGTCATTCACCTACTACTCAGTGCTATTATTATGGTAATAAGATATTATATAGTTATGATTTATAATTTGTCTTCTTTTCAATAAATTTAAAAACTTAACATTAATAATATATACTTACGTATAATCAGCTACGCTACTGTATTGATTTGTGGTGTACTTTTTTTTTAAATATCGCACGATTAATGCATAACACCAAATTATGTAAATATAAGTATTGTTCGTTTATTTATAGCAGTATCAGCCAAACTTTTTTTTACCTGTCGGCACACTACTGAATTAGGGGTTTTTGCTTCGTGGCACACCAAATAAATATCCCCCAAAAAAATTAATATAAGTATGTGCTTTATTAATATGAATGAAATAGCATCTTGAAATATGCACATATTATGTAGCTTATATAGACAATAATTTTATTAGTGAGAAGGGTGCAATTGATTTTTATAATTGATTATTGCGAAACGCGAAATTAGATAAACAAATACGTAACATCCAATTTACCATATGTGATAGTTCCGTTTTTAAACCTAATTCGCAAAGATACGAGGATTCAAACGAAAATGGAGATTTAATGACAGAATTGTGTCCAAACCGAAATCTAAAATGCTGACAACATCAGCTCACAGTCAGAACATGATGCTTTGTGCATAGAATCATTTTTCAAGTCTATTAAATGTATGTACTTCCATTGTTAATGTCAGACGTTTACCGTCGTATTTTGTGAAAGGATTAGTGACCCACTCGTACATTTGGTAACTAACTGAAATTATAGAGAGATGTTTTCTATACTGTCTTCTGCACTTCTGAAAAAAAATGTTTGATTGACCATCTACACCACTGGAAAGCAATCAAGCTGTGAATTTTCAACTATTCTGGTCCACAGTTGTAATTTGTCATTATTAGAGACTTTTTCTTTCGCGACACACAGTTTGGCAGACACCGATCTTCCATAGAGATAGAGCCTAAACATATTATTATGAGAGTTAATATGGAAAAATTTACTAACGCTAATGGTTAAATTAGCTGCAAGTGAATCGTTATACAGTTTAATCTTTTGCACACTCTTGTGCCTTGATATTTATTTGGCAGGGTTGAATTGATATAAAAAACGCCTTGAATAATTAGTGTTCAGTACTTACTGGTGTAATTTTTTTTTAATGTAATAAACAACTAAATTATCATGTTAGTTAGATCCTTAACAACACTACATAATACGGAGCACTCGAAATGATAAATTTTACGAACCGGAGCGCTCGTTAATTTTCTGAAAATATTAGTAATATAATCATCTAATTTTATGTGTGTTTTATAAAAATAAGTGTATTTGATTGTTTTGTTATATGGCTATTATAGCTCAAACGGTAAAATCATTTTTTTCACGAGACGGAACGACAATGTTGCCGATTTTACGACTCGGAATGGCGCTCTGGTGCTCTCCGGTTCATTTCGAGCCCTGATAATACGTAAATAACACTCGGCCATCTTATTCTAACTTCCATGTTTTAAAGCGTAAATTCATTTAATATTATTTTCCCCACCAAATTCAACCACACTGAATTGTTATGAAATTACAATCTAGTGTTTAAAAAAAAAAGTTTATCTTTTGAAACTATTTGGTGGTTTGGTAAATCGACACTGATACAATGAGCAAGGAAATATTACTCATCTATGTTGATATCTCGGGATCCTCGTGCACTGCGCATTCACTAAGTAATAACAAATGCAATAGAATAAAGCGGTACACCGTCGACGATTTCCAGTTGCTTTGGATTCTTAAATTTCCATGGAGCAGTCCATCCATCTCTGTTTTGGCCATCCAGGTCTCTTGCCTTCAGGGAATGCGTATATAACCTACCTTGCTGGTAATTCTTTCAGCATTCTATGTATGTATGTATAGCTAAATAATTCTACAGTGCCCCGATGGGTATGGCAAAAGTATTTGTATTGGTTGCTAGCATTGCGATAGGTATTGTAGCGAATAGTATCAATACACCTGCGAATCGCCCGTGGTGCCACTGTAGAATGATTTCTGTGCCGTCTCTTTATTTTCATATCGACCTTGTTTAGGAAAAAGGGCGTAACCCTCACAGAACAAATTCTACAAGAGGGGCAAAAAACGTTTTTTGATTGATTTTTGTTTAATATTTTCTAATAATTAATTTAATTTTAGTTTTAATAATTAGAGAAATTATTACAGAAAAAATATTAAAATTGAGTGTAAATGCTTTTTTCCTTAAACTAAAACTTAATTAAAGCTCAATTAAAACCTGAATTTAGATAATAATTTGGCATTTGCGGCTTACTTCCTTTTTACAGAACGTGTATTTAGTTGTATACATTTTTAATATCTAATAAAAGCACTTTCAGAAAAATCGAGGGTTACGCCCTTTTTCCTAAACAAAGTCGATATGCTACGTCATCTATCCGCCCTCATAAAGAGTACGTGTACAGATTTTTCTCTTGACTTTCAGATGCGTAATTTGTTTCAGTAAAATTTGATAATAATATGCATTTCAAATAATATTGCTTATCTTTTGAACGAACTTTTACTTCGATCACCTTACCTCTCGAATCCAGATTTTTTTTTACTATGTATGCCATTTACGGAGTACTAGTACGTCACGGTGTGATCGATTTTATCGGTGCTTTGATTTTCTATTGAGCTCAATTGATTTTAATATGCATCTGGTCTGATTACATCTGATAAATATTCCAATTGAAATTGACAGCACCGAATCAAAATGGCCGTTTAATAATAACAACATTTAATGTGTCAATAATAACATAAATCTCTTTTACGACACTCTGTCTTGAAGAGGTAAGTTGGTTATGTCGCAGTTTCTCTAATCGCTGAACAATAAATTGTTGGCAGTCATAAAATTGTTTCTCTTTGTTTTGTGTCAAGTCATTTCTCGTTGCTAACAGTGCACATAATTAAAAAAAATAAATCGAATGCAAATTGTTAATCTATATATCGTCTCTGTTCTGGCAGAACACACTAACTGGAGAATACTAGTTATGAGTAATTTGACTTTGAAGTTGTTAAAATGTTTGAAATGGTCTATCATGTGAATTTATTAAGTAATCGTAAAAAGGATGACTTTAACCGTTAACCGTTATTTATTAAGAAGGTTTCCAGACGGTAAAGTTTGAAATAAGGAACATTTCGGTATAACTAACTCAATATGTCATTTTTTCGAATTAGTGTCTTCTGCCAGAACAGTGACGATATATTTGTTCTCTCAAGGTGCATAACTAACCTGTCATTGGTAATGTCAATTGGGTAAGCAATAACTTTGTTCAACCGAATCACTTCAGATATTGATATATTCCACCCACGCGAAAATGAGGTTAGGTGGACACTTTTATTAATTCTTAAAATAGGTCAACTTAGCTCATTTAGCGTACTTACATGTAGATGTTTGTATTTACTGTTTATACTATGTATATAATACCTACTACTTCTATTTCATTGTTTTTTGATACTATTTAATATCTATATTTTTTTGTTTTTTAAATGTGGTGTTGTCGTCTTCAATTTGTAATTTATAACGAGTCAGCCTATAATGTTGTGTCCCCCGAGTTCGAATCCCGGCTCTGGCGAAAATCACATATTGTTTTTCATTGTGTATTTGGACATGAGCAAGTGGCTAATGTCCATTTCTTGTAAGAACAAAAATCTGTTAATACAACCTCCACAATGTGGAAACCAATATGATCGCCATAGGATCGAAGAAAAGTTCACTATATGTGAATAAACAAATAAAATTTAACTTTGATTGATGATTATTTTGGTTATCTTTACCCTACTTATTCCTGAAATTGAAATACCTCTCGGATTTTATAATGCTATTGAAAGGTAGATCTTTAATAACGTGTGGCAAGAATAGTTCATGCGAAGTTATTGTAAAACCATAATATCGGGTGTTTTTATGAGATAGAGCTAGAAATTGAAGTTTAAAACTTTTGAAACTCGGATTTTGTCAGAGCAACTTCATAAAGTAAGTCAGTAAAATGCATAGAATGACACATACTAGTGAAAAACCATTTAAATGTAATGTTCGTTATTTTCCATTAAATTTATCCAGTTTAAATACACACACAATTAATAATAATTCGTGAATACGTACATATGAAAATCGTGAGGTTGATCTATTCTTTGCCCTGTTTTCGTAACCCAGCGTCCACTTTGAGAATCGCTTCAATAAGTTATCCATTATCTTGTACAGAATTATGTACATATTTCAATTATTATACTCTGAATGTATTATAAATATTATAATGTGTATATGATTCATACTAGATAATCGACCTTTCAAATTTTCAATAGTGATCTCATAAGAGAAATTAAGTCTCGTCAAATATTTTAATATTATTTAGTGTTACCTACCATTCGATGTTGGAATTGGAACAATATGTCGATCGGCATAGATCAGTTTAGTTGAAGTACCTATGTAGTTTTTGGTAATTATGTTATCCTCATATAACCATTTGACCGTAATGAAGTTATTAAATTCTCAATATTATTTACCATAGTACCTATTTTTTCACCCTGTCACACACTTATCGTAACAACTACAATAAGTTGGCTGTAATTGTTATATTTTAAAGTGCTATATTTTAACATCAGCAAGTGATACAAACCTACCCTAAGTTTCATAATAATTATCACTTTATTACTTTAGCGGTCGATAAGTATAGAATAGACCCACAGAACAATGAAAAGTTTTCATACATAGTTCAAATAAACCAGGCATTTTCTTTAAATGGCACTTTTTACTTAATAATTTAAGAACAATTTAACTCCGTGATCTCGGGAATACAACATTTTTAATTCCAGGATTTCAGCATTTAGAAATTGAATGGAAAACCGGGACTGTAAATCCTAGTAGAAAGTATCAGTCTTGATGAAAACATAATAATATGTATCTGCATAATATTTAAATATCTACATTATGTACATTCATTAATCTGATTTGTAATGTGCTCAATCGTAAATCTTATTATCAATAGTAAATGCCGAATTTATTATTTGTTGTAATACATTCGGCACTAATATTATTTAGTCACGGTCCATTCATTGATTAATAATCGCTTATTTTTTAATGTCAAAATATGTGCGATGACAACGCATTTTGCGAAACGCCTCAGTCTAACCCGTTCAATTACCGAAAACATTTTAGCGAATGGGTACTAACTAACCGGTTAACCTACAAATTTTTGATGCACGTTTCCTACCTCACTGTTCCACTGTTTTTAGAATTTTGGGACCTCTCTTTTACAGAGGGTTTATTTTTTCCCCATATTGGTATAATATGTTGTTAAGGGAGTACACACAGTTTGCAACCTCTAAAATTCAAACGAAAATTCATACAATGACGTAGTCCTATCCTATTACACTAATATTTTTTTATTATATTGATTCGTAAATTGAACATCCGTAAAATAAGCAAGCTATATTGTTATTTATAATTAACTATTTCTTTTATTCAACGCATAATTCACAAGATTTAAGAATGTATCATTCTAATTATTGAAAATACATAATTTTGAAAAACACTTTCTGAGAGAATATATTATAACCAATAGAAAAAATCTTTTGTTGAAAAAAGTAAGCCACCCCGGCGGGGATTCGAACGCTGCATCTCCCGGGTTTACGGCCCCATCCATGCATTACCACTATGCTACGTAGTGACATACTAATTGCGACAAATTTTAACTATTGGTCAATTTTAATACCTACTCGTCAGCGCTCTTCCAAATCAAGCTACTTTGGCAATCAATTTTTGTTTCTTAAATCAAAGTAGATACCTATTACTTCGATTACTAACCGACGTCGTGGATTTCTCCAATATTTTTTATGATGTAACTTAATTGCACTTGCTAATAATTTATAATTAACCAAAGTTAAATTTTGTCGAATATGATAATATAATATTGAATGAATATACATAATTTGGAATGCCTCAGAAACATATTTATGAGAACAATATTTTTGCAGAGCAGGATCCATTGGATTTTGATAGAGACTTCAGTCGCATTGTGCCACGGATGGGTTAATTGATGAACCACGTTGGAATCCAATGGATGCGTATTTGAATCCCGCTACGTATCAATAATCTAATAGTCATGTTTCTGACTTTATGAGGGTTCCAAATTACATAAGTACATGGTACATGTATTATATTATAATTACGTTGTGGGCGTGTGATTTATGCTTGAGACCCATGTGGCTGGCTACTGTGGGGTTAAAATAAATCCTTTTAACATATTTTTAATACATTATGTATTTATTAAGTAAAAAATCTATTATATATGTCTTAATTGTCATGTAAATATGTTTCACTCTGTGTTTACATACCTGTTTGTGCATTGCAATTTAAATTTAAGCAATTTATTCAACGACAGCTTAATATTCAGAATCTTGCGGCTACCTCATGTCAACTTATAAATAATACGCAATATCTTATTACTAACATAAATAGATATGTTGTGTATTATTGAAGTCACATGCTGTCCTCAATGGGTCAAATGGTCTCCATACAGACTTATTAGGATAGCCCGAGGCGGAATGCTCTCGAACACATCAGTGACACAACTTAATTTTGTTTTCGGGAGGTATACTGCTATAATTGACAGTTTCACATTTAAAATTTAAACTTTTAAACTGAAGGTTTGAAAATATTTATCAATCGACTATTGAATGTTAATCAATCAATATTTTTGATTTCAAATTAATATTAATAATTATGTTGGGGAGTAGCCAGAGGTCGAAATGAACCGGAGCGCCGTTGCTGTTCATACAATCTCCAAAATTATCACTCCGTCTCATCGAATATCTGAACTAGATATGGATAGAATATATAACAAAAAATTTTACCCACTTATTTTTATAAAATACACATTAAATTAGATAACTGTGTTAATATTTTCGTAAACTTATCGAGCTCTCCGGTTCGTAAAATTTTCCATTTCGAGCGCTGGGAGTAGCGTTAATGATTAATATCAAGCGTTTTAGGTACCCTATACGTATCTAGGGTTTAGGTATATATGCGTCTTAGGTACTCTCTTTATAAAATATCGTTTGTAAATTCTACAACAGTTTAATAGTTACCTACACTGAATTAAATAAATTCTATTAATTAGTATCATAGTTTATAACTGTATACTACTTATAACTACTTCAGTTTTCACACAATTATTGTCAAGGGTAGTTATAAAATATTTTATCACACAGAAACGGTTGTCACAGAAGCCTCCATCGCACTTGCTTTAGTAAGAAATTAATTCAATAATAGTGTAGTTTCGGTTAAACATGGTTGAGTCAAAAATAAATATTGTTTTTATATTGTGGTGCCAAAAAAACTCGATGCATATTTGCTAATAAAAGAAAAACTAGAGTCGCGCACAAACACGATTATTAACCTCAGTCATTTGTAGTTTTCAGCGGTGCGCATTTCTTATACTGTTCTTATGGTACTTTGGCATACACAGTTTCGATACGTCGAACACATGCGGCTTGTTTCGTCAGTGGCTGTATGCGACATGCGTACATTTTAGACGTTGAAAACAACGGCAATCATCGTAACTATTTACCTTTGATATTTTGTAATTGAATAGTTTATATTATTATTTTGGTGGTCATTCTTTAGGACTCACATATTAGCTATTCACGAAGCTTTTCCAAGAGACTTTTCACGAAAAGCCGCAGATTTAACGGTCCAAATTAAAATCTCAATATTTATGTTCATTCTGTTAATTTCTAACACCATTGTCTTATAAATGCTACATATATTTTTTAATTCGTACAAATTATCACGTCTGCAAATAGTTGGTTGATTAAAATTACATTCGGTTTCAATAATTTTCTTCCAATTTAAAAACGGCCTGATAGTTTCGGTAAATTTTCCTCCTTACAAGCTTTTCGTAGAAATTATATACAAATTTCGTACAAATAGCTTGTCATTTCATATTTTTATTACATTTATTAATACAAATATAAATAAAATAATATATCCGCATGTGTGTATGTTTATTTATCCGCGTATTTTGAACGCTAACCTGTCAGTTACAACGGACACCACTCACGCCGCAGAGCCACGACGAATGCGAACCGCGAACTGTGTCAAGGAGGCTCATTGCGCACCAGTCGACCATGTCGGTTCATTTTTTTTTCGATCAGTTTTTTTCTCCATATGACGCGACTCAGTATCAAAAACGACACTATACCCCCTAGTCCAATGCGCGAATGACCGCTTTCGATTGTGTTTTATAACTTCTGTACTTGTTTCTATACGGTAGGTAGGTTATTCATCATGAGGATCGTATCATTGTCGCCAGGGTCGCCAATTCCTGACACCCATTGCGAATTACTAATTAATACATACTTTACCTAAATATTTTTGTTAAGTACCTATATAACTTTTATCCCTGGGAAACGGAGGAGAGAGTTTTAATCCATGTACATGCGATCGGCGAATTAGCTGCTTGTTTGAATTTGCTATGACCGTTCATGGCAAATACACATATTAGTAAAATTTTACATTCAAACACGATATCGATAAATAATAAAAACTAGCGAACTCATCATAACCAGAATAGAATAAAGCTAAAAGTTCATGTAGGTACTATTTTCAATTATATGGTATGGAATTACGTGCGGTATTCGGGTAAACTTACATACTACTATTATGTTGACTATCTATTGTTGAAAATGAGATGTAAAAACAATTTGGATATCATTTTCTACTCTATCGATAGGTGTGTATGGAATTAAGTTAACGGTAAATTTTAAACTGTTTTAGTAATTTGAAATACGTAGGTAGGTACTTAATTTTATGGAAAATAGAACTAACTTCACGATAAGAAAAATTAAGAATAAATTAATATATGGATATTTTACCGATTTCAATTTACATTAATTATATTTTAAAAAAATGGGGAAGTGTTCTATATGTACATGGATGTATTTAATTTAGTTTTGTTTTTATAAAATATTGCATCATTTGTGTAACACTGGTCATACGACTTCTTACCATAAAACTAAATATATATTGTTATTAATGAGTGACTTAGCATGGGATTTTTTAAAAATTAGGAACAGCATTTTTAGTTTTGTCCCTTAAAGTGTTTTTAATTAGATTTTTCATTATTTAATGTTTTGGTTTTGCTGAGCTACATTTGGTGAAGGGAATTCTTTTTTTAATGATTTTTTCTCAGTTCTTCTCGCCATTTTTCCCGCTTAAAATCAATTTTTACTTATGACTGTTGAGTTTTTACTAAGAGGGTTAAAAATCTGGTTACCGCCTAACACTGAAGTTATAGCGTTACAGCCTCTTTTAACTTTTATCGAAATAGAATTGTCTCGGTTGAGGTTCTTCAATAATTATTCTTTCACGTGCCAGACGTGGTACATGTGCTATAGGTTCGCCAACGCTGTTATGGGGCTTTCTTGTGGATTAATGCGTGCAATAGTGATATAGGTAAATAATTATACAGTCGCACCATAGGCGATTTGCAGGTGTATTAGAATTTTTTGCTGCAATGCCTGTTTCTATGCTAGCAAACACTATCACTACACCTGCAAGGCGCTCTTACCGTACCCATGGTGCCACTCCATACTGATTTACCTTTACCTTCTCTTAAATACTTACAAATATTGCTCTTTATTATCTTTGACGAAGGATAATAATCTACTAACATGCAAACAATGAATTAGGCGTTTATTTAAAATTCGGTATCACTCTTATATTAACATTCATTTATTACAATTACGAAAGAGTGTCGACCCACTCGCGTTTACAGAGATATATTTTTTCATTTGCTCTATAATCCAATATGGATTTTGACGGCCTACTGAAATGGTTTTTTAACATCTTTATTACGAGATTTTTATTAACCACCCGTTCAACGCTTAAGATTCATGGCCTGGATCCAAGCACATGAGTTTTGAAAAACATGCGAATTTGTCAGATGTGGAGATCGAACATACAATCCAGTTCAGTCAGAGTTCAGAAGTAGATATTCTGCCATATAAAACGCTGTTTATAAAGCTTGTTAATTAAAATGATGTAGATATGACGCAAAAAGACGTCAATGTGTGCCAAAAGTAATGTCTTTGTCATCATTTTTGGTAATAGTTGTATTTTATTTATTTTAAAGACTTTTCTTATTATTGTTGTAGGTGTGTAGTATTAGCTCACATATATCTCCGATTTATTCATATTTTTTGAGTTCCTTGAATTGGAAGTCTGCCGCGAGCACGACCTCCACGGTATGTGAGATAGTATTTCCACGTATTCATTCCAGATTTTTTTTTATCTTCCCCATATGATCACATCCTCAATTCCGCATATTTTTAGAGTCTCTTAATTATGTGATCTCTGAGGGTTTAATCTGGGCTGCATTGTAAGTGCATTCATTTTTAAGTTCAATATTTGTTGACGTAAATTTGGCAGTGTCTGCTATAGCTCGGTCCTATATTTCATAATCGATTTATAAATTTGTTTTTTGGTATATATTTTGCTTTTCAATAAAAAAATCTAGTATATATCCTGAGATTGCGGCTTAGATGACTTATAATAATCGCTATTGGTGTTGAAATTTCCGCTTTATAGTTATATTTAGTGTATTTTAATGCCTACTGTTTAAATACATAATTAATATTTGCTAGATAAAATGATAATAATATGTTTATCTCTGTAAGGTACCTAAAGCGATTGATTTATTTTATTATCAATGTAAATTTCTCAATTTTAAAAAGCGATTAATGATTTATAAAATGTTCATGAATATTCATCAATTACTGAAATGTGGCAAATATATTAATAGGTGTTGTCAGTTATTTATTGAAATTTTAAATAAATTTAAGCAATTGATTTGTTATAATCTCGAGATCGGCGTGAATTTTATTGATGGTGAATTTTTTAAATAAGAAATGCATCCTGTCAGTAGGATGAAATGGCGAAATTAAATCTATTGAAATTTTAAGACAATATTCAAGCTATAATCTTGACGTACTTAATAATGTCGACTGTTTTTGTCATAAATTATATGAAATTGTTAGGACTTGTAAATTTGTAAATCGTAAATTGTAAATCGCAATCTCGATAAATTTTATTATTTTTACATTTTTAAACTAAATATTATTTTCAAACCAAGTATAGCAAACTGCGCTAACTTGGTGATACTAAGCACAACGTTTAATTTCTGGAAAATACTAACATACTTATTTTATCTTTAAACTTTTTGCTACTTAATTCTTATAAAATTTTCTTGCTAGACATCAAGACAGTCCATTAAAAAACGTGCCACATTTCGATTTTAGGATGTTTGAAAATTTGGTACTAAATCGAGCTTACTTGGTGATATGAGGTAAGTTGGTGATGGACCGTTTGTAACTTGGTGATATTTTTTTATTAAAGATAAAAGACATTTTTAATCAGAATCAGAAACTATTTCTGCACATAAAATATTTTTTTGTCGATTACGTTTTGACATCATTCGTGATCTGCATTGTATCAAATTTCCTCCATTCTTCATTTTGGCATCATGGTTGAACGAGTCCCGATATTGTCCACAAATATTATACTCAGCTGTCTGCTTCTGCCGGATACTGAAAGACGAAGCCGTTGGATTCATATTTTGGCAGGATTTCGTGTCTTTTTAACTTAGTCGTTTTAATCTTCGTAGTTTCATCAGTTTGCTTAACAAATTCTTCGATAAAATACATTTTCGCGGATAATTCATTTCTCCATTAACATATGTAGATGAAACATACAAACTTGAGAACTTTACTATGATACAACTGCTTAAATAAATTGAATGTATAATAATATTATAACACTCCTTATTCGGTGATACGATATTTATTTTAACAAATTAAGCGAATTATTGAATGTTACATTGTGGTTTGGCTCGAAATTCGGCATTCGGGATTTAGGCTTTCGGGATTTCGTCCGGCACCCGTTACATTGATATTGATGGAATACAAAATATCACCAAGTGAAAGGCTGTCATCAAGTTGGCTCAGTTTACTTATATGTCTTGTGATTGAATAAAAACGAAACGCGACATGGGAAATAAATAAATAATAATTACCTATATATTGTTTAGAAACAATACAATATTTTTATTGGAGATTAAGTATTGTTGAAAATCAATATTTATCATCTGAATCTATGTAAATAAATGAATGCATTTATGTTTTGCGCCAATTATTATATTATATTACAATTATTATATATAATATTATTACACATTATGTACGTAAGGTTAACCGGTCATCTGTCATCTGTTATCTCGCACGACTAGATAACCTGAATAAATCACGGCAAGTCTCTCGTTATTGCATTAAAGTTGATGTTTATTTATAATATCATGAATTGTAAAAAATCTGCGATCGACCGCCTTTCGAAAGACAATGCCATCAATTATTCCACTCCTTACATGACGAGTAAATCGTTCACTCTGATAAACACCGCGGCCTCTAAAAAACAAGCTTTTGCCAAGGTGTTGGATACCGCTTAATTTAATGTAAAGGGCTCACACAAACAACCACGCATGCAGCTTAGATAGGACAAGATTTAAGTTATTTAAAAATTTACATATCTATTTTAGATATAGATATTATAGTCATGGTATGGCAGTCTTGTTAACATGGTGAGCTAAATTTAAATATTACGGTAGGTCGTGCTGTATATATTGTAACATTGTTATATTTTTTTTTATATATATGTTTTTGATTATGTTAAATTTTATATAAAAACCATCACGTGAGAACTATTAGGTGCCCTGATACATATTTTTGATATTTATAACTCTGATAACTGCGAGAAAAAAATGCATGTTAAATCTGTAGTTTTTCTTTTTTTAAATATCGCCCACTGGTGGCGTAGTTAGGAGAGTACCCGTCTTTGAGTTCTATCCCGTTTCTGGCAAAAATTGTAAAGTTATTTTTCAATGTGTGTTAGATAAAGTGTATCAAGACATTGCCAAATTTTCCTTTTCCAAACAGTTTAAAACCCATGACTTGAGTAATCTACGACTTCAAATTATGTTAAAGTATATTTATTCACGGTTTAATCTTTTTTTACGTTTTGTACGTACTTAATTCAAATATCATTACACATAATAGGTAAACTTGCATTCAAAACTGTACAATGGCCCAAAATGCAGAGTATATCCTTGAGTGCTGCTACTTGTAGATGTTGTTGAGAACATCGAGGAAATGTGGTCTGCCATTGGGGGATGGAAGAACTTTGTGAAATCAAAGAATTGGATTGAAGGCGTGCACAACGGATCCTTACTCTGGTCGAAAGTGGGCAGCAATCAAAACCTCAGTAAAGTTATATAAAAAAATCCTTATATGTTCAAATCCAAAGCCTTTTGACTGCTGTTATATTAATTGCTATTTTTAATGGCTCCATATGTCATTTTCCTTGGGTTGTACTGACGTAGGTACTATATATTTGGGTACCATAACTACCATGGTAGTTAGATAGGGGTTGTATTTAGGTGGATACTCGTTAAGCGTAATCCGTACGCACGTCTATCCATACTAGGATTATAAAATCAGCATATGAATTGTTGATTTATTTTGATTCGAAACAAGTAATAATGGATTTAAGTAATTTCATGGGGGTACTCTTATTGACTATATTTAGAATAGTAACAACGTATTGAAAGTACGGGCAATGTATTGTGGATTGTTTCACCTGTTAATTGAATCGTTTAAACCTATTAATTGTTTTTAAAGTCGTGTTCAGTAAAGTAATCGTGTTTTTGGGTGTTGTGTTTTTTGTCCAATTTATTTTCGGCAGGTGTTTTCGTTGCACTGAATAATTCATTTGTCAAATAAGTACTAACCATACGTAGAGTTTCGCAATTTTTTACTGCAGATTTATATACCATAGAAAATAGGATGTACATTTGTACATAAATAATCGATTGCATAAGTAGGTTCTATAAATTAAACCACGTGTATTCTCCTATTTAAAAACGTATTTTTAATTCTTTCATAGTGAAATATATATTATATTATAATGTTGAATGTTTTATCGATAAGTAACTCGGTAGAAGTGTGTAAACTATTAGATACGACCCTCGTAGCCCAGTACGTAAGGCGTTGGCCTTTTATCTGAGGGCCCCGAGTTCGACTCGGTGAGGTGATTATGATTGATTCTGTTCTATTAGGACTCATGGGCTGCTGTAGTGTAAAAATAATATACATACTTGTTACTTATGTATTTAAAAAAATGTTAATTAAATTAATTTTATATTATGTAATCCACCCTGGTGAATAGACTACTAACCTCGGGTAATTTATTAATTCGGGTAGTAATTCTGCTTTCAATCAGTACCTATGTTTACTTTGATTCAGAGCGTTACTTAATTAATATAGAAAATTTATCGTAAAAATGATATCTTTTTATGTGTACTTTAACACATTCCATATTCATACGCTCACTCTTGAAGAGGGAGTAGTGGTTAGTTATAATCGTTACCTTTAAATAATGATACCTTTGAATAATAGTTAACAGTGACGTCCCGTGGCGGTAGGCAGATTGAGCGTCGCTTGTGGACGGCACTTATTCGAAGAGCGGCAAATTAAGGAGAATCATTAGGTATACGTAGAAATATCTACCAAAACTTAGTAATAACGGAAATATCTTTCCATTCAAAAAATCAACTCACTGGTTGGAAACAAAATGTATTAAGTAACATAAAAGGTTTAACAGATATGTATTTTTTGTCAGGTTCGCGATATCTAGTTTACTTCCGTTGTCCTTGACGTATCGTCCTTGATGACCAGCAATGACAAGTGCAAATTTGCGAATTATATTTGAATTATAAGTAGGTACATACTTACCTAATTTTAAATATGACGTATATCCAAAGATATTTTTGCCAGTCACTCACGAGTTTTGGAAGTTATCAGGTGTATTTTTAAATGCATCTGAAACCGTGGACTCGCAATATTGTCTATTAAAGCAGAAATGGCATTTAAATAAAATTAGATTTAGTGGTAATTATGTTTTGTTAGTAATGTATCCATACAACATACAACAGATTTCTTTGATATTTGAGTCATTCAAGGATGATAAAAAATGGGGCGGCATTTAGGCCTTGTCTAGGGCGGCATTTTGTCTAGGGTTGTCACTGATAGTTAATGAAAACAACTGGAAAAGAAACCGCAACATGCTGATATATTTGATATCAACAAGCATGTGATATTTTAAGTCTCAATGCACGTTTGGGGAGAAAAAAGAAGAGCAATTAAGATTCACGCGATGCTCTGGTCTGCTAAAAATATCGTCACAGTAATTTACAAGGCCGGCGATTAAAAATTGCATTGTACTTTTTTGTACGTTGACAAACCTTTTGTTGTATACAAAATAATGAAGTAGTACACTTACACATCAAAAAATAATCAAGATATAATATACGTATTACTCCCAGGGGTATCAAATCATAGATATGTATAAAAAAACCGTATAATTAGTTAAATCTTGACTAATGCATGACCGCTTAAATCTTTATTTTTTTTAAAATAAAAAAATTATAATCCTCACTAATATAATAATATATAATTGATAGATGCGCTGTATCAATAAAATTGATGACACAATGATTTATAGTTTATTGCCGATAATTGCATAACCTAATCATGACGTTATCAACAAATCTTAAAAGTAGGTGTGTTAGTATGTACTTACTTAATTTATTATTTTTTATAAAAAGTGTTTTAATTGTTACATAATATTTTATATATGAGTAATAATTAATTTTTACTGTGCCGATATATTTTTTTAATGTCATACAATTACAATTATACCAACATATTTTTTTTGTTGGAAATATCCATTTTAGATGTTAAAAGAAGCCTATTAGTTAATCCACCTATCAAAGGCGCCTAGCGGAAAAGTACGAAGCTTGCAATTTGAGTCAGTTTTTGAAAATTTAATTAATAAATAGATAGGTATGTTTCAAAAACGCTAAAAAGAGAAAAATTTTTTATTACTCTGCCCATCATTTGGAGCATACAAAAAACAACAACAAAGCAATCCTTTGGCTTGAATCAACATTCTTTACGAATCAAAGCCTCAATAATTAATTTTATCATTGAGCAACTAACTATAGTTGTCGGATTCGTACTAGTGCTAGATAATAATATCAAATTTATGATTTCTTCATCTTGCACCAGCTACTGATTTCAAGTTACACATTTTTTTTTATATGAACCCAGTGGCGGGTTTAGGGACGTGGAGTCCCGGTACCGACTGATTTTGAGCCCCCCCCACGATAATAAATAAAACAAAAACTATCAATTCCAACTTTGTACTAACGTACCGTAAAAGTATCAATCACTTTCAGAGAATCTCACGTGCAACTAAAAATATTTTTTATTGAAGATACCAGTGTTGACACATAATAATATTGTAGTTTATTGTTTTTTGTTATGTTATATTAAACTGTTATATAAGTTTCAGGGATTTTGTTATGCTTTTGGTAATGTTGTAGGTATTCATAATTTGTGAGGAATAAGCATCTTTTTAATATTTGAGTATACATATATATTATATACATAATTTTGAAAACACTTCTGAGAAAATATATTATAGATTAGATATAACCAACAGAAAAAATCTTTTTGAAAAAAATAAGACACCCCGCAGGAATCGAACCTGCATCTCTCGGGCATCGCGCCCCCGCCGATAGACCACTATGCTAAAGGAGCCATACTTAATTGCGACAAATTTTAACTAATGCCTTTTAATACTCACATAAGCTACTGAACACTAAATTATGTATGTTCAACAATTAGAACGTTACATTCTTAAATCTTGTGAATTATTCGTTGAATAAAAAAAAATAGTTAATTTGAGCATAATTTAATAATCATATCACTGGTTTGAGCTGTTTCGAAGCCCCGTTTAAATATTCTGACGACTCGATTGCGTCAAAGAAAATCGTCGCTGTTTGTGACCCAATACCCAGTCGCGAACCACCGAATGAGAATCGCTGGCACACGCAATCCTTGTATTTTTCTTGCATGCTGTAGGTATACCGACTATTGAAATGCTATTGTACCTACGTACTGTTGATGATTTCTTTTTGGCAAATTTTTCCGTCACGATGATTTGACAGGATTATGATGTCTGACCATCAGGTCATTCGACCTAATGATTCTATTCTTCACACGTCGCTGTCATTTCGCATGTGACTGAAGGTAAAGACTAATTGACTTAATGGCAGCAATTCCTTTCATCGCAACAATTTCATACAATTATTCATTTTATTTTGTGTTATTCACGATTGTCTATTTTTGATATCATAATCAGAAATAAAATAATACTGACAACGTAATTATCTGCGATACTGACTTGATCTAGGTCAATTGATCATTATGTACCTACCTACTTAGATTTTTTTTGCAAATATATAATTTGAATATTTAATATTTTTATTTACATGACAGTTGATTATCAATCGCCTACATATCGCACCGTGAGTGTAAAACCAACGTATGTGCAAATTACATAGTTTGGAGATATAAGAGTTTGAAGTTTTCATTTGGTCAGGATAAATAGAGTTTCTAAAATAAAACCATAATATTTGGTGTATGTATACATTATGACATGTTATTTTATTAATTTTTTTTTTTTCACATAAATCCATCAAGATTACAAGTTTTAGCAGTTGCTATGGTTTTACACTTTCATGATGCATAGAAAATGTTGATATTTCGCAGTTACCTGAATTGCAGTAAGATTTTTATTGGGAACTTTGGTAATACCATTATAATATAATATATTATATTATTATTAAATAAATCAATAATGATATTTACCTATAATATTTTGATATTTTAAGCTTACTAACTATAATTTATTAAAATAGTTGCATACAATTTAAAACCAAAATAAAAATAGCAAATTACAATAATTGTAATGTTTTTATAATTAATTTTATCGACGTCAATTATTATCTGAATCTGTATTTAAATGTGTAGATGAAAGTTTTTTTTATAAAAATTGTGGTGTATTTCTGGTATCACTTTTGATGAACATAGGGAAATCAAGTCATTTAATTTTGCTTTGGAGATCCGAGGTGGTTTTATAAATGCTTTGTGTAGTTGAGGTTGTACTGATTGACGTCCGCCCTGACGTTTTCTAATATTTTTTACATCAAACACTTCTGTTTCATACTTATTTTTATAGAACAGGCAATAAGGATTGTTTTTCCTCACTTCGATAACGCAAATCTTTACCCAACTAACCTTTTTACTATTTTCGTTGATTTGAAAATTATTGCCCATTTCATTTGCTAACTTGTGAAAATCAAAAATCTCGTCAGTGCAAATTTCCAGTAAATCACTGGAATCCACTGTATTGGTATATAAATTGGACCTGACTTCAAGACTATTTTTTTTGTTTCTCTATGCAAGAGTGTTGTAGAGTCACCCTCGTTCAAGGTGTGTCCTACGACCAAAAAGTTGTGTGTGATTTTCGGGATATTAAAATTCTGGACGCCTCATTAATACATTGCTGTAATAATTTTATTTTTATTCTGTCCGGCACAATTATCCGAATAAAAAATGACTTCCTTCCCAATTGATTGGTCTTTTTTGGAATTTTACAACACAAGAACCAATTGCATTGGCCCCTTTGTTTGTAGTCTCTCCATGCTAAACAAAACAGTAACCATTTTAATTATTAATGTGTGTAAGATGGTAAAATTATAGGTTGAAAGCTTTCTTTTATAATATAGCACTGATATCTGGGCATTTGGTGTTGATAATACGACCTGCAGATTATAGCAACATACTATTTTATTCGTCTTTCGCCTTCTGTGTTCTCGATAATTGTTTATTTGTTTTGATGAATATCATATATTATTTAACTTGAATTATATTTTTCTCTTCGCTACTGCAATTTTTATATTTTTCACAAAAGTCACATAGTTCCTTGTTTGGTTGAAAAAAGCCTATATTATAATGGGTATTGTTCCTCTTGCAAACCAGCAGCATCCTTATCTATATCCAACATGGGTTCTTCAGCATCAGGAAATGTACTTGTCACATTTTTGAAAATCTGTAACATTGCAAAAACAAAAATATCATAGATCTGATTGATATACTGTTGTGTTAATTGAAAGAGTTTATTATTGTAGGTGCATAAAATAAATACATAAGTACATAAGATAAGTCGATAATAATAAGTTTCATAACAATAATAATATTAAGGTTAGTTTTGTATATCATTTTAGTATAATATTTATCACAAAGTCTTACCTTTTTAGAAGTGTTTCAGCTTTTAAAGCTAACTCCACCATCATTCGAATCCTTAAACTCATATTTGATAAAAACAAAATACACTGCACTACATTACTTGAATCAAAGGAAACAATAATGTGTTGTAGAATACGTCTGGATGCGTTATAAAAGTCTTAACACTGAATCATTTCAATAATTGCCTGCTATCACAATAATAAAAACAATGCCACATTGCATTCACCAAAAGAATGCGTCTGATGTTCGGGTTTCACAATTAGTCATGGATATCATTTGCAGATACTATGGTTTTACATTAACAATGGAAGTAAATCTTTGTATTGTAAAACCCAAATATCTGTCTTTTTTAATGAAAATTTTTAAGTTTGCAGTAACTTCAATTTTACATTATCAAGTTTATGACTTTTGCAGTTGTTTTGCATTTAAATCTCGAAATTGAAAAATTTGCACTTGCTATGGTTTTACACTCACGGTGCGATATGAGTATTTGGATCTATTTAACTGAGTAGGTACTTACTGTTTTAATTTAGTCAATTAATGTCGCCAAATATATTGTGCCTCTAGGCTAAGTAATTAAAAAAAATATCGGTGAATATTTCCTAATGTTACATTATTCCATATGATACCTACTTTGATTATTTCATTATCATCATCATCATCATCAGCCGGGGTCAATCCACTGCTGGATGAAGGCCTCCCCAAGCTTCTTCCAACTCTCTCGGTCCTGTGTCGTTCGCTGCCACGTATTTCCGCTGAACTTTGCCAGTTCGTCAATCCAGCGGCTTTTAGGGCGACTCTGTGGCCGTTTCGTGCCCCTTGGGTACCACTGGATGACGGCATTTGTCCAGCGGCCGTCCTTTCGGCGAGCAAACACGCCGCGGGGAGGCCAGAAATAAGATTTGTCGGTTCGTGAATGGGTAGCAACTCAACATTTTATAGAAGTAGGCGTATTGGCATCAGCATACTTCATTGAGGCCAGAACTCGACCGTTTGTCACCCTTTGATTATTTAGTGTGTTATAATTATAAGTATTAGCTAAGTGTCCTCGTAAGCGACTGCTCACAGAGATCAGTTTCACATACAAATCACAATAATCGTCACCTCAATACTACAACTAGATTTAGTTTTTGAGACAGTTATTGATTATAATTCTACATTGCCTTCTCTACAAAATGATACAACTAGATAAGTCAGAAGTTAATAGGAACTGTATTAATTTTGTGTTTGAAAATAATAGATAACTATAAAACCTGTCATGGAATGGTTTGACATGGGGGTTTAGGAATAGGTATGGGATGGGGATATAGGATAGGGATAGGATAGGGATATGTTGGGGATAAGCATGAGACTCGGGGAAATAGGATGCAGGGTCGTGGATGGTTTGACTTATTACCTCTAAGACCTCAGTTACCTGTCCGGTTACTATACTCATTCGTGTAGGTTCCTAGATTAATAAAAAGGCATAATAAATGGGATAAATATAAATATCTCGGATTGAGCGCCACTCTATGATGATGCATAGAGACAATAGTGATAAGGAAAATTAAATGAAAAGCAAGTAGAGAAATTTCAACAATTGTATATTAATAAATAAGATAACTTGCGGGCTACAGTGTATAAAAATGTATAATTACTTAAGTGATTCACGAGCACCTAATGCGATACAATATTTAAATAAATTAGAACAAAAACCCAAAAGCTAATTCGAAACAAAGACTAGTTCGGTGGACCGTAACATAAAATAACAATAAATACCGATCACACAAAAGGCTCTCCAGCCTTTTCGCTGCCCTCGATTCCTTCCAGGACGGAATCGAGGAGTGCGTCTTCAAACGTGTGGGGACCGTTGAGTACCTCCGATCTCCTGGCGTGGGGGGGGACGTCCTTCAGAAGGCCATCGTCCTCGTCTCCAAAACGTCAGGAAATCGAAAGCCCTGTGCCCAGGGTCCGAGGCTCGGAACTGGCCAAGACGTCTGCTTCCTTCGAACGATCAAGACTGAGAGATCGACTCCCGCTTCGCCTTCGTGTAACAAGCCCGCTAGCTCCGATAGCGCCGGAAATAGTGTCACGAACTCCGTACAAACTATCCCGTGCGCAGGCGCGATCCGGTCGTACTTTTGCGTAGTGTTGCCCTCGTAAAGACTTCCTCGACTTAGTGTGTTATGTTATAAAATAACATGACATTACCTCCAACCTCGGTAAGAGAAGGACAAGCCATAGCGAGGACTTCGACTGTCAACTTCTCGGGGGGGTCTTCTGATAGCATCAATCCTCCCAGGGGTTGGGCATCATGGACGGCATGCTTAGAGATAGCGCGGCTACAGGCGAAGCGAAGGAGACATATAGATGAAGTTTCCACTCTGTTATTTGGTGACAGAGGGAGAGGCTTATGAAGAATCCAAAAAACGAAGAAGATTATTTGCTGAAGAGTGAAGAGCTGGGAGAGGTCTCGTAGATTTACCCTACCTAACCGGTCCACCAATAAGTTATAAATTTTGAAAAAGATCTAATAAATATAAAAACACCTAAGCTCGTGTACATGGAAATAAATAAGTAAAATATAATAATTTATCACAGATAATTCACATCATAACAAATAGTGGGGATTCAACCCAGCAGTGTAAAACTGCAATATTTAGAATATATAAAGATTGATTTAGATAAAGCTTCCAAAAAGATAGGAAGAGTTGTATAATAATTATTAGTTTGAAAAGATTTGATGTCAGTATAAAAAATTGAAATAATAGCCAAAAAATTTACCTAAATGCACCTCAGATAATAATAATATATGAAATGGTATAATAAATTAATATATTGTATATAAATGAATTAATATTTTGGTTCAAGAAATTTAATTCAATTCATTAAATTGGTAAAGTTGCAGAGATAGTATAATATAATAAAGTAATTAATAGAAATTAAAATTGCTTCCATAATTTGAGTAATAATATAAGCATTGAGTAATTAAGTTGAAAATAATAATAGATCAATGAATGATTTAATAAATTGATTTCAAATGATATAAAGTTATTGAAAAAAAGATGAACCTTTAATAGTTGGCAAAAGTTATAAAGTGCACAAAGCAAAAAATATAAATTCTCAATCGTATATGCCGTGGTTTTTGGCAAGTATACATTATAAAAAATAATAATAAATACAATAAATTCACCAACTTGGTTCGAACAAATAACATAATAATTAATAAACAATGAGTACCAGTTTGCTTTTGCGTGAGGGCGTATCTGTCGGAAAGTAATAAATACTGTGCGTCAAGCACCGTCCGAATATTTAAAAAGAACATTACTAAAATATACTACTTTCAGATGTCTAATCTGAATAAAAATAACAGTGTGGCTAACAACCAACAGCTGTGATGTGGATTCTCTGTTAAGCCTGAAAGAACAAATGACGTGTGATGGACTTCCAAGCCATGGTCCGGATCCCAAGCAGCGCTCCCACAAATAAAATAACGCGAACAAGGAGGAAACTAAGCTAGAAAAGAATTCCTAGTACAAAATATAACATTAAAATTAATCATCGATTTTAGTATACTACGTTAAAGTCTACAATGGTGTAGCAAGATATCGTCCGTTCCAGAATATACGGCTCTGCTTCAAACTACTCTAAAACCTCGCGATAGCAAAACTAGCCATATCCCTTTCATACACACTTAAAGCTAACTACTTAAAATACTCCGCCGCAGATTCTGGACCAACTCAATCCCGCCAAACCCGAGACGCCATCTCGAGACAACTCCCTCCTTGCTGTTTGAGCTCCATCAAGAAGAGAACTGATCCGGATGAGCTAGAAAACGAAGTTAAGGAAGCACCACACGAAAACCAGGCAACGACGAGGAAACCATGAACACATCGGAAGCTAAATGTAATTAAAGAACAACATGGTTCGCAACTGGTCCGACATTCAAGTTGGGGCTGCAAAAATAAAAAATGAAAGGCTAAAGAGATCGTATAATAACGTCCACTTTCTTCCCTCAAGGAATTTTGATAAGTAGGTTGATTTCCTTCATACAGTCCAGGCCGCTGCACAACATCATCAGTGTTGACAGACGATCGCTTCTATTATTTGCATCACGCCTGCCAACTCACCACCATAAACATCAGAGTGCGGTGGAATCCACACAATCAGCGGCAGATTCCAACGCCAAAAAGAGAGGGGACTAACGGGACCGTCTTCAGCACCGATAGTTCAACCCAAATACCAAGAGGGTTGACTGCTAGAGAAAAAAAATCAGACGCGTCCGAGGAACATCTTCGGCACCCCGGATCACTAAAACACACCGGACAGTAGTGAGACACCTTCAGTTCCCACGACTTCCAAGGAGCTAGCAGCCAACAAATAATAATAAAATCTCCCCGCAACCTGTACCGACAAAGATACATTGAACAGAACAAGTATAACCAATCACTACAATCAATAAAAAAAATATATTATAAAAATAGCAAACAAAACCGTCACGCAAAAACAAGTACAAAGGCAACTGGTATAAATAAAGATCACACGATCACCAGCGCGATGTACTTAATTAGACAATTGTAGGTAATTTTAAATATAGATATTATATCACTAGGTAACTAAACTGACAGGCCCTTCCAAACGCTAAGACAGCGGTTGCGTCTTCCGGGAACACCATAACTCTCATCCTGGCACTATGGTAGTATTTAGAACTATGCTTGTTTACCAAAAGTTGGTCCAGATGCTGAATGTGTGGTATTAATTGAGTAGGCCTCCTTCCCGAAAGGTCTGCAACCACCACCTTTGCGATGGACGTTCACCGGAACAAGGGTGTATTGCCATGTGCAGGAAAGAAGTCAGTAACTGAAATAGTTTACCATAGGTGAGTAAAAATTCACAAAGAAATTGAAATAAAGAAATATAGAATTTTATAATAGAAAATATTACTCAATGACATAATATATGTATAAAATTTGCGATAATTAATTCGATAAAAAGAAAATCAATCCAAAAAAGAAGCTTGTAAAAGAGCAAAAATAATAATTATAATTTATAAATATCTGAGGTGTGTAATAGACAAAAGACCAAACAGTACAAAATTCCTTCACAAAAAAAATTGAATATTAATAAATAGGCATTATTAAAATGCGGCCCTGACAAAATTCCAAAATAATTTGTTGAGTGTGACTAGCACGGAAACACACCTTTCCATAATAACAAAAGAAAAAATCTCTGACATTGTGTGTCATACTGAATGAAGGTTTGACAACTCCTAAAAGTTTCAAACATAGTTGATAATAAATAAAATATCAGCATTTTTAAAAAATATTTGCCCAGTAAAATAAGCACGCTGAACAAGCAAAAAAAATAATCAATTATTAAATTCAAGTTAAATTGAAAGAAAAAATAATTTAGTTAGTTCCAATGTAAATGTAATTAAATATCAATTCAAGATTGTATTTGAAAGAAAAATATTTTAATACTCAAAGAAAAATTTTTTTTTTTTAAATATCAATGAAAGAGAATATTCAAAATTAAAATGTACTCTAAATGCATATATGGAAGTTTTAAATAATAATTATTTATTTATATAAAAAAATTGCAAAATCAAAAAGAATGTAATTAATAATTTAAGTGAAAGTAAATTGAATGTTTATGAATAATAAATAGCGGAGGGCTAGGATTTTAAAAGAGAAAAAAAGAATTTAAAAATATTAATTAATGTTAGCTTATATGCTTTTTTAAAAAATTAGGAGAGGACGGAAAGTTGCATATAGTTGAGTGAAAGCATCTAGAATGAAATCAAAAAGCTTTAAAAAAAATATGTCTTTAAATTAGAAAGGATTGTGACAGGAGAGAAAAAATTAAATTGATTCAAAAAAAATATGTAGACGGAAGTTTTATATAGGAATTAAGAAGGAAAATTTTATTAAAAATATTCACCTGTAAAAATAATTATTTATGTATAATAAATAATCATTCTTACGAAAGAACAGAATCTTGAAATTAAATGTTTCAAATAAATTCTATGAAGGTGGCATCTATCGACCGCAAATGTAAGCGCGCTTGACGTTTTAACGTAAACAGAAATCAATTTGAAATATGAATATTGAATAGGAATTAAAAATGACTAAATCTATTTTAATGAACGAAAGATTACTTCAATTTTATCGATAATGAACGCGAAATTAATAATTTCAATTGTCTACATTATAAAAAAGAACAGATTTGAAAAACTAATATCGAACTGTCAGACAAGTAAGAAAAAACAATGTAAAAACATATTATCCGAAATAAATGTAATCTACCGTCGCAAATAATTAATTGTAATAGCAAAATAAAATGAATAGAAAGTTAATAATTAAGAAGAAATGAATTCAGAATAATTTAGTGTCAAATTTTAACAAGAATGTAAATATATCACTCAAATAATCGATGACGGCTCGACTGTCGACTAAATAGTGGAATAACCCGATAATGATTTTATTCGAGATATAGAAATTATTAATTATTCACAATATAGAAATGGAACGAAAAGACCTTTTGTAAAATCCATTCCATAATAAGGTTCATCCTGCTGTCCAATTGATTTGGTGTTACATCCACTTAGTATGTTTCAATCCAATGGTTCTATCAAATTTGAGGTTAATAACTCTTGTCATCCAGTAGGTATATAAATGTTCATGTCGATATCGTCCTAGTTTAACATCCTTCCTTCTCCTTTGGAACTTTATTAAATCACTTATAGCACCATACTAAACATTAAACAAACTTTTTGCTGAAACAATCAATGGTTAACACAAATTCCGATGCCCAAATATTGACATTTCCATACCAATAATGTGGGTATCACATAAATTATAGAAGAAGTATGTATTGATGATAAATGTGCAAATTGTATTTCAAAATTAGGTGTAAACCATATATAACACTCTTAATATTAATTTGCGAAGGAATAATTGTAACTTACAACACAAAATTAAATAAATTCCACAAGGACAATGATAAAATTGACGTATTGATCTCTATCATTTAGATCGCCATTCTGCGCATACCGCATAGACTAGTCCGACGTCTCTTGCAAGTACCGCGTAAGTCAATAAAAGACTATATAAATATATGAAAAATATAACACACATAGTTACGACCACCGAACCAGAAAAATTTAAGAAAAATATAACGCAAATAATACGTTTTAATTTGTCATTAATTAATTTACAAGTTATAAGAAATAGAATAATTATCAAAGTGCGTCTAAAATCACGCCCGATACGGATTCGTTTGCAACTCCACGACGGTAAACCAAAAAATTCCAAAAGTGAGCCGGCAAAAATCAGTGTAATTAGAACTAATGACTCTGAAAACAAAATACCGTTACGGTAACAATTATTGTATGAAATCGTGATTAGCAAAATTTAAAGTTTTATTAACGGAACAAATAAAATTTAGAATATTAGGACAAAATAACGAACGAGTTCACAATCCGAAACAAATAACTGTAGTCTTTGGGAGGTAAGTCATCGTGTTTTGGAAAAGAAATATTCAAAAAGAAACACGATGCTTGTTGGGTGCCAATGTCATGGAAACGGATTTAATGGGGGTTAAGGAAGGATGGGATCAGGAACGGGATATAGGATAGGGATAGGTTTGGGGATATAGGAATAAGCATGAGACTCGGGGAAATGGGATGCAGGGTCGTGGGTGGTTTGACTTATTACCTCTAAGACCTCAGTTACCTGTCCGGTTACTATACTCATTCGTTGGATGTTCCTGTATAATAATAAATTACATAATGATGGAATAAATATAAATATCTCGGATTGAGCGCCACTCTATGATGATGCATAGAGACAATAGTGATAAGGAAAATTAAATGAAAAGCAAGTAGAGAAATTTCAACAATTGTATATTAATAAATAAGATAACTTGCGGGCTACAGTGTATAAAAATGTATAATTACTTAAGTGATTCACGAGCACCTAATGCGATACAATATTTAAATAAATTAGAACAAAAACCCAAAAGCTAATTCGAAACAAAGACTAGTTCGGTGGACCGTAACATAAAATAACAATAAATACCGATCACACAAAAGGCTCTCCAGCCTTTTCGCTGCCCTCGATTCCTTCCAGGACGGAATCGAGGAGTGCGTCTTCAAACGTGTGGGGACCGTTGAGTACCTCCGATCTCCTGGCGTGGGGGGGGACGTCCTTCAGAAGGCCATCGTCCTCGTCTCCAAAACGTCAGGAAATCGAAAGCCCTGTGCCCAGGGTCCGAGGCTCGGAACTGGCCAAGACGTCTGCTTCCTTCGAACGATCAAGACTGAGAGATCGACTCCCGCTTCGCCTTCGTGTAACAAGCCCGCTAGCTCCGATAGCGCCGGAAATAGTGTCACGAACTCCGTACAAACTATCCCGTGCGCAGGCGCGATCCGGTCGTACTTTTGCGTAGTGTTGCCCTCGTAAAGACTTCCTCGACTTAGTGTGTTATGTTATAAAATAACATGACAAACCTATATCTACAATATTTGTTCATGAAATTGAACATTATTTAATTGTTTTCAATTAGACAAGCACAATAATTGTCCATTTTTATTTTAAATAATTCAAAATAACGTATGTAAAGTTTAAATTTAATTTTCCCAGCAACCAAATCAGAGATATCTAGTTGTATTATTGAGGTAACGATATATAATTAAAATTTCATTCTTTCGTTAACAAGTAAATGTAGATGGTTGAAAATGAACCTTACTACTTCTACTCACCCTGCAATTGAATCCCACTTGGTCCAGGATTGTATTTAGGGATTTTCTAATTTGGTATGTTTCTTAGGGTTTTCCAAATTATAAATTATAATATTATACGTCTTATAATGTTTTAAATTATTTTTGTTGTTAATTGAGTGAGGTGTTGCTGGATGTGCATCCATCTCCACATCGATCTTTAGATAACTAATTTTCAAACTCAACGTTTTCAACTCAAAGTCATGACAGAAAGAGAGAATTTATTGTGTTAATTTTAAAACTATATATATGTTTCCTTTCATACAATAGTGGTGCAGTTTCATTTACTTTATTTGCTATTATAGATGAGTTTGAAGTGAGAACTTTCATCAACTGAGATTTCATTGATTATTCAACCAGGCGACAAATATAATATGTATTGTATCTTTACAGCCATGATTTTCTACTTCGTTGTGATATTTCTCGAAGAGGGTTGGTTTTAATTTTTGATAATTTCACCATATTCACCTTATCTATGGCTATATTGAAGAGGGGTTTTGAGTACATAATAACATAAACCCAACCATGAGATATCCACGTTTTCTTACAATGCTTCTCTTTCCCTAAATATTCTCACGCAGTGTGACGTGTATGATATCGTAATTTTTAATTCTCACCATATCACTAAAATATTTGAGTTTTCTTACTATTTAAATTTCGTGTAAAACTTTTTTATAATACATAAAGCAGTTTTCTTATAATACGTAGGTAGCAGTTTATTTTTTAATACTCAAAAGTGCACATCTACATGTCTTTTATCTAAGGCCAATTTAATAAATTGCATTACTTACACGAGTATGAATAATATTTGTGACGTCAATCTAAATTGGTTTTCAATTTATATTATATACGTGATATTGCATATATATTTCGTCGTTTTACCCATACAAATTTTGACTCAATGCCAACGTCCATAATTGAACGCTAAAATAATATCAGTTTTCAATATGGTAAATTAAGCGTCTCGATTTTGAGTTGTTTTGTTTTCATTGTCAGACGAGTGACTTCCTTGTACCGAAGTATATAAATTATTTTTAATTTAATCTCAATCATCAAATGGAATGTCTTCCACAACCCTGCAGTTTATTACAATGTTGTTCTAAGAAGCGTTACCAACTTAGCGTTTTTTTTTGCCAAATCTACCATATTTTAATAGGTCTATAACTTGCAAAATTTGCATTATGACGTTAAATCTAGTGTTTTTCGACACCGTGAAGAGTTTAAAACTTCTCATAATAAAGCTAGAATAGTATACCAAATTTTCTTGAAATTCAACTTGTTAGTCTTTTATACCTTATAAATCTTACAGTTAAAATAAATTCTGCATACAAAATTATGACTGAATTTCGTAACTGTAATAATTTATAATTTTAAACTTATTTTATTAGTTGTAAAACACGAAATTCTTCATTCTTATTGTAAAAACAATGTTAATAATCATGATATGTTTTTTGAAATGCTAGTTTATAGTCATCTAGCGTATTTTATTACCTTATCTGGCATAGCATCCATAAGCATGGATTGAAGTTATTATTCGATTGTAAGTAGCACAATATTGTATAAAATATTGTAAAGGACACACCGATCAATTTATTGAAGAAATATGATATATTGAGTTATATCCTACTATGAAAAATGATGTTTCATGGTCTGGCGAAATATAATATCTTAAATATTGATAGTTTTGATGAGATTGGAATGATAGCGGAATATTTTTATATCATTCTTTGTGAGCTTTGACAAATCGATAGTGGAAATTTTCTATTGTTTGATTTGAAACTAAGAATGAATAATATTAATAATCTTCGCCATGCCTCAAAATATATTTATGACAACACTTAAAGATCAAAGCATATTGTTTTCAATGAATAAGGGCGACTTCAAATAAGGACATGGTGTACCTGTTGAATTAATTAAAAGGATATGTAGCCGAGGTACGTGTTACTACATTATGATAACTTGATTATACATTCTATAACTATCTTAGTTGCTTTATTATGTATCGCCATATTAAAGTAATACATTAAAGGAAGTCATGCAATTGTTATTAATCATGATCAATTCAATGTAATTAGTACTAACTAACTATATTAGAACTAGTACCTATTGTTTTCACTGACGTCTTCCCTCCATAATTTATTGAAAGCTATGTTGTGGATGCTCTGTGTAAGATGTTGCCGGTGTGTTTTAAATATATAAAAAAAATAATGGAATAGTTTTAGATTAGGTATCGTGGATTTTGGCAATAAATATTTTAGAAACATGATGTGGGTTAAACAAACAAGGGTTTCTTTTGTTAATAACTATTAATTTCCATTTAATTCGTGACGATTTTTTGCATTCTTCATAACTCATTATGAACGATTGACGATTCACATTGAATCGGACGAAACCGGTCCGAATTATTATTAATTTAAATGGAATAAGTAATATATGTTTGATTTTATTTTAATTAATAATATAATTAACTTTATGCAACATTATGTGAAAACAAATACGATATCATAATAAACCATTAGTTATCATTAGGGTATCAAAAAATTGTATTGAGGACATACGTATGTATACATGTAATATCCTCTGTTTTATAAATAGATGAGCTTTTACAAGGTGGAAAAGTTTAAGTTGTGTTTGATATTTCCTCATTTTCATATTTCAATAATACATAGTGATACAGCTATGCTCTTGTATTTTATAAATGGAGCGTATAATAATGCTTTATTGGCAAGGTAAGAGAATTCTAGAGATCGACCATTTCGCCGTCTATAAAATTTTGTACGGTAAGTAAGTTTGTAAGGTTTTACCTATATATAGTTACGTGTTATAAAATATCAACGATTTTAATGGTTAGATACTATAAAAACACGTACAGATAATTCTTTTGTCTGACATTCTTCCATTGTTCGTCATATTTTCCATGGTATCAAAGATAAATTTTGTAGGTACCCAATTTTATTTGGATATGGTTTGTGGGTTACAGTAAGTTAATTAGATTATTCAACCATCTACACGTGCCACATCTTTGAGCGTCGACAATCATTTTGGCGATACCCACCGTAAAAGGAAACGTTGAAATTTTCATTGAAATCTTAAGTTTGTTCATATATAATATAACAGTTTCCTTTGATTATTTTCTTAATGAGTCGCTACTTTTCTCTCCATTTGCCATTCAACATTCAAGTTTTCTTTTCTTGCGTGTACCTATGTATCACTTCGTTTTTATAGTAAATTTTCATTTTAACTATGATTTTAATATTTTTTTCCACCCCTTTTTAATACTGCTCTTCAAGAAATTTATAAAAAAACATTATAATGCACCATTTACTATACAGTTTTTACTGTTGATTAATGAAACGAATATTTACTAAGTAATTTTTAAGTACCATAATAATTCATACTCGTATGTTTTTGGATTAATGCCCAAAACGTCAGCTCTGAGAGCATGTCTTCGTGCATACATCCTTTGATCATTCTCAAAGAAAATTTTATGCTATATTAAATATAAATCTTAACGTACATAAATAATCGCCATACGCGAAACATTAACAAGTGCATATTATTAAGTTTTCTTCGTGGAAGGTACTTACATTGCTTACTTAAAAATGTTAATTATTATTTTTTTATGTCTTACCAGATCAGTCTGAACTTTAGTCATTCAGAGCACGTATTGAGGTACTTATTATTAAGGGAAAGTTGTTGTGTTTCCATTTTTATCAAGATGTACATGCTGTCATTAAAAGTTTCAGAGCAGAGCTTTTTTACGTGCTTTTTAAATATTAAAATTATTACACAGTGTAATCATTTTTTATCAGTTATATTATCAAGACTTGTTTCGTAAAATTACGTTGATCATAAAATTTATTCAATTCAATAACAATACATAGAGCTTCTTTTGTGATTTTTCTCCAGCTTGCATATTTCAATGCCACTTTGCGCTTCTCTCACTTTCAAAATGTCCAGGGCTCGAAATGCACCGGAACGCACCGGAGCGCCGTTCCGGCTCGTGGAAATCTGTAAAGTTATCGCTCCGTCTCGTGGACAAAATAATTTGACCGTCTGAGCTAGATATGCCATATAACAATAAAGCTAGCACACTTGTGTTTATAAAATACACATACTATTTGGTAACCATGTTAATTTTCGAGCGCTCCGGTTCGTAATCTTTTCCATTTCGAGCGCTGAAGATGTCTCTTCTTACCCTTCTTACAAAGATATTTCGTACGAACATGTGAGCACGGGTTCAATACATAGCAGAGCGGTCTTCATAGTCCAGTGCATAAGGCGCTGTCCTTTCATCCGGGGCTCCGGTCTCGATTACCGGCGAGGTCACAATATTTTTATGTGATTTTCTCAAAGTCTGGGCGTTTGTGATTGTTTCACTTATATTACTATACAACTGTTTCACTACACTACTGTATTATTATTTTGTAATTATATTATAAAGTTTTTTTATTGCTTGTGTAGTTTGTTAAATAGTTGTTTAGCAGAATAGAAGGTCACTTTTGATCAAACCTACTTCACTTAACTTCTAAATATTATGATATATGTAGGCATTGGCTAGCTAGTATGGTAAGTTAGGGAATAATAGTTCCTATGTGGGGTATCCCAAATATTACTATAATAGCAACCCCAGACTCATGCAAACGACATGCGTCGACCGCATCTGACGTTATTTCACTTTTGGTTCATGACAGTCCGGTTTACTATACTTCAATAATTTATTTCTAACTCATCAGATACTCCCACTTTCAATATTTAATGTACATGTGGATTATGGGGAAATGGAGAACAAAGATGTTAATGTTATTATACATACACGCTGTTATTAATTAAAAAATATTTCGGTTGCCTTGAATGTATAATAAATTTTCTGGGGTTAATTAATTTGTTTTCAGTCATTTATACATAGGATATTTATTAATAATGGAGACTCATTAAATAATCACTTAACATCTTCTTTAGAAATTTTATCTCATCTACAGAGATTAACCAGCTGATAAGCTAGTAGGTACTGAAAGTAAAAACCTGACATAATATTTTCTCTCCGCAAGTTTTAAAAATAATTTATTTCAGTTCTTAGAATTTTTTCGGTAAGTAGGGCAACAAAACAATAATGTGTCATTTTCAGTAAACTTTTATTCCATGCGAATTGGCAAATATTCAATTTTTGCCTTCCGGCTTAGCTCATTTGAATTTTCATTTCTTAAGTTCTACCTGTTTACACGTGTAGTTTAACAGATAAAAGGCCTCAGTAAAATTATTAATAATTAAAAAAAAAAACAACATAAATTACCACTATCGTTTCAAAGCGTAATAATATAATATTACGATCATTCATAAGTGGAGGTTATAGAAATGAAAGAATCCTTACTATAATATTTTAGTATCCACACAGGGATCCAGATCGCACCTGGTGTTTGCCAACTTTATGATTTTTGTGAAGATTCTCGTATTTCTGAATATTTTTTAACAAAGAAAATGAGTTCTTTCGACCATGTCCGATCCTAATAAGATCATATGGGCCTCCACGGAGTTGAGGTTTGTATGAACAGATTTTGTTTTTACGAGAAATGGATGTTAGCCACTTGCTCAACCTATTAGGTCCATGCTCTGGATCATACACAAATTGAAAAACAATATGTGTACTTGCCAGATCCAGGATTCTAAAATGGGACCCACGACGTTATAGGCCAACGCTAGGTTGTAGTACCTACAATGTCAATAATGGTTAATCACCTTTTCGTCACCGATACGAACCATATTTTATTGTGTTAACTGTCAATTCATGGTGGGAATGCAGTATTATTAATTTAATAAAACGCATTTTTTTATTTAGTATCTACTTATTCCACTTTTAATATTAAAATATGTATTTGAATATTTTTTTTGTGTTTTATTAAATTAAATTAATAATGAAATAAAGTACTTTCATACACAGCCTCAGACTGCAGTACTTGAAGGGGCCATGAACTAATTAAAACAGTAAATTTAAGTTCATAAAATACTGTTTTGCCCGCAAAGTCGTGCATAATTTAATCAAAATTATTTTAATACACACCAACATCGAATACAATTATTAATTCTAACTTATAAAATAAATCAATATAATATAGTAGGTAAAAACTTTAATACGTACCTATTAAGTCAAAGATCTCAATAAAAATATAACAAACAAATTATGAATAGTTGAAGTGTTTGTAAAAACCCCATATCACTAATAAATAATACAATCAATAGGCGTATACATTGTCAAAACCCTAATAATAGATTATTAAATAATAAAAAATAAATACTACATTCAAGAGGTGTAAAATCATCAATACGGGGGAAACAATGCCAACGTATTGGGAATTTAATAGAGTTATCTAATGAGATATATCATTAATACTTATTAGTCTTTAAAAAGTTATATAAGTTAAACAAATATTCTTACATGCTACTCTTTTTTAATAAAACAAATCCACAAATAAGCACACATACCCAAAATACACACGCTATAGCCGGGTCGTAAAAAAAACAACTCAAATGGAATAGTACAAAACTTAAATCCATTAGAATTTAAATTCAAATTTCATCAAGTACCTTCGGTCGATACTATTAAAATTAGATAAGTTTAACATTTTAGACTCTAAAAGAAAATAACGTTAGTTGTTGACTTATGGACTCGCGTCCATAATTTTTAATTGGTAACAATCTGAAAAAAGACTTTTTCTATTTCACTAAACTGTTTTCAGGCCCTGGGGCTCTTCGAAATTTGGAAGGCCTGCGCTATAACGGACTGGGATAATCTACAACTTTTATTCTTTGGTTACATAATATTATTATGTTGATTAAAAAATACACTACGATTTTATTTTATCTTTCTATTGTTTGTACGAACTATTATGTCATCGGAGTAGTAAATTTAATCTGTCTATTGTATGTACAGACTATAAAGTCATCTAAGAAGTAAATCTAATCTTTCTATTGTGTGTACGGACCATATTATAGTCATCTGTCAATATTAATATTTTTTGCGTATGCATCTAGGTAAATGAACTCGTCAATCTTATATGTTAAAATATAATAAAAAAAAGTATAGAAAAACTCATCTGTTATCATATAGAACTACTTTCTACAAAGTTTATGTGTGGGGGGAGGTTAGAAACATTTGTGCATATATGCATTTTTACAAGGCGTGTTCACGCATAATATGCGCACGCTTTATAGGGAACGTATAATAATAGCAATATCGTGGTGATATCAATATGATTTGCTGTATAAAACATAAGGCCACGTATTAATATTAAAGTCTGTCATATTTTGTATTCGTGTTTTTTTTTTACACATTCGTGTAAGTTCGAAGAAAATTGATTTTACATCTTTACACGAGTTGAGAAATTTAAATCAATAACGCTAACCGCACACAAATCTATTACAAAAAATAACAACGTTTTCTTGTAAGTCGTTGAAATGTTGTCGATGTGTCGTGACAGACAACTTAAGTTTGCCCCTCTTATTATTTGATAAATGCAGTGAATTAATAATGTACCTATCATTTTTGGTCGTGCGAACGTAATAAATTTCAACGAATGTCTCGATTTTGATGTCAAAATTGGCACGGGTGACCAGTTATAAGTTATAACATAAAATGAGTAGGTATTGATTGCACTCTAGTCGAAGTAAATACAAGTTATTGTATTGTATTATTGCTAATAAAGTTAATCAGGCAAAAAAGTAAAAGCAAGTATTAGTCGAAACAAGTTGAATGTATGATTTATTTATGAATTTGTATTTTAAATTTCATAATAAAGGGAAAATAATTACAAGGTAAAAAGAACTTTTCATATACCACGTTTTTAAATTTTCTGTTGAATCATAATAATATAAACTTGACAATTTTATGTATAAATAATTAAGGACAAATAAGGCAATTGTCAACAAATCATTTTTTTTGCTATTTTGCAACAAACAAAATAATAATAGAATACTGAAATGTCATTTTGATTTCCATAGTAACGCACGTATATATTAATAATTTAGTTGCTAGGACAACCCCCTTAGCAACCAATAATAGTGGATTGGATTACGGATTTCTTCCGAAATAATTTTTCATACAAAACAGAATTAACTTAAAATCAATTCAATTCTACTTAAAGATGGCTAAAGTATTAAAATAATTCATTGGCATCGTGTTCTGATATATTCTAAAAGTTTCAAATGTCTAGCTAGTCGGGAAGTTAGTTACAAATCGATTGCAAGATTTGTACTGGATAAACAACCACCGGACAAACAAGAATACGAGCTAAGAAAAACGTGGTAAAATACAAATGCAAATACTTAATTTCTCTCTGTATTGGCTTTACTGCACACAGAACAGAATCTTTGAGTTCCCTGGATTCTCTTTTTGAGTAACTGCAGTCATTATGACACACGTCCAAAAATATTTTCTTTTAAAGTATTACGGTTGCTTAGATGAGCCAATTTTCCGAATATTTATTTATATTAAATGAAAATATTTGTTATCGATAGAAATGAGAAATTATTTTCCCCATTAATTTATTTCATCCGTGGCAGATATGAAAGGAATATATTTGTTTTCTAACGACAGAAAATGCATTTTGAAAATATTAACCTATCTTCTGACTAACTTTCGGGGGATAGGCATAGCAATTTATTGTCAAATTGAATCTTTAAACATATTTTAATCTAATAAACCACTTATTTTACTCAACATTGTTATTATTATAAAAAAATATATTTGGAGTGACGTCAGTTAGTAATTAAGGCATTCAATTGATACCTATTTTGATTTAACGTACAAAAACCGATAGCCAACATTATTAACGCAATTTGATAAGCATTTCATGGTAGAACTATTAGTTAAAAATCAACGTAATTAAGGAGGATGTCCGTAGCTTAATTGGAAAATCACACTGGCGCGAATCCAGCGATTGCAGGTTAAGTCACGTCGGATGTCGTATTTTTTCTTTTCTAAAAATAGGTATATGCACCAGATGTTTTCAAATTATGTATGTTCAATATTTTAATCAATTAACATCTATCTAAATACGGTAGCAAACATAAAAAGAAATTGTTTTACTTAGTATTTTTTCAGAAGAATCTTTAAACATTCAAATTCAAACGCTTACGTTTAAATTTAGTTGGTTTTATAAAAGATACCGACACACTGTATTTTTTTGTATTTTGTATGTACCTATCATATAATATAATAAATGTAATACTTACTTATTCTTATTTTTTTTATAATACAACAATGTGCCTATCTAATTGACGTAATCCTTCCCTTACAAAAACTTTGGTATAGTAGTAACAACCAAAAGTTTAGAGGTACATACTTTAAACTGAAATTCGATAAATAATAATATACTTGTGTACCATGTCGTTTTTACTTCGTGTGCGATATACGAAAATTAAGCTTGTTTTTATGGAAATTCAACATGTTAAATTTGACCGGGCATTCGCGATGCAATTTTGTTTTCAACAAGTCCGCGTGACAATCTCATAAATAATGGTAAAGTGTGATAAACAATTTTCCTGCTGGACTCATTTTCGTGACATGAATTTGCAAGTGGACGACTTATGAAGATTAAGTGTATCTTCCAGAAACTAAATAATGTATGAATATAAGGCGGCTCTCGTGGTGCAGTTGGTAAGGCGCTCGCCTTCCACCCGAGAGTTCCTGGGTTCGATTCCCGGTCATGACAAAAACATTTATGTGTTTTTCTCAAAGCCTGGGTATTTGTGATTGTTCAAAATTACTAACAACCACCTTGTACGAAAAAGCAAGGACATGGTTATTAATAATTCTAAAAAAAAAAAAAAATGTATGAATATACTGGTTGCTGGAATCGAAACCGTATACATATAAAATACTAAGTATTTATCATAAAATTATCAAAGAATACTTTGTCCCATAACCAAAATAACTAGTACCTACACTGCTTATTCTCACTGGCTCATGAGTTCGAAGCAGACTTGAGAGTGGGTCTATTGTTTGGGCACCGCATCAGTTGAAGTATGGCCTTATGTTGGAGAGGGTACAGAAGAAATTCTTGAGACTCCTTTACTTGAGGTTGTATTGATACTATCCGTGGCTTTATCCAACTGACTTTCTCTTAGGCATGCTTACATACTGCAGTCTTACAATTTAGAAGAAATCTTTATTTAGCTACGTATTTTTTTCGACTTATACGAGGTATAAATGAGAACTCTGCCATTCTGGGTAGTGTTGACCTGTGTGTCCCTGATAACTATCTTAGAAATAGAGACCATCAGTTGTTTATTCTCCCAAGGTGCAGAACCAACCTGCCACTGGTAATGCCAATTAGGAGGGCGATAACTATGTTCAACGAAATTGCTTCGGGTGTTGATATATTCCACCTACGTGAGAATGAGTTTAGGTGGACGTTGTTTTATAAATTCTTAAAATAGGGTCTGTTTAACTCATCCGGAGTACTTCCTTGTACCTATCTAATTTATCTACTGATCTATCTCTTTTTTATGTAATACTGTTATATTTATATATTTTTGTTTCTAAATGTCGTGTTGTGAACGTCATAAAATTATAATTTGTAATGTCCACAATATGTTTAAAAAAAAATGAAATTGAAATTAAATTTAAAATAAATTGAATGAACCTTGTGGTGCGTAGATATAAACAACAATGCACCCAATAAAGTTCCTGACACCATGCATATTTCTGAAGCCAATGGCCATCTTTAAATAATATTAAAAGTCAAACTACGTCTAGTATCATATAATATTCGTACATACGAAACTTCATAATGTGCTCGCACAGTGCCATTGTAATAACAAGTTAGGGGGGTTGGAACTTTTGGGGGTAGGATCCACGACCACTTCCGGTAGTGCTACCATGACTTCGTGTGGACTATCGTCTCAGGCAGACGATTCTTTAAATAAATCGCGTCTCTTATTTATATAATATGGTTTCGTTCCCTCTATTTGGACTAAAAGCGATTCATCAGCGAATTAAAAAAAAATGGACACTGTTAAGGGTTTTGAATACTTTAGAGTTATTATTATTATTATAAATTATGATTTCTTATTATATAAATCTTTTGCTTACAAGGTGCGGTATTATCTACTGTTTCGAACATTATACATTTTTGTGATAGATTAGTAATTATGTAGTTAAGTATGTATTTCGTAGCGAAGTCTTTAGTTAATTTCATGATTTTAAAGTTATTTATGTTGACAGCTGTTTCGGGTTATACCTAAATCCATCATCAGAATGAACTAATGATCTTATAATTAATAATATAGCACACATATATGTCTTTCAACATTTCAAATATCATTGAATTAACAAAAAAGTTTGTTTAAAAACAATATATGATATTTATACCTATCGCGTAGATGCCGTTAGATTTTCGGAAGTATGTACGTAGCAACCAAGATGGGTGTATTTAGCATGGAGAGCCCTTTATCCAACAGTGGATTAATCCAAACTGAAACTAATAATAAAATATTATGATGAACCTTGTAGCAACATTATATTATGCGGAAATGGATACGATAGCATATACCTACGTACTATTAGTCTTTATTAGGGCACCACTAAACTTTATCTGGTAGTATACCTATATAAAGAGATGAGTTTTCACAACGTCGATATTTATGTTTGACGATATTTTAAACTAATTTATTCAAATAAGAATTTTCATATTGGAATAATGCATTCCGATACAGCCATGCTCTTGTATCGTACAAATGGAGCGTATAATAATGTGATTTATTTTATTGACAACGTAGGGCATTATTTCTAGACATCGGACTTTTCTCTAATTATTAGTAAATTATTACTCACAACAACTCGGATCTGAACTCTGAGTTAGTCATTTTATTGTGAACATTTTGTTTAAATTCATATGTACTTATTTGTAGTATTTATTATCAACAAAGGCCTACCCAAAGGAAAAAAAGGAACAATTAATATTTGTATACATTATATTATATAAATACAAAATTTGTTGCAAATAAACATGTTGTATGGCCGTTTACGTAAACAACACATTTCAAAAGATTTAATGAAGTCGTTCACTGCATTGTTTACACTTTAGTGTGGGCTGATATATACTACAAATATATTTAAATTCATCTTAATTCTTTTCAGTGGCGTGCCAATCTACCCAATCCAATTCATATTAAGTTATAATCAAAAATCTAGTATTTACATAATATTTGAAGGAACGCTTTTTACAGAATCACTTGCCATTATTTATAATGCGCCGATGGACCAAGCTATAACAGCAAAAATACCAACGTTTTGTCATCATTTTTTTTTTAATTATAAAATTAATTCTAAATAGTGTTAACGATTTTTTTTTAATATTGCTGGAATATCACATTAAATCTTTATTTGTGCTTACCAAGCGATTCCAAGCCATTATTTTTAATTAAAGGCAAGAAGTATTCAATACCAATTTGAGAATAATCTCTGATGTCTCATCAGTACGAATTGTAAGAAACTATAATATTGGCAAGTAGGTCTAGCATACACATAGAAAACCGTTAATAATTGAAGAAAATGTAGTATCTATATGTAATACTAAGTATCCCATCGCACATGGGTATTGAGGGTAATGAAAGGGCGGATGATCTGGCAAAGAAAGCTGGCCATTCAGGGGTACCATATCAGTGGATACCAGAAAACCTGGACTGGAATGAGGCTATAAAGAAAATGGGCCAAAGTATGTGGATAGATTTTCACCATAGGGCATCATTAGAAAAGGGGAAATGGAGTAAGTCTATTCTACCATCACCACGAGAGGTGCCCTGGTTTGTAGAGTCTCCTTTGACGAGGAATGAGCTTAAATTAATACTGAGGCTAAGAACAGGGCCCACAATGGGCAAAAGATTTGATGTCCTCATGGGAAGAAGCGAATCGCAACTCTGCGATGAATATCATGTTTTAGAGGACATTGTACATATAGCACTAAAATGCCCTAAATATGAACTTCACAGAGTACAGCTGCGAATTGCGGATATCTATGAGAATGTCGACGAACTGAAGGGTGTACTGGCGGTGGGTAAGACGGAAGAGCTAGGCATAATTGTAAAGTTATTTAACATAATAAGAGTGAGGACCTGATCGACGGATCCCCTTCTAGAAGGGAGGAGACGATATGACAGCGAGTCGCAGTCAAAGCCTCGGTAAAATCACAAAAAATATTAAGTATCATAATATTTATTCGGAAATGCAATCATATTGGTTATCTTGCTATAACTATGTGTATCAGTGTCTCATTTTATGTAGACAATTTAAGATAATTTCAGAGGCCATTTTTAATACAGATAATGTGTAACTTCGACATTTTATTTCTCTTGAGAACGAACAATAATTAAATAAAAACAATGGATTAAGTAGGTGATAAAATACACGGCGTTTGTCTAATTACCAGACTTTACGGTATCATAATATGAGTTAAAACCCTATATTAGTATGTAGTATGTATAATTGTATATAATACCTATTACTTTGTCACGGTAGGTATGCACAAAAAGTTGTGTGTGTAGCCTGATACATTCAATAACCTCTTTTTATAATTATAATTCTGAAATAATTCTTTTTTTATTTTATGTTTCCCATACTCACGTGTACGCCACTACTGAAGAGTGCACACTTTTATAGGGATGTCATAACAGTGTCGATACTTTTTAACCGATATTTCGATCCCAAAGAAACTTTCTATGAATAATTATCAAGATTTTAATTTTGACACAATAAGTACTGTTAGCAATAGTATTTAGATATGACACTATTATATCGATGGTTTTTAAGAGATTTACTAAAAATAAGGTTTAGTCACATTTCACATATTAATGCCTACATCGTACTTCAGCACCGTATAAATTCCCCGTTTACTTTTATTTGTCCCCCCTTTAAACCCACGATCAGAGAAAATTAGGGTTTCGTCAATAATCCTTAAGGTGACGAGGATGAAATTCCGTTTGGCCAGGGTGCCTCAAACTATACCTACGTTATAATAAGTTGCCTACGTTATAATTATTTTGTTATATGGTTTTGCCGAGGCTTTGACTGTGACTCGCTGTCATATCGCCTCTTCACATCTGGAAGAGGATCCGCCGATCAGGCCTTCACTCCAATCCTGTTAAAGAACTTTACAATTCTATCGAGCTCTTCCGTTCTATCCACTGCCAGGGCACGTTTCAATTCATCTGGATTCTCAAAGATATCCGCAATTCGCAGCTGTACTGTGTCGTTCATATTTAGGGCATTGTAGATATATACAATGTCCTTCAAAACACCACAATCATCGCAGAGCTACGAATCGATTTTTCCCATGAGGACATCAATTCTTTTACCCATTGTGTGTCCTGTTCTTAGTCTCAGTATCAGCTTAAGCTCATTTCTCTTCAAAGGAGACTCCACAAACCAAGGCACCGAACGTGGGGAAGGTAGAATGGACTTAATCCATTTCCCCTTTTCTAGGGATTCCCTGTGATGAAAATCTATTAACATGCTTTGGTACATTTTCTTTATGGCCCCATTCTAATCCAGGCATTCTGGTACCCAATTATATGGCATCCCTGATTGGCCAGCTTCCTTTGCCAGATTATCCGCCCTTTCATTGCCGGTAAGACACTTGCATACTCGCATACGATACTTTGTTTCGATACAAAACTGCTACCCAATATTCATACATTTTCTTTCGATGTGACATCACTAACCACTACTCGAGTTGAATTAATTTAGATGGATTTGAATTAATTTGTTCAGTCATTCGCACACTCGGTGCCAGTAGTGGGCCATTGAAACTTGTAACGAGAGACACGAGGTCTCTTTTTATGGCGAGTGCCAAAAGAAATTGTTATTCCGCCGTTCACAATACAAACTGTTGCCTAATTGTAATTACTGCTTCTCGATACTCTTTGCTCATCGGCCGACGAAACATTGATTCGACGCCCACCGAAAAACGTGAATTAGGCTCAACCCACGGCACTGGAATTGTAAATTATGATTGACGGTGTGCTTTTTATAAAAGTTAATGTACCGATAGTTTCAATATTGATTGATAGTGTCTAAATCAAATTAACGATAGGTATTGTTACGGTTGAGGTGGGTGACGAATCGTACAATCAATAAGTTGACGGCGGAGAAGTTTATTTATTTAAAAAAATGGACAATGATAGTGTGAGACATTAGGAATGTACATTTAGAATTAAAAAACCCGGCGTGCTAAAAATACAGGGTCCGACTGCCTGTTACTTGCGATTCTCGGGTGAGCGGCAAGTGACGACAATATCTAATCATCGCCCCCTCCTGCATTCTATTTTACCCGAAACCCTCGCCAGCGGAGTTGAGCAGGCATTTGGCTATAATTTATAATTCTTAAAGCTAATCAAATTTGTAATTAAATTTAAGCCAACTTCTAGTTCTAAGGCTGTCAGATGCCGGTTTCGACCTAATCCCCAAAGGGTGGTAAATTTATAGTATGTTTGTATAGGTATATTACAGAACAGATTCATAAATATAATTCCGATATATTACATTTAGACGCAGGGTTTTGAATGTGTGAGTATCCTACGAAAATGAACCACACATTATATACGTGCAATAGTGTGTGTTGCAACCTTAAAATACACCAATATTGGATTTAGCGTCAATGCATAAACCGAGAGCAGTTGTCAGAACGAGGAGCAAGCGTATTCTTGACACGTGTTTAAGTTTATCCCATATTCTTCCACACTCGAGATCGGTTGCCTGTTACTCCACATCCGTTAGATATTTCAGTTCCCATTAATTCTGTGCTGAGGTATATGTTAGAGGAGAACCAAATAGCCTAGAAAAGAGGGTGATCACTAGTGACTTTGAAGGGAATAGGTCGCGACTGCGTGCCCGTTTATTAAAGTGGAGAGACATCACCAAAAAAGCAACCGAATTAATTATGACTAAAGTTCACTAAAGTAACAAGGTTAGCACATGGTCACCCCGGATGAGAGGAGATCTTTAGAAACTCCTGTAATGTAAGTGTTCGCCGTCCGCAATAATTGGGAAAGAAAAGATAGTTCAGCCTTCGTAATTGTATAATAGAAATATTGTCTCACTACAAATTGTTATGATGAATAAAGTAGAGGGAACATAATTTTAAAATCACGGTATTATGCACTTTGTTTTGATGATACAATTTGACTGTATTGCTTTATAATTATTATAAAACTTCAGGTAGTGGCTGGCACAATGTGTCGCATATATTGGAGACAATATTATGCAAATTCTATGGCTGTTGATTGTACTTAAATCTAAATAAACACAAGTCTGGCTGGCGGGGTAATAATATCACACATATAGATTTAAGGTAATACCTATAAAAATTCCTCGACTCCTTTAATTTATTATTTTCTTGCTATATTTGATTCGTTAACAAAATCTATAAACATTACAAATTACAACGCACAGTGGTAGGTATTAAATAAATCGAATAAATTGTAGAAATGTTTTGTATTGTCCGTGATATGTGTTAAATTTCATTTTGCAAGGACATACATTTAATAGTGACGCTCAATCACAGCAAGCACGTAAACAATTTTGCAATACTTACGTAATTTTTATCATTCAAATTATCTTCAAAAAGTCTGTTACTATTGGTTGGTGGTTACGTGATTAGCAGTTCGCTAATTAAGTGTGAAGATCTGTGATTTTTTTGTTTGTGTATTTATAAATTAATACAATATTTTATGCATTCAGTTTATCCAAACTATAAATGAGAAGATACATATGTTTATTTTTGAAATATCATTAAAAATCAAGTTTAGTAGTAGGTAGATATTTCCATCCATTATTGTTTTCGTGTATCATGACTCAATCTCGAGATTCGGGATTTCCCAATATGATGAAATTTTGAATTCTCGAGATTCGGGATTTCCAGAAAAGAATTCTTGAGAATTCTCGAGATATCGGGAAATTTAAAACAACGTGTAAAAATCCTAAAATCAGTGTAAAAACAGACAAATTCCAAAAAAATATGTTTTAGTTTTATTTATGTAAGAAGACAAACAAAATAGAAGTAGGAAAACAAAAATATTTCAAAACATTACTTATTAAAATGGAGTTTCAAAAAAAACACTGTCAGTCGCTGCGTCTGACAATCGCGTACGCTTTTGATACTCAAAATTCCTTGATGTTGCAAAAATTGCGCTCATTTTGAGCCGACGTTGTGTTAAATTGTGTTAATTTCCCCGATCAGTCTTTGAACGTTGTGTTTTCTGTCCACTTTTTTCATATAGAAAATCGTTTTTCAATTAATATTTGATAATAAAGAAATCCCGAATCCCAAGAAAAGATTCTCGAGATCCGGGATTTCCCGAAATGTTGAAAATTTAAATTCTCGAGATTCGGGATTGACAATCTCGAAAATTTCTCGAGAATTCCCGAAACCCAACTCTAATCATGACTTAGTAAAGTCTGTATGATAAAAGTTACGATGTCTTTATTGGAGGTCGTCTGTAAAAATTACTCACTAATTACTTTTTTACCATATTTTCTCCTTCTATGTTATTAATAGAGTTAATATCATATTAACAGATTTTTATGGGATTTGGTTGCTAGCCATACGCCCGATCAATTGGGGCCGTGTTCAAGCTAGACTAAACACACATTGTATAAACAATCACTTGTGATGTTATCAGATGCCGGTTCGTACCTACTATAATCATTGCAGAGAAGGGTGATTTACCAACTATGCTACCGTCGTCAAATAATTACTTTGGACGTTTTAAAAAGTAATTTGTGTATAAAATTAAAAAATCGCAATTTATTAAATCAACCCAATGGATTTACGGAAATTTACGCTGAAGCGGAGGACAGTCGTGGGGTTCGGACCGCCCCCAGGAATATATTATACATAATTTTCATCAAAATACTGCGTAACAAAGAGCGAAATCTTAATTTACACTAGGCATTAATACTTATTATATTTATATGTCACACTAGTACCTAATTGATTAGGAAATGAAATTAGACAATCGGAGTTATATTTTTTAAATAAAATAATATTCGGACCGCCCCCATGCAGATACAATTACGTACGTCCAAAAAATAGTTCATACATAAAGTCATATTATGTAGATAAATTGCCAGTTCGTGAATCGACTCCGCGTCGATAGCATCGTCAATTTGATACTATGTATTAGAATTTCGCGCGTAAATTTTTATTCACTGTAGCTTTTGGAATAGTTTATCGTAGCACGTGTTAGTATATATTGAATTTATATATTTTTTGAATACATGGTAAACATAATAATATGAAGAATAGTGTACCTAGGATAGGAGAGTTTTGTTCGTATTCTATTCACAGTTAAGAGTCTAAAAGGGATGCATAATATGATAAACTATTTTATCTTAATTTCGTTTTAATCTTAATTATTACCTATAGCTTGTTGACGTTTTATACATTCGTATATTTTATACAATTTACTATGTAGTAATAAATCTTTACTATTTTTTCATCGTCGTCAATCGATCCGTATTTTTCAGATTTTAATATTTATTTGGAAAATTGACTTTATATTCAGCTTCTAAATTATCTTATGACATGAGAGCATTTACCAAAAAATATAAGTATATTATTTTTGATCTAACGAAGCCGAACAAATTAGAATAATCGAAATGCCCCTGACTCAAAGGCATTTTAATGTTTGTTTGAAATTTAAGATACCTACTTAAACGATAATTAACCATAATTTGTATAATTAATGTATGTAATTCTTCCCAATGATGCCACCTACACATTTAAAATAAACTGTAATATTTTTTGCAATACAATGTTTGATTTAAATATTTTTAAAGATTTAAATGGTACCATTGCATCATCCAATATTAAACCGTTTATTAATAATTTCACATCGTGCATACCTACATTATATAAATTTAATAGGTAGTTAAATGTTATACAAAGTATGCTTACACATGCAATTTTATTATATCCTACAATATTATACTTAGTTATTAAGTTGTAATAGTTGGGTTAGGTTAGGCAAAGGCTCGTAGTTTAGGTTAGTTTTGAATGTTGTGAAAGAATAATCCCCCACCCGTGTGAAATGTTTTTTTTTATCAGAATAAATAAATATACGACACCTATTCAAAAATTTTGTAAGCAATATATTTACTACTACATATCCAGCTTAGCTTAATTACATGTTTTCTGTTTTGGGCATTCCTGTTAATTATTGTCTTATGACAGATTTTGTTGATTTTTGGAAAGCATTTATGTAGTTAGGATGATGTATACAGGATAACCCCTATTTTACGTTTTTTAAGGGACTGAAGAAAAAAAACCTAATTGGAGGGAAAATGTAAAAGGGGGGTATTGAAAAAAAGAACATTTAAATTTTATGTTTCTAAAAAAATAACGTTTTATTAAAAAACAACATTCAATTAAAATGTTTATTGAAAAATCGTTCGAATGTCACGACCCAATCATTGTCAAGTGCGCGTAACTCGCATATTTTGAATATTTCCGACGTAAATCGCGGGAAAGAAAAACGTAAATGTGGGTATTAAATGTACTGAAATATATTGGGACTGAAAAAAATATACGCAATTGCCGGGAAAACGTGAATTCCGGGCACGTAAAAACGAGGTTATTCTGTATGTGGAAAAAATGGTTATAAACGTTCGAAAATATTAGTAAAAACATATTTTTTGTCGTCTGTGTGTAATGCATATTTTGCACGTATTAACTTGAGCATATTAATGGATTACGATGTGATTATGTTTTATAACTTATGAGATTAAACAACTCTAAGAGTACAAACTGACAGTTCGCTCAATCGGTGTAAACATAAAACAAACTAACAAAGGCGTCGGATTTAATATTATAAAACTCTGTTAGTAGGTAAATGTCATCTCCCGCCATTTACGAAAGTGGAAAGATGCTGTCACTTTGTTTCTTTGTATGGTTTTTCGTCTGGATTCGGGACTTGGAGGTGGACAAATTACACACCGCAATTGTGGTGGAAACGACGAGATTTATTTACGTTAATATATACTAATGGTTACATTTTTATAATTTCTTTTATGCGTAGCGCGAGTTAACAATGTTTACTGTCTGGCAGTCTGACGCGTTCTGTCCGCCATTTTATGTTTCGTTTTCAGCGGAAAGCGCTGTCGAAAACGGCGACAATGGCGACGTAGCAGATATTTTTAAACGGCCACGGTTTACAACATTGCCGGCTTATTATTATTTATTTTCGTAATCAACCCTTACTATTTGTTGGCTTGGGACCGACTTGGGATTCTCCAGATTCACAGAGACACCCCAAATGGAGACCATTTGGGAATGTAACATAAAGTATAATTATTATATATTTATAAGTTCGAAATTTTGAAGTAGATAGACTGTACCGCGTCTAAATTTAGGAAGTATGGTGTTATGAATGTATTGATATCCGATGACACGTATTATATTTGTATTATAGATAGATATACCGTCATAAATTGTCAGGTGTTCAAATTTAGAACTAAGCTCATCACAGTATAAAAAGTATTGAATGATGTCAAATGTTAGCATGTGGCGCCCTCACTCAGCTTACAACTTAAACTGGTGGATCTATAGATACCTGTAGTTCAAATAGTTTTTTCGGTGTATCTAATTGTAATAATATGCTGTTGTCTCTGTTCGGATTCTGTATTGATTAAATTGATTTTGAATCTGTGTATAGTATAGATCAGTGGTCAGTTATATATGGTACGGAATCGCGTACAAAAACATTATAACATATTATTTAATCAAACTTATTAAGTTCCTGTACCATTAAACAGTGGTGCTGAAGAGTATAGTGTATACAATTAAGGACTTAAGTGAATAAACATGGAAAAAATTGAAACGAAAGTAGAAGAAGCACCGTTTCGCTTAGATTCCAGCTTCAAACTGGAACAAAAACTGCTGGACTTTAAGAAGCAGCTGATGGAAAAGTCAGAAGAGCTGCGAAGACGAGACCAAATCATTACTTTATTGGAAAAAGATCTAGACTGCAGAGACGCCACAATAAGATTTCTCCGTAATGAACTGGATAAATATAAGCACGTGGTGCAGCCGTTGACTCAGAGGCTTATAAAGAAACGTGGGAGTGATGATTCTGATGATTTTATGATGGTGGAGAGTCCAGGCGTTGAGAATACGAGAGTCTTGGCGGTGCATGAACCTCGGCTGAAGAGGACTGCCATTTCTGCTGAGCCGCTGTCATCTCTGTGCCAATCAGGACTTGAACTGGAGATTGTGAAAATTAAAAAGTCACCGAAGTAAGTAAAAATAAAGAAATTATTATTGCTAACAATATTTATGAAAATCTTATTGTACCTAGCTACAATGCACAGTATATACACATAATACTAGGACTGAATTGTATTAATGGTTAGAAAGAGTAATTGCAGTGTTGCACTTAATGTGGTGAACGAAACCATGCAATTACTTGTTTTTTTCAGTAACTGTGATACTTGCACTTAAGGTACTTGCAGGGAATGATAGGAAACTGAACACAATCTCGAATCGAGGGGCAGGTAATTGACGACCGACAGTTTATTAAAAATAAAACACATTTATTTTGGTTCTAATTAACTACAGATTAGACAAATCACATTCATTTATGATTATGGAATTAATTTTCAATTTTTTATTGAAAGGGTCTCGAGATACACATTCCCTCGTCTCAAAAAAAAACAAGCCTGAAAAAGTTACATTTTTGATGGAATGGTTGTTCGTGTTCGCAAAGGTGACTGTCAACTTACCTTTTATCAGGTATCTCAAACAATGTCGGAAATCGAAGACTATGTTATTTATTTTTGCCAAAAATGCAGCAATTTAAAATAAAATCAAACCGGCTCGGCGTTGGTCAATCTATCACAACTACAATGATACACCGATTCACACGTGTCATAAATCTGTTATTGCTATGGTAACAGTATCTACTACACAATGGTAATCAGGCCTCGTATAAAACAATGTGAAGGGAATAGATTTTGTAAGTGCGTATTAATTAATATATTTACAGGAGACTCGCTTATATTTATTAAATATTATTTGATAAACCTCAACACACTTTTGTAAAATTATTACGAATTACTGATAAAATAATATATCTAACTAATACTTAGTGATACCTATATAATGATAAAGCACATTCTAAACAACAGTACATATTTTCAACATTCAATGTCATCATATGACTGATAAGGCTTTTTCGTTAATTCCGTATGTTAATTAATATTTTAGTATACATAAATGATTGCGCGATACTACGAATGCTATACATATATGAGAAAAATATATCTCAATACTTAGTTACTTAGTTGGTACTTGGTAATACTGGATAGGTACATATTCTGTTTTCTCATTGATCGATAATATAAGATAGCATGTTAATTATTTCAAACATATTATATTATTTAAATAGACCAATGACTTTTGCGTTCACTATTTACAACATAGTGTTATAACTTGTTATATGAATATATTATATTTTTCTGACATATTAATCAAATGCATTTGTAGTGATATGTTGTATTACTACAATTATTTAGTTTTCAATAACATCATATATTATTTACCACAATTTAAATCATATCATCATAGCATCAGTCATACAGTATGTAGGTACATATTAAGTTGATTAGAAAAATTAATCTACTAATGTCTATTAACTGACAGTTTATAATTATGTGGAATAAAATATCGTCCATAGTATGAACATATCGTCTCTGTTCTGGCAGAACATACTAACTGGAGAATACTAGTTTTGAGTAATTTGACTTTGAAGTTGTTAAAGTGTTTGAAATGGTCTATCATGTGAGGTTATTAAGTAATCGTAAAAAGGATGACTTTAAAATAAAGACTGTTTATTTATTAAGAAGGTTTCCAGACGGTAAAGTTTGAAATAAGGAACATTTTGGTATAACTAACTCAATAAGTCATTTTTTCGAATTAGTGTCTTCTGCCAGAACAGTGACGATATTATGTTTACTCACATAGACTATAGATACATCTTTACTTATCATTTTTAGATGGTTAAACAACATAGATAGAGGACTGGTATCATCGCACCATATATAACTGGAAGTCTCAGACAACCCTTGTTCAGTTAAAATGTTAAACACTTCTCCAGCCATCGGAGACGATTTATATTTCCATTACGAATTGAATGGTTTATGCAGGGGCGGATTGGTAGCCTGAAACTGACCGAGGAAACTTTAGTCTTGGGTATAAAATTAAATTATACATAATGTACATAAGTACGAATTAACATTCACTAAATTGCACCGTCGAGAATTAGGCCTTAATTGGCTTCTGACGATCGTATAACCAGGAGTAAATAGGCTAAGATTAATATTATTTTATATTGTTGTTTCTGTTCATATTTCAATACTTTTAAGAAATGAAAAATGTAACCACCTACCCCATGAGACAAAGTTGAGCCGTTTTTGAGAAGTGCACACGGCACCTCTAAAACAACAGCTTCAGATAAAGGAGAATGTCAACTAGAATACCTACTAGAAAAAATCACATTTGATAAAAAAAACGATGCCCGACGGGATTTGAACCCGTATATCGGGCGTCGATATTATAATATATTATTTAGGTATTTTTTTTATAAACATATTGTTAATAAACCATTTCTTTTATTCAACGAAATAATTCACAAGATTTGAGAATGTAACATTCCATGTATTGAACATACATAGCTTGGAAACACCTCAGATATTTGAAAAAAAAATACGATGTCTGACGGGATTTGAATCCGTATATCCACTGGTATCGCGTCAATATGCTTTAACAAATTAAGATACATGCATCCTACTTAATTACAATAACTTAAACTAGTAGGTTCTACATGAAATGCTTATCAAATTGCGTTATTAAGGATATTGGCGCAATACCGGTGGGTAAACAGGTTCAAATCCCGTCAGTCGTCGTATTTCTTCAAATGTGATTTTTTCTCATAGGTATATTATGAGGGTACCTTTATTACCAGATTTATTATATCTGAGATGTTTTCAAGTTATGTATGCTAAATCATATTGTTTATGTATACTTATATCAATATGCATAATACTTACTTAAATTCTTACTAAAAATCTATACAATAAATCAAATAATAACAGGAAGAATTGATTTCTGATATGAATATTTAGAAAAAGTATTACTTAAATAATATTATTTTTATTCCATTGTTTTTATATTTTTATTACCTTATCAAGATATGATATTATAATATATTATGAAATGGAATTCTATGTAAATTCGAAGTAAATGCCACCACAATGATCGAGTAAAAGTAGCTCAATATACTCTATTATACAGTAAAATATAATATAATTATGTACCTAAAATCCTCTCAGAACCATAGTAATGTATTTATGATCAGTGTGCAAGTGATGGAGAGAAGGTATTTTGCTTTTAACTTACTCAATTCCATTAGGGTCTACTCCCATACTTACTCCCCTTGTAGTCCAGTGCGCAAGGCGTTGGCTTTTCATCCGTGGACTCCGGTTTCGATTCCCGGTGCTGAAAGCAACGGTAAGATAAAGTGAAAAAAGTCGATGTTGAGATAAGGATGCCAATCGATAGCTGAAAGCTATATCTACATACTATTATGTAGTACACAATGAATCACTGAGATTTAAAACAATGTTATACCACATGTAATTCTTTCTGTGCCGCAATTAGTTAATTGGTGTAATTAACGTACAATTAGGACGCGTAAATGCGCTTGCAGAAGAAAAAAATGCCACTGCTGCATTTATTAAAATTGTCCTGTAACTTCAAAGCAACAGTGGGATAATTGAAATACCCCACTGTTTATAATAGTATACACAACATCCTACCATTATCATATATTTATTATAAATAGCAGAAAAAAACAAACACGTAGGTACCTAGTTTACTATTTCATTTGCATGACATATACATTAAAGTTAAATTATCTCGCATCCAGTATTTTTGACCTATCCTACTGTAGGTTTCAGGTAGCGAATTATATTTATGTGATGTCTGAGACTTTCACGGTGGTTTGTTATCGGGCTCGTTGCAGAATCTCTTGAGAACGGCCTCTGCAGCGAGCCCCAAACGGATATAAGGAAGATGTGTACACGCGGTGAAAAACCAAAAATCTATAAATATATTTATGTGATTTTCTCAAAGTGTCGGTGTTTGCGATTGTTTCATTTGTGTTACTAACTACACCACTGTCATACAGCCACATGGCCTGTTGTAGTTAAATAATATATATATATATATATATTTGTATATATATATATAATATATTGTATTGTTATGTCCATTTCGCCTTCGATTTTCAATCGATTCAAATCTTTCATAAAATATCGGTACACAACTAGATATAATAACGTCTGAATAGATATGTTCTTCTAATTTTCCAAAGACAAGAGCTAAACGCTTTTCGTGTTTATCTATTTTGCGAAATCTTGATTCAAGAGCGAATTTGTTAGCGACGCCTCAGTAATAAATACAGCATGTCTGTACAGAGTCTGTTCATTAAACTCTCAACCGTTTCCCTGCCAAGTGTAATATTTTTTCTTTTTTCGAATTTCCCGCGGTTTTTAAATAAATCTTCTTCATCCATCACTCACAAAGCACATGCCATCCCACCTCCAGAGAGACGTATCTCATTATTTGCCAAGCCGACACACGAAGCGTGGGCCACCGAATTTTTGAATTTCGGTCAATCCGAAAATAGACCCCAGGAATACGCCCATTTCGCGTCAGTAGATAACACACGATGCAGAGAAAGGCAAGTATCGATTCGCGAGCCAATATTAGTTGACTATAGGGTAGAGTTACCGAACATTCACATCGGCGTTCACCACAGCTACGGACCATGGCAAATCATACTCAAGAATTTATGGTGGAATTTGATATCACTCTGATGTCCAAGACTGCACGTGGCAACTACAAAGCATGACATACCTACTTATTTTCACGCAAGGTATACCTACCTACTGCTCAACAATAATTAATCCAACGATATCTAAAAAGCTGAGGAAAACGGTATTGCATTATTTTTTCTTGTCCGTTCATTTCTGTATCTATTTTATACCAGCGTTAGTGGCGGTTCTTTCTAACAAAGTATATAAAAAAAATAAGTAGAATTTTTTAACAATTTTATTTGAGTGTAAAATAATAAATGTGTAATGCCAGAAACTCTGTCAACATAACTATATAATATAGGATGTCTGCATATATATCTGTCAGTGGAGAATTTTTGGTTAGACAAAATTTTCGCAAGGGGGCCTCCAAACTTGTCATCGCCTTTGTATTTAAAACTGGCCTAGTACGAAGAATAAATTAAGTGATCTATAAAGTCTTTTATATGAACTTGAAAATGCATATTTACTATTTAGGTACTTACAGTTACTTAATTCTTATTTTTTATTTGCTAAATTTTAAGATATCTAAAAGATACAAGCACTCACATGGTCAGTGATAAATGTGAGGTGCGATTACACTTCAATCAATCTTTTTTCCAGAATTTTTTCAACACAGTTGTTTAAAATTATTGTTTTTACCATTTTTTATGGACTTATAATATTACTTCACAAGATTTGTGAATATAACATTGTTTATGGTACAGTCATCAGTGGGTCTATTCTGTACCTGTCGACCGCTAAAGTGATAAAGTGATAAATATTATCAAAACTTACGGTATGTTTGTATCAAAGTTGTAACAATTACAATACATTGGTTGTGATTATTGCAATACGTTGGTTGTAATTGTTGCAATAAGTGCTAATACTTTGATACAAACCTACCCTAAGCTCGATAATATCTATCACTTTAGCGGTCGATAAGTATAGAATAGACCCACAGGACTCCTCTATACATCGGATTGCGGCAGATTTTTCTTTATCGTGTGTGCGAATGTGCTTATTTGGTTCGAGTCCTTTCAGGCGTCACATATTTTAAAGTTTTTTTCCCTGTTTCTGGGATTTTTGTCTGTATGAATAACGTTTTGTAAACGTTTGGTAACCGCTGTATAAATAACACGACACATGATCATTGTCGGATTAAATTTTCGCAACAGCCAAAACCAGGATAATTGTCTTAACCGAACGACGTTCAGTTGAGTTCAGACCAATTGTGAAATAATTATTACACACGATGGATATTAATCATGAACGAGAACATATTCGGAGATAGAATTTGCCAACGTTTCGAGTGGGAGACTAAAATTATTATAATATTTCCAAGAGTACCTATACTTACTGCAAACCAAAAGTACTTAATCGTTTCGAAAGTATTTCAAAAGATGGTGATAGTTTTTTGCGATAATTTTTAATAGCACTTGTAGGCTTTTTATCAATTTTTTTTTTATTTGCCTACATAAAATTCGTTTACTTGTTTACCTACGCAAATAATAGTAATTTTAATGTTACTTGAATATATTCTTAATAATAGGTATGTTATGCAATTACATAGTACCTACGGATTTATTTTATAAATATCAAACTATTATTAACATGAATGGTGTCAACTGTCAATTCTTCGTGGAAAGCAATTATAATAAATTAAAATAACATATATAAGTAATAGGTACGTAATTAATTTACATAATTGTATAACGATCAGAATCGCAAATTATTATGTTAGATAAGTACTTACTACGATTCTCTTATATTTTTACCACGTTTTTATTAGCTCGTATTCTTGTTTGTCCGGTACATTTTTTTTTATTGTTTGTCCAAGATTTGTATTGGACGATTGAAGATTTTTAACTAACTTCCCAACTAGCTAGACATTTGAAACTTTTAGAATATAACACGACCACAATAGATTCTTTTAATACTTTTAGCCATTTCTAAGCAGAATTGAATTCATTTTCAGTTAATTCTGTTTTGTATGGAAAGTTATTATTGTTGGTTGCTAAGGGGGCCCTAGCAACTAAATTATTAATATATACGTTCGTTACTATGGAAATCAATATGAAATGTCAAAATGACATTTCAGTATTCTATAATATTTATTCAGTATTTCTATCAAGTACAAAAAAAAGTATTTATTAATACATAGAATTATCAAGTTTATATGATTCAACAGAAAATTTAAAAACGTGGTATATAAAAAAGCTCTTTTTATCTCGTAATTATTATATCATTTTTTTCTAACATCATCTTCTACAAATTAGATTCTAAATATGATTAAAGTAAACTCACTTATATTTTATCTTCATTATTCTTCTGGGAGTTATTATTAAATGGGTTTCATTATTTGGACAGCAATTAATAGATTTTCCGCAGTAGTTGGGTATCGTGAAACCACTTTTTCCGGGTTCTCATCTATGACTTATGTCATTTTTCCACACTGTTTACTCACCTGTATCTTCGTCTTAAATAATTATAATCTCTATGACTTCTGTCTCATTATGGATGTGGGTAGATAGAGCTTGTGATTTCTCGACTTTTTTGATTTCTTGAGATTCGAGAATTCTTGAAATCAAGAATATTTGTTATCTCGAGAATTCGAGATTGGCTTTTTGATTTCTCGAAATTATCGAGAAATATATAGGTATTATTATTCGATTACACGCAATTTCATGTATTTTTTTTTTAAATTTTACCATCGAGAAATATAAGATGTTCAAAATCAAATTCGAGAGATTTTTTTTTGTTTTCTAAGATTTTTTTTACGATGTTTTAAAATTCTGGTAAGTAATAATTTAAAGATTTTTTTAACCCAAGAATTTGAAAAATTAAAGTTGAGAGCTTTTTAAGCTCTTTCGCCTAATATAAACGAGGATATCAATTTTTCTTGGGCGACTAGTCTAGTGACAATTTATTTATTCCTCGAGATCTCATTGATGATTTCTCGAGAAATGAAAATTTTAGACATTTCGGAAAATTAATTTCTGGAGATTGAACTTTTCTGATTATTTTTCAAGAATTCTCAAAACGAGATTTCTCAATCACAATTTCTATATGCTTTATATTCATATTAAGCATATATATATTTACTATAGTACATATCTGTTACATAGCTGTAATGTATTACAGCTTCTTCGTGATGGAGTCCAGTAACTGCATTTCATGACATAGGTGCTCATTTTGAACTGCCCAAGGTAGATATATTGGACATCTTCCATAGCAACTATATACATTTCGATTGCGTATATTATTTAAATAGCAGTTTATGTAATTACTTTTATTTAATATAAACTTTGAAATTTTCCAATCCGACTGACAAAATATTTCATTGAATGTTTTAGTGAATATTTAAATCTTGATTCTCACTCGCAGAAAGTGCAAAAAGAATTGTATAGTAAACATTTTATATCGCTCTGTCATTTAGATACTTTGTTTTTATATTGGAGAGCACGCGTTATTTGAAAACTAAACTAATTATTGTAGGTAGGTATTAGTATCTTAGCTAAATATTTGCGTTTGCAATGGGTGTGATTTCAACAAGATATAATAGCAAAAAATAAAAAGTTACGATGTTACCTAATAGGAAACATGGGCAAAATTGGCAATACCTACTTGTTAGAAAAATAACGCGTAAAAATATATAAGTTGGAGAAACTTGTTCAAAATGATCCTCGAGGTAAAAGAATCGGAATAGATCATTTTGGTTACATATAAATTCTATGTATTACATTTCGCCGTATCACAGTTCACTTTGAGCCGTCGTACTGTAAAGAATGGCCGTGTAACATAGGGATAAAATAGACAAATATTAAAAAGAATATTAATTTGATACTCATAGTTACGACTTGATAATAACAAGTTGTGATAACCAAAGCGTTGTGTAAATATATACGATATAATTGCATTTGTAATTTACTCACCCACTTATTTTGTTCTGACTTAGACTTTGATATATAACATTATACGGTTATCTATTTTCTTACAACAGCTCATGGTAAACTGTGATACGTTATATTGCATACCCACGTAGAAATTTCCGGACACGGATAGGTACTAGCGATTCCACTTATCTGACAATTGTGGCGGATTATACTATGAATGGACATGTGAAATTTTTGTATTGTATTCTCCCCATATGACGAAAGTGTCTACTCGATGCTCCTAATACATCCTTCCGACGTCACAAAATTCAACTTGTACTGTAAACCAACTTTGTTATTTCTAGTAATGTCAATAAATCAGTTTTACCAAAAAAATGTTCATTATGAAACCACCTTCTCCCTTACCAAAAATATTTCATCCCATCTCCGTATACCGTATTCGTCCATAGCGAGAGTGCGGTTTGTTAGTACTAAATATTTATTGATTAAGAAAAAATGTATACAATCCTGCTTATATTAATATAATATAGTGTGGGTAAAACGGTTCATTGAAACTTTTACGATTAACTGAAGATTTATGTCAAAACTCTCTTCTACGTATAGGGCTCGAAATGGACCGGAACGCACCGTAGCGCTGTTCCGGTTCATGACATCCCCAAAATTATTGCTCCGTCTAGTGAAAAAAATAATTTGACCATTTGAGGCTAGGCCATAATATGACAAAAAATCTAACACATTTATTTTTATTAAATTAGGTAACTGAATATTTTCGGAAAATTATTGAACGCTCCGGTTTGTAAAATTTTCCATTTCGAGCGCTGTCTACGTACTGTAAAACAATTGCCCTGGGATTTATGTATAAACGCATTATTTTTTACTGAAAATCGACTTACTTCTTCAAAGGACCATTTTGTATATTACCCTATTAGTATTTGCAATACCAGTATAATACATCTGAATTAATTCAGTTTGGTTAAATAAAGAAATATAAACAGTTGGACCGGAGCTCTGAGCGGTGGAGCAATGAGCGTTTTCCCGGAGTAGGACTATAGTTTGAGCACGAAAATTTTTACTTCCCCACTACTCCATATTTTCGACTATGTATTGGTACCTAATCGAATGGATTGTCCTAAAAATTGTCATTGATATTAGGCACCTATATTTTCGTGATAACGGGATCAGAAAAAATACATAATTATAATATACTAATAGCGCCTGTACATGTGCATGGATTTACTTGCATAATTAGTGTGTATTTTAAACTATCGCGATAACAACTGTTTACACGGAAAAGTGCTTACTGAATCTCATTCTTCAATAGTAAGCGAGGCGCGACGTTGTCGTTTTATGTTTCTATTTGAAAGGTCGTGAAAATCGGTAAACCTCAAAATGAGTCTCTGCGCGGTGTAGCTCGTTTTTTTACCGGTATTCGCTACTATGATTCTACTGCGCGGGCGCAGATATCCCACAGTCCGATTGTCGCGTGAAAATTTAGATGCTGCTGAACTTTTTTAATCCATGCATACAATTTTGCAATTTGTACGATAATAATATGTGTTCACACGTGCATTTTTTGTGGCCGCGATAATAGTTTAACTAACACATACACTAAAAATAATAAAAACGAGTCAGTAAGCTTTCTTTTAATTAATAATAATTTTAATATAATTTTAATTCACCATAAAAAATAAACTTTACAAGTGCAGAGGATACTTATTTAAATTCGCCTCTGTTTGATTTTGGCTCTTCGCTCTGTAATTAACATTCTTAATGTATTTATTGAAAGGCACATGCATATGTATCTTACCTATTTATATATTAGCGATATAAAAATATCACTCAGTAGTCAGTGGCTTCAAATAGATATCCTTGTAATACAAATTGATATATAAGTAAGTACCTTCTTCTCCTAATGAAGGTATAGATTTATTTATTGAATACAATTAAACTTGAACTAACTTATTTAATTATGCAGCAATACAGGGAGTGGAAAAGACCATGAGTACGCATTTCTTGGCTGAAAAATCTGGATGTTTGTTTTGATCAAAGCACATACCTAGTAATTTTCCATTTCCATTTTCCATCATGGGGTAGATGTAGCACGTCGCACCCCCGCAAAAATTTAGCTAGATTTCAAATTTTAAAATCCATCTTCTAAAACACGTCATATCTGTAGTTCGCCAACCCACCGATAGATTGTCGAATTGACACTGTGGCTGTGTGATCGCCAAGAGTATCGCATTTCGCACTGTGATTGTTTTTCTGGATGTTATGTGAAACTAATACTGAATGTAAAAAACCGCTCCATTGTACATTATGACCTAGGTATTTGTGACTTTTTAATTGCTGATATCGAAATCAAGTAAAACATGTCACATTGTAAAAAAAAATACTCGTTTAATAGTACTTAATGTATTCTTGTAATTTTATATAGGTAGCTACCTAAAAATAATTATATACTCAGAACTTAATAATTGCCACAAACTAAAGCGAAATTACGAAAAATTTAATAAAAATACGTTACTTTTGTTATATTTCCTTCTAAAATTGTATTAGAACTTTAAAATTTCACTAAATCATTAATGTTTAAAAACTGACTGTTTTTGAGTTGTTACACTTTTCTTGCGGGGGTGCGAGGGGTGCGTAAAGAATATGTTATTTTCAATATTTGCGTCTATGCGTCTGTATATTATGCATTTAAATTTGTCACGTAAACGCAATGCGCATTCAATGTTGGTGATAGTTGAGGACATATTTTGTATTTCTTGCGTTATTGGTTTGCCCAAAATTAACATTAACCAAAACTGTCGGCAAAGTCTTGGGGACTGGCTTTCGCATTTCTATCTTAATATTCTGTTTTGTATGGCGTATATATTGCAAAACTTATTGTATGTTGGTAATTTAAGGTGGTTTGACCATAGGTGAATTAGGAACACCTGTTTGTTATCATTATGCTATTGAAGACAAGCAAGTCAATCGAGTGCAACGTCTGATAGATTTAGGTTGGTGCTGTGCCAATCTATTCACCTCCTTTTATGAAAGTCATCTATCTACCTGTATCACGATGGCGTACGACACAATAATATTAAGTTTCTATACTATTTTCAAAGTTCAACATTCAAATTCAAATTAATAAATTAATTTAAAAAAACACAAAATTAATTTAATTACATAAGTAAATAGTATACATTAAGTTCAAGTCATTCATAATATAATTAATATGTCACGAAACATAATATTATGTATAATGAATAATACGTACTTAACACGATTTAAAAAAAATGAAATTATGGAGTAGAAGAAAATATATTATTATGCAGTAATCTTTTTACACTCTTATTGGTTGAATGTAGTTATCGTCCAATTGCTCTCATTACCCCTCATTTCACCTAACTTTTTATTTTTAAGGATATCATCTTTTACAGTAGGATAAAAACACTAATAATTTTAAAATTTTAATGAGCTTTAATTTTTTATAAAATTTAATTGTAACAATTATGTTTAAACTAATCGTATCAGGAAGGGTATCATTGTAAACTATGATAATTTGAATCGTAGAATGTTAATTTAATATGACTATAATTAACTATAGTTTTAATTCTATCATAATAATATATGGACAGGCATGTTCAACACGTTGATCGCGATCGACCGGTCGATTGAGGGGAAGGCTTTTGTTCGATAGTGCCCATAAGTCGTAAATTAATTCAGTTGTAAAAACGTAAAAAGCTTGTATACCTATTCGTTGTAATATAATATGATTTCACTGAGCTTTTAAAGAGAAAACACTTAACCATTCACATTTTTATTTCATTAAGTAGCTTACGTGAAAGTTCTTTTGAAATTAACCATAAAAAAGCTCACGTGATATCGTCGTATCACTCCCTGCCTGGTGCAGGAGTGAGAGAAATACTAGAGGTGAATACCCGCGCTTTAAACTGATGGTGTAGTTTCTCTTGCTGTCACTCTGTAGGCTCTTCGCAAAAAGGATATTAAGTAGTTTGACAATTAGTGTAATAAGTATCTAAAATAAGTCTAAAACTTATAAGTTTCACGACGAATGGGAAATTGAATATTTCTTTGTGATAATGACGTCGTTTAATTTTTTAATATTTCAGTGTCCTCAGCCAAATATAATACGTTTTTTCAAGGTAAAGATTAACAATGGGAGTGTAATAGATCACCGTTAGTTTTGATACTGAATAGTAGATCACAGCTTGAACATGACTGATATAATTCAATTTCAATTTCAATTTCAATATGAGAAGCAATATTCTTTGTAAATATCGTCCCTATCTCTCGGTACGCCACTGCCAGCCTTTTTATAGTATGTACTATGTAGGTGTAATAGTAATCTATTTATATGTAAAACAACTTTAGTTTGCATTAATTTTTATCCCTATTTATAGAACTCGTTTGATATTTGCGCAAAACTGTTTTTTGACCTTATACCTATTTGACGCGTTTTTAAACTACTATATATAAACTAATATATACATACTGTATTTTGTATCAAATTATTGTTATTTCGATAAGAATTAACATACAGATAAAATGTGTATATCTACATTACGAATTACAAAATTAAAAAAAAAAACATGTTATGGGGGATAAGTTCACAGAATGTCTTACTAAACTTATAAATCAAAGTAATTGATAATAAAAGGTGTTTAATTACACACATATAGGTAACGAAATCAGGGCTCGAAATGGACCGGAACGCGCCGGAGCGCCGTTCCGGTTCATGTGAACCCCAAAATTACCGCTCCGTCTCGTGAAATAAATAATTTGACCATTTGAGACTAGGCCATATAACAAAAAATCTAACACATTTATTTTTGTAAAATTAGATAACTGAATATTTTCGGAAAATTATTGAACAATCCGGTTTGTAAAATTCTCCATTTCCAGCGCTGAACGAAATATTCTAGCATTAAAATCCTCAGGACAGCCCACTTAATCCATGCTTCAGGCATTCATTGACTTAATCCGAGGTTCGTTCCCCACAATGTCACAATTCACAATACATTTATTTTATTTTTACAAAGCCTGGGTTTACTACAATACTTGATTGGGTCTTGTAGCATGTTGTAGTGACAAACATGAAAAAAAATCATGCCGCTTTCAGTATATACCATCATAAATTGTCCGGTGTTCAAAATTAGAACTAAGCTCACCACAGTATAAAAAAAAATATTGAATGATATGTCATATGCATATATTATGTTAACACGTGGCGCCTCACTCAGCGGACAACTTATACTGGTGGGAGGATCTATAGAAATAATCTTGAAAAAATACGTCGCGGGATAGGACTATGTTTAATAAATAATGTTACATTCTTGAATGTTGTGATTTAGCCGTTGAATAAAAATAGTTTATTATTATATTATGGTAGGCAATAGTTCCTAATAAATTTATTTCATTTACAATGAAAATATTGTAAAAAATCAGGTTATCAATTTAAATAAAAAGAAAAGTACAATATACCTTTTTTATACGTTTTTTGAGGTTTTTACAACATCCTTTTATTACACCATCGATATTTTAAATTTTTTAAGGTTTCAAAATAATATATAAGTAAGTATACATTATTTTATTATAGTATTGAGTATTGACCCTTGGTGGTTTTCAAACATTTTATTTCGAACTCTATGACAAAAAGATTACTAACCTTTGGTATTATTTAGTTTAAGAATTTCCTGTAGGTATATAAATATTATATTATATTATATTATTATAGAGTCCTTGTCACTGAAAAATGCTATGCAAAATGCTATAAAAATGCAGCTGGCGAATTCCATGCATCCTTGTTTTTGTGGTTTTTGTGTATCGTTTTACTTTCTTTCATACCACATGATAGTGATGATGATAGTGAAAGATAAAATATAAAGACGTTTATTGATATTCTATATTGATGGAAATCGGTTTAATTAGTTACAGATTGATGTGCAAAACTGTGCAGAGTTTATTTGAAGAGATTCGGAGTAACAATATTGTTTCATTATTTCTAATGTATATTTTTTTTCTTATTACAGATCTCGTGACCTTATCAAGGCCGCCATCTTGGATAATGACTTCATGAAAAACTTGGAGCTGACTCAGATAAGGGAGATTGTTGACTGTATGTACCCTGTCGAATATGCAGCAGGAAGCCTTATTATCAAAGAGGGAGATGTTGGCAGCATTGTATACGTTATGGAAGGTAAGATTTTTCGTATATAATTTTTAAGTGATTTGATATTGGTATTGTTACTACAATGTATTATTATTTATTCCTCGGAAAATAATATAATTTATATTTTGATACGAAAATATTTTTTACACTGCCATCTAGCGGACAGTAGCAACAATGTGAGCATTATGTTACCATATTCGGTTTGAAGCTGAGCTTATATCTGTCGCTTCTGGAAAATTCCAACAGAGTGCTTATTATGGACATGCGTACCTATTATTATTGCTACACAGTGACGGACCTCGTGTTGACTACAATAATAAAATATTATAATAATATGTATTACTTCCACGATTATCGTTTTATTGTTATATTAAAGGTTTTGGATTTTCTTATAATATGACTTATACATAATATTATTTAAAAAAACCTTTATTTCGTAAATAAACCATTATTTTTATAAGTGCAGTACTCCTCCCATAGATTGTATTTACTACTCTTGCGACATGATGCGAACGATTTGCTTCCTATGGTTTTATTGCCGACGTTTGATTCAATATTATGAATAAAAATGATTTCAAGTAAAATACTTTTTCATAAATTTTCCACAAACATTCTCTTACACATTCGAGAGAACTTATTGAATAATACATCTACCAGTGGGTCTATTCTATACTTATCGAACACTAAATTGATAAATAGTATCAAACTTAGGGTAGGTTTGTATCAAAATATTAGCACTTATTGTAACAATTACACGAAGCCGGTTTTTATTGTTGCAATAAGTGCGATATTTTAACAGCAGCAAGATAGGTGCTGTTAAAATATAGCACTTATTGCAACAATAAAAACCGGCTTCGTGTAATTGTTACAATAAGTGCTAATATTTTGATACAAACCTACCCTAAGTTTGATAATATTTTTCACTTTATCACTTTAGCGGTCGATAAGCATAGAATAGACCCACTGAGGCACCTAGCGGGAAAATTTGAAGCTTGCAATTTGAGACACTTTTTGATAATTTAATAATAATAATGTGTGAAAACATTAAAAATATTTTTTTTAATGAAAATATTGTTCCCATACCGAAATTAGATTCGATTTAATAAGTTGATATAAGTAATAAAAATTATTTCGAGTTATCCACATTATTTTTTATAGATACTTATCAATGCTATTTTTAATAAAATTTAATATACTCGTAGTTAGTCAAAAATCTTTTCAATATAAGTAATAGAGAAAACGTAATAAACTAATTTTTTAAGACCATAAAATAATGTTTCATTCACATATTATAATAATATTTTTGAAATTTATAAAATTCATCTTTGACTGTAAATAAAAAATGTTTTTCTTTTATAATGTTTTTAGATATGTATCAAAAATGACTCAAATTACTAGCTTCGTATTTTTTCCTCTGCCCCCTATATTATATCAGTTGCGAAGGGTGGAGATAGGCTGTTAAGATTCGTCATAAACAGTGCACCCTAAACTTTGTTAGTCATACTTTTGTTCATTGAACTACAATAATTATTGCAAATTGCAGATGGTACGGATTAGTTTTTAAAATTCAAATAAACCCTGTCCAACCAAATCGTTAAAGCTATGCAATGCTACTATATGCGATCTGACAAAAATAGTGCACACTTTTTTAGTCATATGTACTTACTAATATTTTGTTTTATACATATTACAGAATTCATTGCCCTGCCTAACCAAACCATAATCGATAAAATATATTCTTCTATCTATAACATATTATCTAAAATGATTGATTGGCATCATTTTCAACATTTTATAATAAACGAATATTTCTTGAATATTATCTACTATGGCTTGGATTAGGCAGGGTTTATTTGAATTTTTAAAACTAAAAAATAGGTACAAATCGAGCTTCAATATAAATAAAAAGGATTTCAAGTAATACACATTTATATTTTTATAAAAATCGATGTTTTTTTTTTAAATATATAAGTATAAAAAAATAAAACTATGAATTAGTCAAAAATCTCTTAGGCTTAGCTTAGAAAACTAAATTTTCATAACAAATATGACCATAAAATATATGACATATGTAGTACCTAATAATAAGATTGGGTCGAATTCAACCGGTTCACATTTTTCACAATTGGAAGTTTATCTTTTACTTAAAATAAAAATTATTTTTCTTTTTAATGTTGTCATATACATATTTATTAATAATTAACACAGTTAAAATTGTAAATTATCAAAAAAAAATGTTTCAAATTGCAAGCTTCGTATTTTTCCGCTAGGTGCATCTGGTAGGTAAAGACATCGCCTTGAGTACCTTCGGTCGATAGTATTAATATTTATAAGTAAATTGTATTAATGTTCACCTTTCGTATATTATCCCAAATACTTTGTTATAAAATAGTAAACCGTTATTTTTGTTTTAACGTAAAATATATTATCACGAATCGCGAGGTATCGTAAAACTGTTTCCAATGATTGCAGCATTTAATATGCTCGGGTGAACAGAGCGGGAAAACAGAGTAGGTATCAGTTTATGTCGTGTCTAACTCGAAGAAGAGACGAGATTCGTGATCTGGGATTGGACAAATAAACACTATCGTGTTCGTAAAACCGCTCATTTGGCATAATCGCTGCTCGCTTTCACGTCCATGATAGATTATCGCATTGTTTTTAGGCTTAAATATGCTAAAGTGAATATCATTGATCATCTTCTGTCTTCTATGGCAGCTTAATCTAAATCCGCTAGTAGGTAGGTACCTATCATTAATCTTAAACTTGAAATTATTCGTAGAAAACATTATTCATGTGAAGTCTAACTCAGTTTTTTGAATTTGGAAGGTTAGATACGATAATATAATTAGCTAGTATTCATACAGTCACGAACCGCACTCGACGCAGTTAGTGGTTTATCGGCCGGATAAGAAAACTATAAAAAATGCATACGTCACGAAGATGCGTACAGGAATGCGCACCAAACTTAAAATGGCTGCGATCTGCGCGATCTGTCAGTGTCAAAAAATATACGTCTAAAATGAGTTCATCACAACAAGCGTTTAGTAGATTTAATTCGTCTTGATTGAAGTTAACTGCCCGTCGTCGTTGGGCTATAGATGGATTCATGATGGTAAAAATGCTAAAATTGTAAAAATCTATACAGATATCGAGGATCGATGGAAATGTCAATATTGTAAATGAGCCCGCGAAGCTGTATTGCCATATTATGGAAATGTTTACTGGGTATACTTTATCCTTTTGTGCATTAAGAAGTATAAAATAAATATGATATTATAACAAATAAATTATTTAAAGTTCATGATAATTATTCATTTATAATTATAAAATATATATGGTACCGTTTGCACATTTTTACACCTATTCACAATTTCAAAATTTTAAATTAATTATCGGGGAATCAAAATTTAAAAATTGGTAATATTAGTCACGGCATGACGCGTATTACGTCAGCGACGTGACGTCACTATTCAACGGACTCTATGTAGGTTTATGCATGCAAATTTGCATTAAATAGCTTGAATGCAGTCTGCTGTTATATGCATACGCCAGGCCTCATACACATTCGCGTTTCAGCAGCGCCGCTAAGTGGCGCATCAGGCCTATAATGTTGTGGGTCCCGGGTTCTAATCCCAGGTCTGGCAAATTCATAAGTATATTTGGACCCAAAGTATGAACCTGATAGGTTAAGCAACAACCATTTCTCGTAAAAAAAAACAAAAATATGCTAATTCAAACCTCCGCAATAGAAACTATCAATTTTGAAAAAAATATTAAAATTGTAAGTTTCTACCCGTTCCATTTATTTCCACTATGGATATACGGTTTAAATTAACATACTTTCCACATTGTCCAAAACTAATGGGGTTAACAAATAAAGCAATTAACATATCAATGATTGGCACGTTACAATACCTGTAACGTTAACGTGAAAATTTTAAAAGCTTGACAGAATCAAAATGAGTAGTGCGTAGTAGGCGGTGACATTCAATAAAATCAACTGATACCTGTGTTTTATTCCTTTATTCCTTGTTGCTGTAAAAGTATCCCTTTCACGCAAAGTAAACAGTCGATCATGGCCCGCACAAGGGGGGGCTGATAGGGCTCTAACCTGGGGCCCGGGCTCATGGGGGCTCTGGCATGGCGAGTCAACCAAATAAGTGAGATAAACACATATCACAAAACTTAACTCCATAATTAGAGTGGATGTAAGTATTAAAAATACACTAAATACCCTTAATTTTACCGTGAACGCCATTTGGAAAACGCTACTGTAGTGCGTCACACTGCCTTTAATATTGGCGATATGTGGGGGGGGCGACAAAGATCCTAGCCTTGGGGCCCGCTTCAGGATGTGGGGGCCATGCAGTCGCCACAAAATTTTCAAAATACCGTAGTGTTTTAGAATATAGTGATGAAGTGATGAGGTTTCAAGCTGTACTGATTACGAATTTTTGCGAACCCTGTAGCACAGCACAGCTGGGAATGGATGTGTCAAGGTATATGTTTTTGTCGCGAATAGCCCTTAATAGTCGAATATACAAGTGAGATTTTCTTGTTCACAAAGAGATACAAAAATAATAATAATTGTTTTACGGTCATGCATAAAATATGTTAATCGTAGCAGAAAATAACTCGCGGCAAACAAATTAAATTCAAATTGAGATGAAAAAAATGTAAAAACACATTTTCAACAAACGTTTTCTCGTAATGCTCTAACTATTTTATTTATCATAGCAAATTGTTTTTCCTTTACCTAAGTGCGTGCACATCGAAATCAGAATAATGTGTCGTTGCCATAAATTTAGTAAAAAATAATACTGAATTTAGTTTTATGTCTTCAGATACGCATCGAAAGCATATAATAATATTATATGAGAATAATCTAGTTCTAGACACTTACCTTCTAAACTAGAGCTTGGAGTAAACATATTCATATATTTTAATGTAATGTATCTAGATACCAATAATATGGAAATGTGTGCATTAGTTTTCATAGTGAATCGATTACTGTATAATATTGCTGTGAATTTTGGACTTTTATAGTGTAGATATTATTGGCACACACATTAGGCCTTAGGACGTATTCTTCGGGCAATAGTTGTGGTGTTGATAATGGCGCCAATCACATGTGTTTTCATTACCATCCCTCACGTTTCCACACCCTTTATTTCTGACACGCATCAAGGAGTAAAACAACGGAATACGTATTTGAAAGTGGTGCTGGGAGTATCAGTAAGAGTAAAAGTCTCCCAATCCCGTGTATTAAGTGTGTATGATTATATCATTACTATTCAGGTCGATGGCACCAACTAGAATTAGATAATTGAAAGCTTTACAATATACATTATTACGCAAGCGCACTTAAAAATATATTAGCAACAAATAACATTGTGCCGCTGGCGACTTTTTTACGAACACCACAAATATTGAGCAATTTTATGAAAAAGTACATTAAAAAATATGATGGATATAAAGTACGATGAGGGCGCAGCAATTATCTACTACTAACGTCTACCGGTGCCATCTTACTGACTTCTGCTCAAGAATATTCGTCCACCAATAGACTGAAATCGTATGTGGTTTTGTACCGTGTGTACCTATATTTTCATTAGTATACATCTTATATAGTCGAATAAGGGTCAGAGACATATATACCTAGTGAAAATATATTTCCATGCAAAGAAATCCTATGTCTTGTATGGCACACGGTCAAAATTTGCATTGTGTTTAAGTCAGTGGGTGCCCCTTTTGTATCAAATATTGCTCTCCTTCTGTCATCATTTCTATCTACGAAAGATTGTAGACAGGTGCTTTGCCTAGCTGTTATAGTTCCTAAGTAAAAAAAATCTATCTGTCAGTAAAATGTTTGACCGTTTACTCTTCTTTCCATTACTTATGGACGTGAAAAACGGTATTTAATACAATGAAATAATTAGCTTTTAGGTGTGGTTGAATGATAATTGTGATGCGTCCGATAATGAATTAATTTATAGACAGTTAATAGAGCTAACAATCATTATTTGGATCACTGCTTTTAAGAATTTAATCTTAAACAATCAAGTCATTTTCTTATGCCAAATTGCGGAAAGTTTTTAGCAATCTTGTTGGCTTTAATGTAAAGTAATACATATTATTACCTTATGCATTCTCAATTCCTTAGATGGAACTGTGGGTCTATTCTACACTTATCGACCGCTAAAGTGATAAAGTGATAGATATTATCAAACTTAGGGTAGGTTTGTATCAAAGTATTAGCACTTATTGCAACAATTACAACCAACGTATTGTATTTGTTGCAATAAATGTTATATTTTAACAGCAGCAAGCGAGGCGCTGTTAAAATGTAGCGCCTTTTGCAAAAATATCAACCAACGTATTGTAATTGTTACAATAAGTGCTAATACTTTGATACAAACCTACCCTAAGTTTGTTAATATTTATCACTTTATCACTTTAGCGGTCAATGAGTACAGAATAGACCTACTGGTAGGAATATTTAGACATTTTTATGAATTGATTTATCATTCCATTCATAAGTAACGAAAATACAAAGTGGTAATAAAAAGTGGTATAAAATTATTAATCTGTATTCATAACTAATGTTTTGATGAAAATAGCTAATGCCACACTCTGGAGGAATAAAAATGATTTAGAAGTGTCAATATAAAAATAGTATTTCAAATAAATTAATATTATAACGCATTGAACACTGTCAGTGTGTAGTGACTACTATGCATTAGGCAGTCCTGCGCATCTAATCAATACAAAAACTGTTATTGATGGCTATCGACGTTAGTTTATCATATTTATGTATTGATGCGGTTAATTGTTACAATAAGTTAACCGTCTGAACTGTCAAAAAATGCTATGTTTTAACAGTACCTCTCTTGGCTGTGTTAACTTGTAGAGCGAGATAAATAGTATTGACAGCTTATACGGCGAACTTATTGTAACAACTATAATACATACCTCAATATATAAATATGATAAACTACCGTCGATAGAAGCCGATAGCAGCCTTGTGTATAGAATAGATGCCCTGATATATCTAATACATGTGATGTTTACCGTTATTTTAAACTGCATATATGTAGGTAAGTACACATAAACCGTCATATCGAAACAAAAAACATCGATCTTAAAGTATCGAAGTATCAGTCAAAAGTAATGATTCTCGCAAATATCGGTGCCAAATGATGCCTGTCCGCGAGAGATTTCTTAATACAAGTATATAAAAAGGTATCGATATTTTTGGCGACCCTCGTACACTCATTATCAGAATAGTTTGTAACATAAAAAAACTATTTTTTGTTTTATAGTTAGTGAGTTTAGTGTATGGCACGGGGAACTCATGGCAATTCAAATATTAGGTACTAATTGAAAATCGTTAAGTCGATAACAACGCGATCAGAATTCTGTTTGACATCTTTCATAAGAATTTTTATTTATTAATAAATTTGAATTTTTTTTAAAAATTTATTTCTTAATTATATTATGACTATCTGCAATATTTCAAGATGTGTTTTTGTTTTGCTAATTGAATTTTACGAGAGACACGACTTGCATATTTTTTTTACATGGTTTGGTGGTTTTACTAATGGCAGTGCGCTCAAAACATAACTATGAATGTTTAGCATTTTTTCATTAGACCAAAACCCATCGTAAAACTTTCACTATTATTTTTAAATATACTTACCTACTTGCAATCGTAGATGTTGTTTTGTGTTACGATAATAATATTATGGATATCACTCAACGGTAAAATTTGTATTGCGGTATTGAAATAAGAATAAATTTAATAATGTATTATTGCAAGTATTGTTAAGTAATTACTGTAGATTGTAGAGTATTGCAATGATAAAAAACATGTTAAAGTTAAATTTATTAAATCTGTCCATAGATATCGTAAGCGACTGTGATTACCGTCTTCCATCAGGGTTAGACATGGCAGAAAGTACAAAGAAGAGACATAACTTTTTTAAAACATTTATTGATATAATGCTAGTAAGTAAAAATAGTTTAAGGCGATCTATATAAAAAAATACGAAAAATACGAAGCTTGTAATTTGAAACATTTTTTTTGGTAATTTACAATTTAAAAACCTCGGTGCGGGGTGGGTATCGGTAGAGGGCGCTTAACTTCAATGTACTTATTTATTAATACATATTTATCTGACAACATTAAAAAGAAAAATATTTTTTTATTAGTCAAAAGTTTAAAGTCAAAGTTTATCTTTGCAATTTTAAAAATGTTGTGTGTGAATTTGTAAAAAAGGATCCCATATTATTATTACATATTATTTTATGGTCATATTTGTTATTACAATTTAGTTTATTAAGTTTTCTATATTGTAATTAAGAGATATTTGGCTAATTCATAGTTTTAATACTTTTTTATATTTATTTTAAAAATCGATTTTTATAAAAAAAAAATGTGTAATCCATTTTATTTATTTCATATTTAGTATGGTCCAAATATTGCTCGATTTGATATAAATTAAAAGTATTTCAAGTTATACACATTTATATTTTTATAATAAAAAATAATATTAAATTAAACCCAGTCTATTCCATGCCATAATAGATAATAGTCAAAAAATAGTCGTTTGTCTATAAAATATATGAAATTATGCCATTAAACCATACGTAATTTTAAATGTTTTATAGATAGAAGAATATATTTTAACAATTATGGTTTGGTTAGGCAGGGCTTAATGCATTTAAAAAAACTGACCAACACCATGTGCAATATTTGTATTCTTAATTCAACGAAAACAAATAAGTATGGCCAATAAAGTGTGCACTATTTTGTCGGATCGCCCATAACATACTAAAACTATTATGGCTTGGTTAGGCAGGGTTTAATTGAATTTTAATACTAATCAACACAGTCTGCAAATTATATTCTTAGTTCAATGTAAACAAATAAGTATGACTGACAAAGTTTAGTGTGCACTATTTATGTTGAATCTTAACAGCCTACCCCCCCCCCCCACCTTTCGCCACTGATATTATAATAACAATTTGTAATAGTTTATAAAAGTATTTTATAATAGTCGTAGAGGCAAGTTCTTAGTTACTATCTTTTATCGATATCTATAATGTAACGCTATCTGCGGTTAACCAATGGACGTACGGCAAAATGATATAAGCAAAATTCTGAAAGCCTTACCGCAACATACGTAAAGATATATATGAAAATAAAACTGTGCGTTAAGTAATTCACTGCAAGACATTTAAGTCGTGCTAAATGCATGTAATTTGAAATGAAAAGTAAATATTTGCGGCGGACGGTTAATTTTACAGTAAAATTATTTCGCGAAACAGTACGGTCAGGTGCCCAGCCTAATTGAAGCATTTACGAACAGCTGATGCGCGATTTCACCTGCACTCATTAGAAAGGAACGAGGCAGACTTTGAGTTGTAATTTATACCTTCATGACTTTAATTATTTGAATGTGCTGTTATATTGTTTTTGTCAAAATGACAGGTTAAAAAACTGCCCGTTCTCATGTCTCGTTTAACATTGTTGTATCTATAAATAGTACATTAGATAAGGCATATCACCTTTCTAATTCACGTTAATAATTTGGTCGACGAATTCTGCAGATTAACTCATATCACTGAAAAAATCAACTCTTCATCATCAGCGTTGCCAACTTAGTGCTTGTCTCGCCATAGCATTTTTAGATCGGCGTCTAGCTTGTAAAAAAATGCATCTAGCTTATGGCGTTTGTATTGACGTTTTTTGATGCATTCAACAACATGTTGAAAATAAGCTAGATATTTAGTTTTTTTATTTTCTTGCTCATCAAATTTCTGACCATCAGATATTTAATTAAGGTAGGTCGGTACTTGAGAAATAAAACAACACAATGAAATAATATGAGAATTCTTGGCGTTATAGTGATATAATGGTGTCAGATATTATAATTTAATATGTGCTTAGGCATGTGGCATCGGATTGACGATTATCGGAGATTCTGTTGTAATTTTCACTCGTATAATGAGCACTTTTTTTAGATTAGCACAAGAACGTATGGAAATTTTATTTTCACAAAATCTAGCGGTTTTTCCCTGACAAAATAGCTTATTTTCGTACCCCGTCTGACATGTTCTTGTCACACTGCTCTTCATATCATCATCATCAGCGTGAATCTATTCACTTCTGGATGTAGGTATCTTTAAGTTGATTTCACCTATATCGATCCTGTGCATTAGGTTGCGACCTTTCGCATAAATTAAGTATTTCGTCGATACATCGGCGTCTAAATCATTTTTTTGGACTTCCTACTCCTTGGGTACCACAGGTTGACTAGACTTGTCCAACGATTGTCCTGTATTCGGCTTGTGTATCCAGCACGGAAAGGGAAGAGCAGCTCAAGTCGGTTCAACCAGCTGTTGGGTACATCTGACCGTCCGACCTGGTCGACGCAAAATAATTTTGCCTCAACGTGATTCACCTTCCCATGGGTACTCTTAACTTAAAGTCATGTAATTTCAGTCAAAACACATTTGAGTGCACGATGACCTCAGTCTTGGGTAACTGCATCTGAGATATTCCCAGTTATAAAAAAATGCTTCAACTAAAAGTAGGGTGCCGTGACTCCCGTGATACGCCGATAGTTTAAGATTAACCCAATATATTAATATAATATTGTGTTTGTTTGCTGCAGGACATTACAGTCTTTCGTAATACAGTCTATCTACATTACAATGTATAATGATATGGTTATTGACTAACCCTTACTCGGGTACATTCTTTTGTTGTGGGGGGACATTCTCGTCTCGTCATAAGACTGGACATAATAATGTTATTCATGATGATAATGTGTGTCACTTTTCATTTGTGTTCAATCAAGTAAATAAATGATTCCGCTTGTACGAAAATGTACCCAAATCACGTATTTTGCATTCAATCCGTTCTGACTTCTGATAATAATTATTTGGATACTATTCCGACAAAGTTATTATCGGTTACTCTTCAAGGAGTGCCCGGGACGAAGTAACAATCGACTGACATTTTTAGTACCTACGTTTACATGTTTCCATAAGGCGTTTGGAAATACCACGAAGACCTTAAACGTTTTGTTCACAGTGTGTAATTTTTATCAACAGAATATCTACAACATGTAGACACATATCACTTAGTTTTGTCATTGTTTGCTTAGCGACACAAGAATAACATTGAAAAATATGATTGTTATATGCCAGGTTTATTGTATTTGACATGCGAATGGCCGACAATGCAGCACAAGTGGGCGAAGACAAGCGTTTTACTTTCAGTTTCGTTTAGGCATTTTTTGCCTGTCAAAGTTAAAAGTCACTATCACAAGCAGGTTTGCTAGATTGGGTGACAAAAAATTTAAAATTGGAACGATACTGTGTCTCATGTCTAATATTTTAGCAAGTTTTTAAACATGTGAATTAGTTCATTGTTTTCACGTCGGATCGTTCGATTCGCGTGAAGATACAATTAGATACCTACATACTGACAGATGGGCCGTCAAAAAAGTATTTTTGATCGATTCTTGTCTTTCGATAAGATATCGATATGTGAGATTTATTTTAATTTTACATTAATATATAAATAATTATATTATTAAATTCTGCAAATTATTTTTCAGTCGAAAGCTATCTATCCGATAATGTTCTATTGTCGATCGATTACTTTCGGTAGTTATCACTGGAAGCACAAATTACACAAAGATCAATGAACCTGTTTATTCAACATATGCGTGTAATAATGTTATAGGTATTATTGCATTTATGCCAGGGAAATAAACGCGTACCTACTTCGAAGCGAATCCCCAAGCGACGCTCAATCTGCCTACCCCCACGGGATGTCACTGACTAAGCTAGTCACGGTTTCACGACATATCCTTAAAACGATACGGGTTTTAAAACTATTTTGTAATAAGAATCCTTCATTATATGGGAGAAAATTAGAATATTGAAATATACCCACAATAAAATAACAGTTGGTTCAATGGTTATATTCATATATGTACTAGCAAATATTATCAGGTGGTAGTATTATCAGCCGTCAACATTCTCATACGTAATTTCCCTCTTTCCCCCTCTCTCTCTTTCGTACGTTTACGACGTTAAAGTGTATGTTATGTCTTGTGCTTGGTGTTTCAGATGTGATTATATGTCTGTATGCTGCTGCATCAGCCTAGCGGAGTCTTATAATAGAGTCTAATGACTTTGAAGAGTACGCCATCGCTGAGCTCGTTCATTTTGTCGCGACGCTCAGCTGATGTTTCTATTTTTGATTGATTGTGTATGTTGCCTAATGTTACAGTAGGTTACAACACCGTATCTCTATCATAATTACCTATCCTTAAATTTCTTAGATAACACACTAATTTCTTGATACTCTAATCACTTGACATGCTATTACCGCACTGTAAGCATCTGTCAAAACTATTATGAGAGTATCATATTTTTTCACGACCCTATTAAAATAAACGATTTCTCCGATTTTTCAAATTTAGAATTTGCGTTTATACGTCACCTCCTTGTCTTGCTACCACTTACACATTTTCATACGTTTTCTCTCATAGTCATGCGTTATATACGTTTTGCACACATTGCTAATTAATTCATTTAGTACTAACACCGCGACTGGTGCGTTTCGACTCGTTGGCCATTAGATATAATTAACGTGTTATTTAAATGTGGTAATTAAAAGGTTAGCAGTGATTATGATATACTTTTTAATAATAATGATGTAGTTTTCAAACGCTGAAATGGCGAGAGCCGAAATGTATCTCACTATTTTACAGCCCATTCTGTTGAAAATAGCAATAGGTTACTTTCGACAATCAGCTCTTTAAATATGAAGAGTAAATACGGTGTATCATTTTTCTCCACATTAATACAAGTTTAATTAATATTCTTCATCTAAGAAAATTTTATAAACATTTATTTATCATTAAACATACATTTCAATCTTACATTTTTAACGTCATCGATTATCAACAAAATATTGGTTAAGTAGGTAAGTAATATTTTTATCGCAAGTTTTACCTACATAGATACTATTTGTTTATCCACTTATTTAAAAAGTAGATTATTATTGTTTTATCAAGGACATTGTTTTGGAAAAGTGGAAATAAATCAAATAATATTTTTGTCGAAACAACTACTCATGTACTGGTAAAATATAATTTTTATCGTAGAAAAAATATTAATTTGTGGCTGGTGATGCATGAAAAATCAAATACATATTACTTTAACTACTTATTATTTTTTCATTACATTTCGTCACTCTTGATTTTCATAATACAAACATTAGTCAACATAAAATTCATGGACAAACCAGAAAAAATATACTTAGCCATGCTAAGTGGAAAAAATCTGCATTCATTTTTGGACTGCGGCATGACTACAGCAAAATAATTACTATATCATAATGTTACGCTATATGCAAATGAACCTGTTGAAAACTACTTTGCGGTCTGAATGTAATTGGTTCCTTAAACATACATCCTTTTCCTTAGTAAGTATGTAATTTTGCATTATTTAAAAAGAGAAATATTACTATGGTTTATGTTGCATGACAATTCTAAAATATTATAATTCGTAGTTTTGATCAACAACATACGAAATATGTATATTTTAATAATTTGAATTATTTACTGATTCTCCAATTTATTAATTACTTACTCGGATTGATTTCCTAGTAAGTGGGTGCCACATGACTATAATAATATGATTATAAGTTATAATATGAATTGTATCATTGAATACAGGGTTCGAAATGAAACGGAACGCACCGGAGCGCCGTTCCGGCTCGTGAAATTTTTAAAATTATCGCTCCGTCTCATGGAAAAAATATTTTGACCGTCTGAGCTAGATAGGCCATAGAATAGAAAATCTGACACACTTATTTTTATAAAATACACATACGATTTGATGACTATGTAAATATCTTCAGAAAATTTGTCGAGCGCTCCGGTTCGTAAACTTTTCCATTTCGAGCGCTGATTGAATAGCTGTAGGAAGAGGGGTGTAAATGACTAATGATGGTTTTGCATAAATCTCGTTTAAACATTCGGATTCTTTTTGATTATGGCATAAGACGTATCGGCAGGTTAGTTATATTTATATTTTTACCAGTAGTAGCAGCTCTAATAGTCAGTTCATAACGAATTTTGATGACACGGCAAAAAAGAGCAACTAATATGTAGGTAAATTATGTACAATTAATATCTATTACGTTTTTTAATCTTGTATGTTAGATATTATAAAAAAAAAACATTCGAATTAAAAAATACTTAAATTATTTGCTATCATATCACATTACAATGCTTTTATTAAGTTTATATAGCAATTCGTTGTTTTAATCGTAAATATCTAGATACATTTTTATATAATTGATTACTTGAAATTTTACAGCCTTTTATGTCCGAATAAGAATGCAAAAATACTATACCCTTATTTTTTTTATCTCTACTACTGTGTTAGCTATTAGGTATAAAAATATAGAACCCAACCCAGTTTTTTCTTCTAATAGATTATTTGACATATTTCGCTGTGATATATAGTTTCTTAACATTTATGTTACAATTCAAGTGTCACTTAATTGAACGTGAAATAGATACAAAAAGATAATAAAAAAATATATTACATTTTACAGTTTAGTTTATTGATCGATAGTTATTTCGGTTGTCACACTATTGTCACGGCTACAATAATAAAGAATTATCCTTGCTGTCTCCAATATTTTTAGATACTGCGAAATTTAAGTAATCCAGCTAATGCATAACAGGGAACTCAGAAATAATGGGAACTGAAATACCTAACGGGTAAGAAGTAGCAGGCAACCGATCTCGAGTAAGGAAGAAGACGGGATAAACTTAAACACGTGTCAAGAATATGTCATATGTCGAATACTGACAACTGCCCTCGGTTTATGCGTTGACGCTCATTTAATATTGGTCTATTACACACACTATTGCACGTGTATAATGCGTGTTTCATTTTCGTAGGACACTCACACATTCAAAACCCTCCATCAAAATGTAGTGTATTGAATATAACCTATCGGAATTTTATTTATTAATCTGTTCCGTGTTTAACTTACATAAAATTATTATAGAATAACATTTAATTTAATCGACTGTAAATGTTAAGGGTTTAAACCTGTGTCGCATGATTCACGATCGTTTATATTTTATTGATTCCGTGTCATAAAATCATTTATAGTCAGTCAAAGATTTATGATTCAGAGATGATAATAATATATAGTTTTGTTGCAAAATGCATAGGTATCTTACCATTGAGTGAACTTTCATATTTTTATTTCGGATTATGTTGCAGTTTAGTTTTGGCACTAAAACAATGCTTTTGTAAGCGATTATAATAATGTATAGTTAGATGCATGTACAAATTCTATGGAAGAGTAATGCGGGCATGTTTTGGTGATAATACTAATAATAGTAATAATCCAATGACAGTCGTTTAGAAATCTCACGTCTGTAAAAATAATCGTTAGAAAGCGTCCTTTTCAAATGGACTGAAAGCATCGCGTTTTATTCTAAGTATGCAACGAAAGCATTAATAATTATTACTTACCTGCATTCGTGATATTTTTTTAAAATCTCACGTCTTCAACTATCTAAATATTAAATACCAACCGTTAGAAAAAAATCGTTGAAACAAAATTACTTACTTCTGTCTGTGTTGTTTATAAATTATAAAGTATTAAATAATTAGGCATTTCCCGTGAGCTTAATTGGTGAAATAATGAAATTGTACACTTACGAATACAAAATATTAACCAACGAAAATAGTTGCAACATCATAGTGTTGTGAGATATTGTCAAAATATAGAGGAAATTGCGATAGTAAAAAACAGATATATATGTACCTACCTATTATTATTTTATTGACTTGTGGAGATAATTTTACCGAAAATTGATTTAGGTACTTATATATATTATATTATAATCAAGTAATAAAACCTTGAAAATATTAGTATCTAAGTTTATATTATTATGTACTCATATAAAACATATTTTCGTGGTACCTATATACCTATTATACTTACGAAATTAATCATTAGGTAACGATTTTTTTAAGCACTATTTAGAGATAAATATGAAATAAATGGACTGTATGGTTAAATGATTATTTTATTATTCTGTATTGAATAAACATAAGATTTAAGAATGTTTATTTTATAATGTTGTTAGATTCTCATTGAAAATATATCATTTTGAAAACTCTCAAACATGCTCATTAGAAAAATTCGATCGATTAGAATATGCACTCATATTATTTAATGTCAGAGTGATATTATCAAACCAAATACAGACTTTCGTAAGTATTTGGTTCCTAAAGATGTGTTAGAATGTTGAATGTTCTAAAGTAGAGGGATGTAAAAAAACATCAAAAAGTGTACTTTAAAATATTTATTGATCGATGTGTATAATGTTAACGAGGCGTTGGCAATCACGTGTTTTCTTTATAAACTTGTCAAGATATAGTTGAATATCCGGGGAGCGGAGGAGAGAACAGCGACTGCGTGGTAGTGCAAAGAATTGTTTGCACAGTTTGAATTATGAACAAATATCTAAATTTTAAGAAATGTACGAAATAGTGAATTATTCGTGAAGTTAGAACGTTCGAAAGTCGAAAGCCTCCTTTAATAATAATGCAACTACGTTTAAGATTAAGCCAATAGAAGGGCTTTTCTAATTAATCAAGGTGTATACCCTTTGTAATATGATAGGGGGGTAAAGTGAAAAATTTGAGTTCGAATTCCGCTCGGTCCAACTTATTTCTCTTTTTTTTTTAATTAGCGCTCATTTTCACCACATACATGTATCTACATATTTGACGATACAAATTTCCATTGCATTACCAACTAGATTTTTAATGAAAAATAAGTATTTAAAGCAAAATCCCACTATTTGAATCTTATATTTTAATAGGATGTACATATATCTCCGGAAGGCTTTGAGTCCGATTTCAATTAAGGTTTATTGTTTTATTGTATACATTAGACTTAACGAGTATCAAGGCCAAAAGGCTATGAAATTATTATAAAGGAATCATCTTGCTTTTGTATTTGATAATTACCATTAATCATAGCTTGCATAGCGATATCATAGGATAAAGCCTCGGAAATACACAGGAAAAACCCCTAAAATACAATAATTATTTTTTTCAATTAAGACGGCTTCAAATTTCATTTGAGAAATGGCATTGAAACACATATTATAAGAGCGGAATGCACATTCTAAGATTTCGATCGTAAGGATAAGTCGCCGAAAAGCATGACTTAACTATAGACAATCCTGAGTATAGAGTTAAGGAATCCTTAACCATAGACTACTTTTGTTATGAACACGCCCCCTTTTGTATTACCATTTACCACTGACAGCTGCTGTCAAAATAAATTCGCATGTCTATAAAACAGTCCATACACTCAAATTCATTTAACAATGTATCTCAATATGGATATTGATAGTATTAATTCGTTTGGCATGTACTTGCAGAATATTATTTTACTTTTATACGCCAGCCCGCAGAAATATAAAATGCCAGGTGAAGAATGACACTTGACGCTAGTGTTACCATGTTAAAAAAATATCTTGCGATGCCTGTGGAATCACGTATAATGACTTATAACGGAAACATAAGAGTATTATAATTAAATATTAATATGTATTTATAGTTATTGCATTTATAAAATGCAGTTGTCATATTTTTGTCATCGTTTAACAATTATAAAATAATTTACCTAAACTATAGGAAAGAGAATTTTTATATATGGTATTATTTTCAATAGAAATGATCTTAACTAAGGACAATGTTTCTGCATAGTGTTTTCTGCTAAGGAAATTTTAGTTATGACAAATGTTTCTGCATTCCGCTCTAAGATTATATAGGATTGTAGTAATGTAATTTAGTCTTTCATTAGCATAGATAAGGGATTACAAATCGCGGCACGAATGTCAAGATAAAACTTCCATATTTCCAAAACGTGTCACAACGCCGCCGAAAAAAAAACAATATCTACATAAATTTTTATTATTTCTGGACAGTTATTTTAAGACTGAAGGAAGCTTTTTCGGGAAGATTTCTTGAATTGATAAATAGTGAAGCAATTCTAGTTTTTATTTTGTACAATTCCTCTCAACGTGAGTGTTAACCAATTATTTTTGTACATGTTTAATGGGTTCCAAATAGGTATGTAGATATTTATTGATACTTAATATGGAGATAATAATTATTTACTTTGATGTTAGATTTCACACATAGGTGGGGCTGCTCCGATCTTTATAATTAAGATACAGCGGCTCTCAACATGCGTGTGCTCTTTCTGTTTTACTGCTAATCATGGTCAGTCTCTTATCATCTGTCACCTCCTCCTCAGTGTATGTATATATGACTCTTGAAATAATCTAAGCTCTTGTGATATTCATATTTGGCTGTTCTATACCAAAAGTTTGTGCGACCTAGGCATATACCTTTTTAATGCGTGCAAACACTTCCAGCATTCTCTATTATTATTATTATTTTTATTATCATCATTATTATTATTATATTTTCATTGATTTCAAGATAATTAAATTATTAATATCGCTTATTAAATATTGATTTAATCTAAATTTATTTAATTTAATTTAGTGTTCTAATGAATTTAATTTTTGTACTATTTCGTTAATTTTTTTGCTACCCGGGTTTCGTTTTCAGCATTTTCATGCACTATGCGCACTCACCTAAAATGCAAATTTAATGCACCGTAAATGCAGTCTGCCAATATCGAATACAGTAAAGTTAATTCTTGCTTATATGAAGCGCTTATTTTCAAAAGCGGCTAAAACGGTTTTATGCAATTTATCTGTCTTTCACTACCGTTTTAGCCGATTTTGAAACTAAGGTAAATTTTTAATAATTAATATCGACGTATTTAGCCGAGTTTTGAAATTAAAACTCAGACCATACTATGGTAGACAAATATTTAATCAAAATATAATATATCCAACTCAAAAAACTCGAAAGACCGTTTAAGCCGCTTTTGAAAGTAAGCGCTTCATATTATATAGTACATATAGGTAATAAATAAATACAATAAAACAAGGTTAAAAGGGTATTACCTATCAAAAGTGTGTTTATTCGCCCTCTCACTTGATATGGTAATGAAATCGAAAAAAATATAAAAATAGTAATCGTGATTTTGCGAAAATAATAATATTATATTTAAATACTGGGAATTTACTAAAGATACAATACAATATAATATCCTATACATTTTTTTAAACGTCATCAATAGAGATAATTTTCTATAGCGCCTGTGAATAATGTGGATTGTGGATTGGAGTATGTACATACAATATTTATAAATGATTTTTTCTTTGACTATTATATTAATACGCGAAGCTTTTAATGTTCTTCTTAATAATGATGGACGTTTTCAATAGCGGAGCAAATAAAAACCGTGAGTTTTTGTAAGCCTTTTACGGAAAGTGATTTACCAAAATTACTTGTCTCATTTTGTAACATGTGTGTTATTAATCTTTATTACAATATTTTCTATTTGCTTTAAAAAAACCAAATTATAACGTAGATGACTTTTATGCACGACATGATTCTTTTATTTTTAGTATTATTGACATTTACTTTTGAAATTCGTGATTATTCGACAGAATATAGGAGTGAAAGTGGAAGGTACTGATAAAAATAATAAAAGTATTCGTTTGTAACATCACTATTATTTACCTGTGATAATCACCACGTAGTTCTTATTGACTTAAAAATCAGTAGTGATGTTGTTAAATAAATTTTCGTTCCATTAAAAGTCTTGTTTTCGTGATATTTATTTGTATCTAAACAATTATATTTTCTAAAATTATATACGGATTTTAAAATGATTTAAAAGGATGAGAGCGTAACTGTAACAAAAATACTGATTTATATTTTATTAATATTTTCAATGCCAGCCAATTTTTACTTGTTGTACACTTGTAGGCCAGCTATTTTCGAAATAAAATAAATCCCTTAAAAATATGAAATAAGAGCAGAATGATGAATATTTGTGAAAACTTACCAAACCAACATGTTTCTCGAGTTTCACACTAAAATGATAAATATTGTTTTGAAAATATACACAAACAGTTTCTTCAGAAGTTATGACGTTTACAAGAATGCACGAGTTAACTCGTCCATGGCCTGGCGCGACTTACATGCTTTGACTCGGCTCTGGCGGAGATCAGGTTAAATAAAGTTATTCTAAATTACTAATTGAATAATCTCCCACAAGAGGTAATGTTACTATATAAACTACTAATAATAAAATTACAGTGTATGTCCATCCATTTGTTCGGTTATTAAAATAAAAAAAAACTACTGGACCGACATTTATGCAACTTACATAGCTTAGGTATATTCTACGCTGTTTGTAGATATTAATTAAGTAGCGTTTATATAAGTAGACATCTCAAAAGGTTTGAAGGTTACAAGATAAAAGTTCTCGAAAATAATGCACTGAGTAAAGTGATTCAATAGCAGCGGTGGGGTGGTGAGGTGGAGTATATGTCTTTCTCATTGATTTGAAAAAATATATTTCTTCTGTGTATCTGTCTAGTTTTTATTTCACACTTACGCAAGTCATGGGCTATCGCTAGTGTACAATCGACAGAGGGTTGAATTACAATTCTAATCGATGAATTATAGTTTTACACTTATACATGGGATTCCGTGTTAGCTACCCACATGTTGCATTCTATGGATGTATATAATATTGTATACAGCGCATTAGTTATATTAATATTATATATACCCACATAATTTGTCATGCATATAGTCTGAAGAAACTGAGGAGAAAACACATTATTTTATTTGATAAAAATAAAATATTTGAATTTGTTATTATAGTTAATATGACGTATTTCAATTAACATTTATCAAAATTGTGATATTCAAAAACACTTGAATGTTCGATTCTTTCGATGTTATTTAATAATCGTGTACCACGACATGAAGGGCTTCTTTTATAAATAAAATTTAATATCTGGTCTATGGATTTGTACGTATCTATTATTTATAAAAAAAACCGCTTATTCATTAAAACTGTAATTGGTTTATTCGTAATACTCAGTTTGTACCAAAGTCATTGCTTTTCCGTGTACGAGACATTACTTCAATAATGCGTGAAACTTTCGCTCAATAATAATTGTATTCTACTAAGAAGACGGCCGATGTGTTAATATTATTTCCTCGGGCTATTTTTAGATAAGGGAAAGCGCAATATGGATTCACATTGTAGGATTTCTCCAACATTTTATTTAGTGTTTTCTTCTTTATTTTTTTTATATAATTTTACTAAGGCTTTGATTGCGACATGCTGACATATCGCCTGTTCTTCTCTAATTGACGATCCATTTTTCAGACCCTCTCCCCAATTCAGTTTTTAAAAAACTTTACAAGTTTACCGACCTCTTCCTTCTTTCCCAATGTCTGGGCGCATTTGAGTTACCACTTGCTAATTTATAATTTTTACATTTACTCTTTCTACTGTTTAATAACTATTGCATAATATATTTCTTTGTTTATAGTATAGGTACCTACTGTTTTAATACTATTTCTTTGTTTTTAAATGTCATGTTGTGAACGTCTTAAATAAATGATTTGTAAAGTTTACCATGTAAATTAAATAGTGTTTGATTCGAATTTGATTTGGTTTGTCACGTCCAAATTTATTTATCAGTACACATTTATGTAGTCATTCTAGAATATATGAGTCTATTCTATACTTATCCACCGCTAAAGTGATAAATATTATCAAACTTAGGGTAGGTTTCTATCAAAATATTAGCACTTATTGTAACAATTACAATAAGTTGGTTGTAAATGTTGCAATAAGTGCTATATTTTAACAACACCTCTCTTGGCTGTGATACAGTTTAGAGCGAGATAGACAGTTTTGACAGTTTAGATGGCTAACTTATTGTAACAATTATAATACCCCAATACAAATATGCAATAAATACTATCACTTTGGCAGTCGACAGTCGCCTTGTGTATAGAATAGACCCGCTAGTCTATGAATTTTGTGATCCATTGATATGGCATGCCTGATTGGTCAGCTCATGTTGTTATAAATTTATTATACCTACACCTGGACTCCATTTTCCTTCTGCTTCACTAAATTAATGTAAGGTTCTTCGTGTGTGCTTGATCATTCATTCGTGTCACGTTTTCCGATTTATCGCATGCCTTATGTAATGATAAATTTGACCAGGATCGTAAAAAAAATGTATGCTTGTCGTGACGTCGCCAGATGCAGATGGATTAAAGATATTTCGCTGGGGAGCGTTGGAAATTCATGTCCACTTCTCTGATGACCTGAGCGGTGTATACTTAACAGAAATGCGATATAATAGCATATTCATATTATAATTAATATTGTTATTTATAATTGGGGGAAAAATCTGGCACAAGATATTTTTACGAATCTATCTATTTAAGAAACGCTAATAATGAGATAAGTTAATATGTAACGTAAACAATAAAATTAATTATTTGTTTACATCGATAACAGTGTTGTATACGGCGTAGTAGAAAGAATTAATAATAATACACTATCCATTATAAAATTTCATATTTATATAGGTAGTCATACGTTGATCTCGAAAAACTCGTTCGCTTTTAGAAGAATAATAAATAATATGACAATTTTATTACAATGTTCCTGAACTGAAACTGAATCATTTCGGTATTGTCGTTGTGTTTTTAGCGTCGGTCGTTTTCAGTCATTATCACTGGAAGCAGCCAATATACTGTGATCATTAAATCATATTGAGGGGATTTACTATTCTGACATTGCGCCTGGAAAAAAATGATTAGTCTTTTATCCAGAGTTAGGCAATATACAAAATTTGAAAATTGCCACGGACACAAATGTATTTTTTTTATACATTCAAAGATTAATAATTTAAAAAGCTATTGTAGGTAGGTACATACCGTACAGCGTACAAGTACTTTTTAAATTCATACATAATGATAGCCCCCAGGCTAGTATCTTTGGCGGCCCCCCCGACAAATCGCTATGGATAAAGGCTCTGTGACGCTCTACAGTAGCGTTTAGTAGCGTTTGGTAGGTACGAGGTAAAATTAATGTGTACCTACCTAGGTATATTTAGCGTTTTTTAGTATTTTTTAATATATCCATTTGAATTATGGAGTTGGACCGTACAACCACATAATTTGAAATTATAATATTATTGGAAGGAAAAAAGCGCCGCAGGCGACTTTTTTACTATTAATGCAAATTTGTGATGTGTGTTTATCTCACTTGTCTGGTCGACTCGCCTTGCCGGGCCCCCAGGCTAGAGCCCTGTCAGCCCCGCCTTGTGGGGCCATGCCTTTACCATTCGAATGGTATAAAAAAATATGATTTTTGCTCTGAATAAACAATATTTATCGGAAAAGTCTTAAAATGAAATCTAGGATTTTTCCATGTCAAATCCTAGATTAATATATTTTTGTTGGCCAAAGTTGGCAACATTGGTGAGGTTGTATCAAACAACCTCTGCGAGCGCCGCCTTCGGGTTGGAACGGTTAGATGAATGGCTTACAACCATTCACCGTAAAAGTCTGTTAATATAACCTCTATCCTGTTGAGGGTCATAATATGCTTAGTTGAGGAACAAAGATGCTTTTAACTTACCTTTAGATACTCGCTTCATTTATACTTACTAACATTTTTTATTATTTGTTTGTAGTATTCGAGATTAAAATCGTGGTTGCTAAATCTTGTAAATCCGTATTCTCAGCAAATTATTTCTGAATCTGGTTTATTCTCTGAACATTTTTATTTATTAATTTTATTACATTAGGTAGGTAGGTATTTAAGAGTTCAGAAAAGCCGCACCGAATTTGGGTGCCAAGCGCGTCACGTTCGCCGCAGGTTGGCAAACCTCGCTCATTGTCTGAACAAATTGCGGTGTGGTTTGACCACGTTTGACCTAGGACCAGTAAAACGCGATGTGCAGGTCACCGCGGTCAACTCGAAATAGCCTTAGTTTTACATAGTTTACTCTTTCACTTACTAATGCACTGGCAGCTTGTTCTATGCGATAATCTATAACCGACGCCCTCCGATGAAAATGACTCGTGCACTCGACGTCTTTAATATACGGATGTTTTGCATTTTGTACTTTCTATTTTAAACGATCTTCCTGAGAAAGTTGTATAAATTTTTACAATCAAGATTATTGTGGTTTAATTTATAGTTAAGTCGGATTAATTCTTGCTCGTTTGATGTATTCAACTAACGCGTTGCAAATATCAAGGGAAAATAAAATTTTTATTATTTTATAATAAATGTAGTTCAATTATTCATGTATTTCTTAAATGAACATTTACTTCCTATTCAAGGAGTTTTGGCTACAGAAAAAATCTTTGTATAATCAGATTTTATAGCGATTTTACAACGATATTAATTATATTATGGTTAAATTGTTAACTATAGCAATGTTACCATCCATGTGTTAGCAACTATTTATAAATAAAATCAAACTGACGGTCTGCTATTGATGCTTTGCTTTAATTATTTACTTACGTACATTCGCTATTGTTCGTGATTGTTTATTTAAATACTTAATGATTGATCGTTGTAAAAAGTTTATTTAAAATGTAATCACAGCTATATTTGCTAAATGTTTATACACTTATGACCTTCATTTAGTACAATAATCAATTAATATACCTATGTATTAGTTTTAGTAACCATTTTTTCACTTTTACTTTCGTAACTCTTCCATCTTGATTTCTCATCAACGGTTTGTTTCAATATTATGCTCCTATCATTCGAATATGTTTAATATTATGTGTTAATTCCTACATATAATTTATTTATATGACTGATTAATTATATAATAATACATTGTATTATTTATATCTGGTTAGGTTAGGACATTGTTCCATTCTCTTGAGAATATACTCTGCAACGAATTTTGTAATATATTAAAATTTGATGAACATAATTTTGCAATACATTTCAAAGAAACTTTTATAGGTACCTATGTGTTGTTTTTTTTAATGTCGATATTATCAATTTCGATCAGTTATAATTTTAGAATTTCGGAATCAAAAAATTGTAAAAATTCGAACGTTGAAATCCGGGCCGATAAAAGGATTTAGGTACTTATATAAAATATGTTTAAAATATTATTTAATTTATTTAAAAAAATATATAATTTAAGTATATAATTTTAATTTTGTTGGATAAATATGACGAATTTATGAATTGCGTAGTCTGCAATAAATTACAACGCTGAGTGCGATATTTATATTACGAGGAAGCGTGTGTTGTGTTTAATTTAAATAAGATTAATAACTGAAATTGTTTTTGGAGGTGAAATGAAAACTAATAATAGTATTGTTTCGAAAGATAGAGGCCGAAAAACGTATACTTAACACAAAAAATGTTACTGCATTCCTGTGTATTATTTATAAGGCCATGTGTAATCAAAAATAAAATTACCAAGTTCCCCATTCTATGTAGATAACGTTTATTGTTAAACGTGCCAAAAATGAATTATAAAAGTCATTATCAAACACGAAAACCCAAACCTACACTTTCTATCAATTAAATATCAGACATAATAATATTATAATCGACTCCATACAATGGTAATCATATGATTACATTTTTAGTTGCAAAGTAGCGAACGTGAATAAATGTGTTTATAAGATTCGGTAGTTTTTGAATATTTTATATACTCGTACTTCCGATATTTCGTTACACAAACTTAAAGTTTATTATCAAAATATTAAAGAACAACCTACATACTTTTCAGATTACAATAATTGTTGCACTGTTTTTGAAATCACACCATTCAAACATTATTCATACAATAATTTGGTTTATAATTTAATATAGTATGTAGGTATACAGTATACCTACCTATATTATTTGCGTATCATCGTAAAACTATTATTATCGCCAACAAATTTGATTAAAAACTACACTATTTTTATTCATGATTGAATTTGAATATTTTTTTATTAGATAACTGTATATTGTTAAATATATTAAGTATTTTAATACTGAATTTAGCATTCTTACGTTAAACCAGAGCGTTGTAGCGGAGCTCGGAGCAGGAGACGGAGCAGTGGAGCAATGGGGTTTTACCCGGTGCACCAAATTTGTAGTGCTCCGATGCTTTATTATTACATTTTCCTAAATCCTTCCTTCATCCCAAAATCCAATGAAAATATTATATTTGACTCTTTGCAACACTGAAATTATCTGAAATACAGTAACACTGTCGAGTGATAAATAACCTCACTTTTTTGTTAGAAGAGGCAGATAATAAAGACGATTTGCTGACGTAATTTTGTTTCATAGAACACGAATAATAAACCTTAATATTTCAAAACTACTTATTAAAAAAAAATATACACTTACATATTATAATTCATATTAAAACCTGGTTTTACCCGAAATGGAGCTGGAGCAGGTATTAAGTCCCCGAGCGGAGTTGGAGCGGAGCAACTCAAAAAAGGGTCCGCTCCAACGCGTTAAATAATTCATTATTTTTGCAGACATAATGTTTAAACAACTAGGTATACCGAATCATAGATAATTCGCAGTGGCGATTCGAGTTATGCGGATGCCCCGGGTGCTGACTGATTTTGAGGCTCGGCGGTCTACGAAAGAAATTAAAAACATAATTTTTTTATGCTAAAAAATTACAGTCGCGTGTAATTATTTTCCTTCATCATATTGACGTACCAATGTAGTAGATACGCATTATTATTATCTATTACCAATTTGTTTGTATTTTGTGACCGGATTCGAGTTATCCTAGAAAAATTTTGGTTGCGCGATAGGCCTTCGCGCAGTGTTTATAAACCATAGGTAGGTAATAGATTTTTACACTTATAAATTTCAGATTCTGAAAAATACGCATTTTTGTTTCTGATAATTTGTATGAATGGACGTCATGAATCATGGTAATCATTTTCTTATCCTTCATTACTCAACTCATATTTTTGTCAATGAATAATTAGACATTGAAGGCTTAGCTTTTATACAAAGTGCTTTTCGTAATATCTGATTCAACCTACAGAGTACAGTCACATGGAATTAATATTACAATATTTAGAGTAATACAATAACCTTCATGATTATGAAACAAAACTCCTACTATCTTTTTGTTCCTGACAGTACTCACATGTTTGTTTGAGATGAATTATTATTATTTGCACAACTGTTTCAATTACATCTGGGTGAATTATTGCCGCAGTAATTTTATTGTTAGGAAACATTTATCATAAATCGTGATGTAATGCCCAATTTTTTACACAATATAACAAGCCAAAGGCATTTTTTTTATAACTGTTGTCAATCAATACAATCCCATGTAATGTATCGCCTCTATCGAAAATATATGAAACTAATATCAACAGACGGTCAAATTCTATTAGATATATATTATTTCTTTATCGGTATTTTTTGGATGTACCTACCTATTATAATAATTATACTGATGTTAAACTTTAAAGTTGAATTTACTAATCTGGCTAAGACCAGCCAAATGAGGTAAAGATACATCACAAAATTGCAGTAAAAGTAAAAAAATGTCGCCTGCGGCGCTATTTCACTTCAAGCGGATTAACATTTAAAAATAAGTGATTAAGAATAATGCAATTTTTGATTATTATTTGTAACTCCATAATTCAAGTGAGTGAATTCAAAAATACAAAAAAAAAAACGCCAAAAAATACACTGAATACCCTTAATTTTATCTCAATTTCATAACACCATTTGGTATGTGCAAAATATGTAGATCGTTACACTGTCTTTAATTAACCTTTGCGATAGGTAGGGGGGCCCGCTAAAGATTCTAGTCTGTCGGAGGGCCCGCTATAGGATGTGGGGGCCATGTTACTAATATTTCACAAACATTCTGCGTTTAATTCGTGATAATTCGAGATGTAAAAAAATTGTAAATTTATATTTGGTATGTACTATTATATTTAAAAATATATGTTACATGTTTCGCTTATACGATGAGCTTTATCAAGTATGTATACTTACAGAAATTTCCGTATATTTAGTGTCAACACCAGTGTTGGCAACTGTCATTAGAAATATACTAGATAGCATGTGTACATAAGTTAGTTGGCAGAAAACTGTTAGATTCTATCAAAACCATTAAAAAATATCTAGAAGATATAAAAAAAAACACTATTTTCACAATAACTGAAAGTGAGCATTTAGAGTATTTTGAGATATAGATGGCTATTCAAAAATGCTACATGATTATATAAGGTGATATATATTATATAATTGCGGTTTCATGTGCCATGTTAAATTGATTAAAACATTGTTGTAAATATTGAGGAAAATTTAGAATGGTCAATAAATAATATTATGAATTTTATAATGGCCAATAAAATTTCCAGGAAGACAATTATTTTACTTCCACAAGACTTTTTGTCTGATTCATAAAGCTTGGATTCGCGGTAATACCTACGTAATGGAAATTGTTTTTTTCTGTACTTATCACATACTATATTGTTATTAAGTTAGAAGTATCTTGTATCACACCTCATGTCTGACCATTCGCTACCGAAGAATGAGTAACATTTGATCAGGAGTGAATCAAGGAAATAATATGTCTCGTTGAAGTATATATAAATAACATAAGTATACATAAAATAATTGTCATATCACTATATACATTGTTATTATACTTATGTGAATAAAATATTCAAATTCAACTGTTTTATAATATGAAAATACTTATATTCTTACTGATATCGGATTGTATACCACGAGTTCCTGTATTTAAAGTGTTATCATGTTTATAGCAACGTATATAATTTGAATGTTATTGTCTAAAAGACACCATTTTAAAATTTAAAAAATCGAATGTCAATACTATTTCATGGGATAATAATATAAATATGCATCCCCTAGAACTTCTACGGATAAATAACTTTTAATATTTTTTCTCTGCGCAGGTACGTCGACGGGGTGGGTATATAATACCATAGAGGTATTTAATAAATAGAGCGAAATACATTTGTGAGGTATAGTAATTATAATAATGGAACACTTGAAAACAATACCCTTTTTTAGAATGTTGAAAATAGTAAGGTAGTTACCTACTTACTTATCTAAAATTTACAATTGTCTATTTTACCTTGGAAGTCGATTTATTCAACTTTGTATTGTGTTAACCTATGTAAATTGATCCTTGCAATCCTTAATAAATATATACCTACTTAAATCATAGGTAAGTTAAAAAAATATGTCAAGGTGTATAATATGTATTTACCTCAAATTGTCTGTGGTTGTAATAGGTCACGGCAATCTTAATTAGTTCGGTCTACCAATATTTCGTAAAAATGTTAAGGTCATTTATCACAATAATAAAACATTGTTATATTATAAATCGAAAACTGGTTCACTAAAATATATATTTTATTATATAAGTAGGTTCTTCACACTTTTGTACCTTTTTTATAACTGTATATTTATGAACATACTTATAACTTACCTACTATTTACCACAGAACATTGTCTTCCCTACTGATTATTGTGTGGTTACCTGAATATTTTACATTGTGACATCGTGAATATATCTATCTAACAGTGGCGTGCGGTCCATAAATGCTGTGAATGCGGCGCATTCTTTATTTTTATTTGTTTGAAAATATTTATATGATTGTTTAAGTATCCACAAACCCTATACATAAATTCAATAACATACTATCTGCTCGGTATTGGTCCTTATGAGAGTAGAAGGTGTGGGACTTTTTATTTGGTAGTATCATTTCCATGCGTTGCAAACAATTTCTCATTATTTTATTAAATCATTGTCCATTTATAATTTTACTAGGAACTAATAACAGCATCACTATCTTCATTTATATAATACGACATTGATTATTTTTAGTAGAAATAATATATATTTTAAAATTGGAATATATTATACAACATGTGTTTGAAGAGCATACCTACCTGATTTCAAAAGACACCGCAATCTATTCTATTTAACCAGATTTTCTAAAGGCTTTATTGTTTTAAAGTGCATTCTTCTATATATTTTTTTATTCAACTGTAAAAAAATGGCAATATATGTTACAATCACTTGTCTAATTTAATGGGATTTAATAAAAGGTAGTTGAACTAAATGAGTCGCCTGCACTGCCACAAAAATCTGACACCATTTTATATACCAAGTTATATAAACCGTCGGGCTTTGTGATGTATGTATTATTTTTCTGTGTCAGTCGTAGTTTTATAGAAGTTTTTTTTTAAATTTTTAAATGTCCCTGCTTATTTTATTATAATTTAAAAAATAATATCAAAACCAACGTGTCGATTCGTGCCTGGTGATTTCTTCAATCAGCTGTGTTGCTGTCTATACAGCCTTCCACAGATTTCGCTCGCTCGCTCTAGCAAGTTGCATTCAACTTTGGTTTTGGTAGTGTCGGTTTGACCACGTTCAGCGGAGGTCGTGCGCTCACTCCTCTCAAACGTTTCAATAGAAAGTCTATCGCGCGATAACAAACTCCGCACCCTTTGTTCTGTCATATTATGAACGATCTCACAAAAGTTTTGTAGGTTATTTTTCGCGTGTTATTGACATATTCGTTCGCTGTGAACTGATTGGAAGTTAATCAAATGCTGTTCTTCAAAAGTGTTCATCTTAAAAAAAAGTGACAGATGCTGCTGTATGTCAGTTTATTAATGGGGTTTCTTGTTTAACGTGTTTCGTCGATATCGAGTGAGATGTTTTGAATAAATAAGTATATTTCGTACAAATGTAGGTACGGACGAGAAATGACACTCCAAATTTGCATGGTAAACATATTATTATAATCTTGGTTATTTATAAATAAACTTTTATTTTATTTACATAATATGCATTACGATGCAGTTAACCGGGGAATTTTCTGAAATACTTGTATAGATTTATAAAAAAACGTGACAACGCAAAGGTAATAATATAATATGGTCTACAGTTGATATTTTATAAATGTCTTCATATTATATAGTTATCGTTTTAAGTTATACTTTAAATGCAATACGATATACATATTATATCGTCACAAAAGGCTCTTAAGTTTATCATGATCCTTGTTATAAAAATTCTGTTGCATTATGCAAAATATGAATTATAACGACTTGTCTTACATTAATGTATGTACAATTAATTTGCATTTACTTTCATTTGGTTAATAATTCATAGAATCAGTGCTACGTACATAATTTATTATGTATATTATTGTTTATGATGTTTTTTTATGCTTTTAATTAATAATTAGATACCTACCTATATATTATCTATAAACGAAATAAATATATCATAGTATAGTTCTAATAGGTTCTAAAGGCACTGATATATATACTTAGGTACTTAGTTGGCAATACTACTACGTTTATAGTACCGGTTAATTATTTAACACGTTGAATTAAGTTTAATTATTTTCCATTTTCATTTACTTATAAATTTAAAATTATAATATATTGGTGAAGACAGGGTGTTTCAAGTAATGTATGTTCAGTAACGAAAGCTCCGAAAACCTAATAATAAAAAAACAAAATATATGTAAGTATATTAATATTATAATGTTATAATATCATGGCCTTTGATGCAATCTGCTGTACAAAAAAACAATGGATCGTTTATCAATATATACCCAAAAACGTGCATCTGTCTTCGCGGCATAAGCAAGCAATAAGTAGCAAAAGGCTTTGTAAAAAAACAAGATGTAATTTACAAAGCACAACGTTGTATGTAGGTACATCTTGAAGGCCAATACGCCCACCGCAGTTTTGCATTGATGTACTTATCAAATTAACAATGAGATTAATAAATAATAGTTTTTACCATATTGGAAAATGGTATGAAGTAAACATATGAAAATGGAACACTCTACTCAGTTAGTATTAAAATCTTTTCCTACGCACAATTTGATAGAGCTTTGTTTGCATTTAAAATTTATTGGAAACGATTGGCAAATGACCATTATTAATCATTTATTATTATAGTTATATAATTAGGTACATATAGAATATAAATTACCTACACGTGTTTTAGCAATATTACTTATCAATTATCACATTTAACTGTGAGTTATTGATCTTAAATTTTCGCCGAGTCGAAATGATAATAATATAAATTATACACTTTTCTGACATATGAATACATACACATTGCGACATTATTAGATAACGTATGTTTATAAACCTGAAAAAAATGCTGAACAGTTATACGAATTTCTTCTTAACGTAAATCATTATATATAAACATATTTGACAGCAGAAATTCATCGGTTTATTAAAGTATATTTTTCAATTGTATTTATAGTGGCTGTTTGATTCGTCGCGGAAAAACACAAGACGTTTATCGTCCATTATGACTGGCATTATATTTATTTATTTATTATTTCATCAATAATGAAATAGACAAGAATTCTTGCTAGCTGAACGCTGTAACCGGATTCCAGTGTATTCTATTTTCAGACTGCTAAAATGACGTTACTGCTTATTCAAAGCGATATGACAAATTTGAAAGCTTCCTGGAATTATCGTTGTCTTGTTTTATAGGTATAACTATATTTTTATTTAAATCAGAACATAAAGTTATTGTAATTCAATTCCAATTATAATACGACACGATATCATCTGTCATCGTCTTACGCCCTGTAGACAAAGAGAAAAAGTTGACAACCTCGTAAAATGTTGATAAGAAAAAAATAGGTTCTAATTTTACTGGATTCCTCCGCTTATTTTTTATGGCTTTATTCCCACATTTAATATGTGAGTAAAGTCGACTCGCCATTTATATGATTTTTCTAACTGTAGTAGGTATACCTATGTGTTTTCAATTTATTAGATAATAAATATTTATGTTCTGTCAATTACCACCATTTTAGGTCGTTATCAAATCTATCAATTATTTATTATTATTTATTACATTATCATAATATTAGATTTTAGTACTTACTTATATAAAGTTTAAATAAAAAAATATTTTGGTATCTTCATTTTTTGCTGGTCGTTTTATATTCAATTAATACAATCGATAAACGGTACGTACTCGATGGCAATTTATTATAAATTTTCTTAAGTACCTACATACTTTTGATTATTTACACTAGGTTATACCTACCCAAAAAGAAAGTGTTCATGTACACAAAACATCATCGTTTTTAATCAATCATATTATTACTCGTTAGTATGTACCAATATAATAAAAAAAAAACTATTAGGAACCTAGTTAAGGTGTTTTTTTTATAAATAATCAGTGTGACAATAAGTACCTAACAGGTTTCTCTAATTTTAATATATTTTCTATTAATTTATAAAATATATAACATATTATATCAAAAAAATCTATTATCAAGTTTTGTAATTTTACTAAACGACAATACTTGAAATTATCACACAGCTTGATGTCTTAATGTTGTTAAATTTGATGAGATATTTTATGTTTAGTTTATGGTGTTCTTTTTAAGACTAAATACAAAATAATCGAATTCCGTTCACGGATTTAGTGTATTTTTAGCTCCTTTTTCAATAGTTACTGGATTGATTGACGTTTGATTGACAAAAGTGTAATTGGTTTTTGGACAAAAAAATAAATTCTATCTAATTTTGACATATTTCACTAATTCATAATTTAATTCTATAGCAACTGTCGATTTCGTTACGTTGTACATACGATTACGACATTTTATAAAAGTTTTAATTTGAAATTAGTAACACCTCCGATATCCTTCTTCTTATTATTAATTCGCGTGAGTCATAATATGCGGATCGATAGATCACGAGATAAGAAAACTCACGCCAACAGTGAAAGATGTTAGTTCGAATCCCATTCGGTCAAATTAATATGTATTTTTTGGACAGAATGTGTATTTTTTATTTGGTTCTTGTCTGTTTGTGGAAGCCAGCGGAAATTTTGATAATAGCCAATATACTGAATTATTTGTTAGGTTAGCTTAGGTCGATATTACGTCGTAACAAAATTAACCGTATTGTTGATTAAGTAATGTTACAGTTTTAAATCTTTTAAAAAATTCGGTGTATTCACTTTTTAGTAACTGCAGCACGTCAAAACTATAATATGAGAATTGCTGACACCATCAATGAATCAATGTTAGTAATGTTGATTTAAAATTACTCGTTTTTATGTTTACCGTTACTGACAGAAATATATGAAATAGTTGCGAATGTTACATTTGAATAGAACATATATAAATGAACACAGCAATAAATATTGTTATTATTAATCGTTTATAGGTTTAGAAAAGCATTTTGTTCTAAGTGTTACATCTATTTATATTTTATTATGTTAACTTACTTAGAATTTAATATTATATTAATTAATTAACTGAATCAAAGTTATATCTTCTGTTTCGGAGAAATTTAAACAAACATGGCCTTATGACGACTTAGACATGAGCACCACACTCAGTCGTAGTGGTTTGCTGTATTAAACAGAGAAGTTCTTACCATAATACTCAATGTATGTTTGCTTTAAAATATTAACTTCTTGCGCACCGTCTTTACTATACGTTGAAACGATTGGTTAAAATCATTGCATATTTTCACGTGAAATTAAATATATGATTAATTTCATATCCTATAACTTATACGAATATATTGTACTATATTATATATCACTTTAGTATCTAATAAAATTACAATTAGTGAGAGTCTTCTCTCATATTGTATTATGTTAATTAATCTTAAGTCATGCACACACTTAGAAAAAAGTTGCCAAACAAATAAAATATGTCATAGCTTATTATAAGTTCTGTAATTTATTTTAATAGATAGTTGAGTTAAGTCGGTGACTTCCTAATTGTCAACTCCATAAATATAAATGACGGCAGCTTAATTTTTTTCAGCTGTGCAGCTGATTGTACGATGTTGTCAACTCTAGTCAGTCCACTTCTTTAAAAATCTTTTAATTATAATATTTAATAAGTACGTGTTTTTGTGGTCACTTCGACCCGTTTTGGTTATAGGTAGGTACATATTAATTAATTTATTGCTAATACTGTGTAAGTAAACTAAAGTTACCAATACCATAACGATAAGAGTTTGGACTATATCTGACGGTAATCATCTGATTTTTTTTGTATTATAACATTAATTTGATAGCAATAGCGAAAGACTTTATATAGATAGAGTATAGATGACTTGGTACCGGTGCCTAACAATCAAGCAACATAGAAGAGTGTTCTGTAATAACTATTGATACATTATCTCGGTGAGTGCATTGAAAATTGCTTAATAACGGAGGACTGTTTTGACATTTTTAATGTATGGCGTATAATTTTTCAATGGCGGTTTTTCATGACGCAGATGAAGAAAAATGTAGCTTTCTTAGAAAGTATCAAAATATAAAAATTATTTGTATTTTTCAAAATCTGAATGTAAACAAATAATATAGACTTTTGACAGAGCTTTTTTAAAGTAACGATAAATTGAGGCATTTCAAAAGATATTCGTCAAAGTATTCTTGAGATGCATTTTAAATATAAATGGCGTCAAACGGTTTGGCCATAACTGAAGAGGTTGTCACGTCCCTCGTGTAGAAAGTTAGCGCTTCTAAAAATGTCGATATTTGATATAAATTACTCGCGCGTGGTTGACAGAATTTCTCCACAACTTCTGTGTTCTTGGTAAAACTGGTCGGAGAATGCGACAGCTGAAACTCTCTGGCTAGGTGTTTGCTTACTGATTTCCGCAATACTGACCGAACAATTCGTAATACGAGTGTTTTGTCGTCTGTCGATCACTTTGGATTTGATAATGAAATTTATCTGCATTATCATAGATAGCAATTATATCGATTGTTTTAAACTGTCATATTGTCACAAAACATGACGTGTACCAACAATTTATTCACTCATTATTTTTGTGAACTTTTTTATCGGTAGTTAAGGTAAAATACAAATGATATTTCAACTGGTTGATAATATTATAATGGTAATATCATCCATTCTAGTTGAGTCAAATCAAATTTTTTATTGAAATGATAGATTCTGGCATCCGTAAGACGTTAAATTACTTCAATAATCAAATCTATTCACTTCGTAATTCGTCATCATATTACGGAAAAAATGCAAACCTCAAACACTATGAATCTTTTTACCATCAAATATAGTTAACCATCTTTTCTACTAAATGAACTAAAATATTGTCCAATACTAATAATAACACGTATTCACAGTTTTGCCCTAAGCAAATCAGTTAAACCAATAGTTACCGTCTTCGTGTCTAGCTTTACTAAGTCGTTTATTCATATGTCTTATGTCTTACTCTAAAGCGTCAATTACATTGAGCTACCTGAAGAGCTGTTTGTTGGCGAATTTACAATCTGCCTGTAAAGTCGCCCAGTGTAATCATCGAACAAGCTAACAAGCAAATTGAAAGCTGGTCAACTTTACACGCTACACGCCGGCGTGTGGGCCTACTGCGTCTGCGTAGTAGAGCGCAGTAGCAACCTTCCGGTAAAAAAACGAACTACGTTCTGTCAAAATAGTCGCTGGCTAGTGGCTTCTCAGCGAATGGAAAGTTTTGTGTGTCATCATCACAATTGCAGTAGCTGAATCGCCCGCTATTAAATTCGCCAACAAACAGCTCGTATAGTAGCTTAATGTAATTGACGCTTAACGCATAATGCGGAGATTATACGCGTGCCGAATACGTTCTCACTCGCACGTATGGTTAGTTTTTGTTATGGCCTTGTATAGAATATACATTTCCATTTTAATTAAGTATATTTAGCATGTATTAATAAAATATATATCATACAAGTAGTCGTGCAGGTAAAAATAATGTCAGAAATATTTCCTGAATGTTCGTGAGATATTATTTAGAGATTCGATACGATTCGCACAGACAATATTATTTTGTCGCCACGGAGAATTATTTGAGAATTGTTATTTTTATATTTAATTTATTTTTGCTTCAATAACGTAAGCGAAGAATCGTTTGCCAATAGGTTGTTACTCGGTTTTATGAAATTCAAGAAAAAAACACGTGAGTGAGTATACCGTACTTGTGATGCGCGCAATGCAAAAAAATGCAGCATATGCGTCTTCTCATAATCCGTGTGATTAGTCGATCGACAGGCTTTCATGAAGTCATTATAAAAAAATATTTTCACCTTTTCATAGATTGTTAATAATATTAATGACTGTATTTTGTAGCGTTATATTGTATTAGCTTTACCTATAATTGGGATCGAACTGTATGTAGGATAATTAGAATATAATTATTACAATATAATATTCTACACGTCATTCGATATAATGGTGGTGATATTAATTTCTTTGAAATCGGTAACATTTCTTACTGTCAATATTTTTGGTGGACAGCCAGTATCCATTAAACCCAAAAATGGATCATAGTTTTTGTGCTTAATTATTAAATCACATATAACAATATTTAGTAGGTACGACACGTCTTTCGTTTGCATTGTCTCCAGATTCGTACAAAAATAAATACTTTGTCATATATATTTTTAAAATATCACCTGAAAGCAGTCCTGATATTCATTAAATTGTGTTGTTCCGAGTGTGTATCTACTATTAATTATTTTATTTTTTTAATAATATAATCAGCATCACTTTATTGAGCTTGATCGTGACTTGGGTGTATTGTTTCGAAAGCTTTTTATAGTAGTGCAGTGTTTTTTTTCTTACTTCCAATATACTATTTTTTTCCTCATTGAATATTTCGTGTTTTTTTTAATACATTTATTTTTTCATAAGTATGCATGACGTATTAATGAACTAGGTGTTTTATTGTTATTTTAATATTGAGGTCATTTCAATAAATGGTGATAGGTAGGTATATCGCATTAACAACATTATTATAGAAAATGGCACAGTAGGTACATAATTTCCTTGATAAAAAATCAATACAATATTTAAAGTTTATATCATGTGGTTTTGTTGAAAAGAAAATTCACAGTATTCAACGATTTCTTATAACATTTAACACTAAATAAAGTAGTCGTGATATAATTGTCATAAATTGAGATCGTGATGGTTAAATTCAATTTCAGCCATTACAAAAACGAAGCGATTATTTGTAGTTTAATTTAGCTAATAAAGTAGACTAGAGTTAGTAAAACGGGTCGTTGAAAATAGAAATAGCACGGTCAGCGTGCATGCTGAAATAACTTGAAATTGAAAGCGACTGGAATCTTTATAATAGCTATACTTAACAATCAATAAATTCGAAGTGGCTTAAAGCCATTAGCAGTTAAAATTATATTTTAGAATTTGGCTGTTCCATATTTTGTTCATTTCTAAATTTGATGTTATTTGTTCGCATAAGCGGAATTGGTAGTGTGTACTTGTAGTTAGGAATTGCAATACCGGTATTCAATTATTTATCGATACCGAAATACCGGTTTCAAAACTCCAAAATACCGGTATTTTCGGTAGATAGCATACACCTATATGTTTTTCAAAAATGAATTAAATGTTATTTTTCATTACTAACTACTACATATATTATATATTACTAGCTGAAGTACCCGGCTTCGCACGGGGTCGCTTCGTGGTTATATTTATCTTAGATATTTGAAAAATAATAAGAGGTAATTATTTCTTTAATATTAAAATATCTGTGTAATACAATATGGCAATATGAAAATAATTATAATAGGAGTAAAGGTCAAACATAAGAACACTAAATTAAAATCGAATCCAAAATATGAAAACGTTATTAATAATATAAATATGTAGTAAAAAAAAATCAAAATTAGATGGAACAAACAAACAACAAACTTTGTATGTTATATAATAATAATTTAGAAACCGCACACAACTGACAAAAGTTTCATCGCAATCGGATGAATGGTATAGGAACGCATACGAATAGTAGAAGAAGATGATTTTCTAATTCAGAAACCTTCGTGGGCATGCGCATGACAACTCACCAAAGTTTCATTGCAATCGGATTAATGGTATAGGAACGCATACGAATAGAAGAAGAAGAAGATGGTTGTACTAATTCAAAAACCTTCGCGGGCTTGCGCACAACAACTGGTCAAAATTTCATCACAATCGGATGAATGGCATAAGAACGCATACAAATAGAAGAAGAAAAAGATGATTGTAGTAATTCAGAAACCTTTGCGGGCAAGGGCACAACAACTCACCAAAGTTTCATTGCAATCGGATGAATGGTATAGGAACGCATACGAATAGAAGAAGAAGAAGATGGTTGTACTAATTCAGAACTCTTCGCGGGCGTGCTCACAACAACTGGTCAAAATTTCATCGCAATCGGATGAATGGTATAAGAACGCATACAAATAGAAGAAGATAGAATAGAAGAAGAAGATGGTTGTACCAATTCAGAAACCTTCGCGGGTGTTGGCACAATTACTGACGAAAAATTTGTTGCAATCGGATGAATGGAATAGAAACGCATACGAATAGAAGAATATAGAATAGAAGAAGAAGAAGATAGTTGTACTAATTCAAAAACCATTGCGGGTGTTCCCACAACAACTGACGAAGGTTTCATCGCAATCGGATAAATGGTATAGGGACCATACGAATAAAAGAAGATAGAATGAAGAAGAAGAAGAAGAAGATGGTTGTACTAATTCAGAAACCTTCGCGGGTGTAGGCACAATTACTAACGAAAATTTTATTGCAATCGGATGAATGGAATAGGAACGCATACGAATAGAAGAATATAGAATAGAAGAAGAAGAAGAAGAAGATGGTTGTACTAATTAAAAAACCATTGCGGGTGTTACCACAACAACTGATGAAGGTTTCATTGCAATCGGATGAATGGTATAGGAACGCATACGAATAGAAGAAGAAGAAGATGGTTGTACTAATTCAGAACTCTTCGCGGGCGTGCTCACAACAACTGGTCAAAATTTCATCGCAATCGGATGAATAGTATAAGAACGCATACAAATAGAAGAAGATAGAATAGAAGAAAAAGAAAATAGTTGTAACAATTCAGAGACCTTTGCGGCGTGAGCACAACAGTTGATCAAAATTTCATTGCAATCGGATGAATGGTATAGGAACGCATACGAATAGAAGATAGAATAGAAGAAGAAGATGGTTGTACCAATTCAGAAACCTTCGCGGGTGTTGGCACAATTACTGACGAAAAATTTGTTGCAATCGGATGAATGGAATAGAAACGCATACGAATAGAAGAATATAGAATAGAAGAAGAAGAAGATAGTTGTACTAATTCAAAAACCATTGCGGGTGTTACCACAACAACTGACGAAGGTTTCATCGCAATCGGATAAATGGTATAGGGACCATACGAATAAAAGAAGATAGAATGAAGAAGAAGAAGAAGAAGATGGTTGTACTAATTCAGAAACCTTCGCGGGTGTAGGCACAATTGCTAACGAAAATTTTATTACAATCGGATGAATGGAATAGGAACGCATACGAATAGAAGAATATAGAATAGAAGAAGAAGAAGAAGAAGATGGTTGTACTAATTAAAAAACCATTGCGGGTGTTACCACAACAACTGATGAAGGTTTCATTGCAATCGGATGAATGGTATAGGGACCATACGAATAAAAGAAGATAGAATGATGAAGAAGAAGAAGAAGAAGAAGAAAATAGTTGTACTAATTCAGAAACCTTTGCGGGTGTTGGCACAATTACTGACGAAAATTTAATTGCAATCGGATGAATGGAATAGGAACGCATACGAATAGAAGAATATAGAATAGAAGAAGAAGAAGAAGAAGATGGTTGTACTAATTCAAAAACCATTGCGGGTGTTACCACAACAACTGATGAAGGTTTCATCGCAATCGGATGAATGGTATAGGGACCATACGAATAAAAGAAGATAGAATGAAGTAGAAGAAGAAGAAGATGGTTGTACTAATTCAGAAACCTTCGCGGGTGCAGGCACAATTACTAACGAAAATTTTATTGCAATCGGATGAATGGAATAGGAACGCATACGAATAGAAGAATATAGAATAGAAGAAGAAGAAGAAGAAGATGGTTGTACTAATTAAAAAACCATTGCGGGTGTTACCACAACAACTGATGAAGGTTTCATTGCAATCGGATGTATTGTATAGGGACCATACGAATAAAAGAAGATAGAATGAAGAAGAAGAAGAAGATAGTTGTACTAATTCAGAAACCTTTGCGGGTGTTGGCACAATTACTGACGAAAATTTTATTGCAATCGGATGAATGGAATAGGAACGCATACGAATAGAAGAATGTAGAATAGAAGAAGAAGAAGAAGAAGAAGAAGAAGAAGAAGAAGAAGAAGATGGTTGTACTAATTCAAAAACCATTGCGGGTGTTACCACAACAACTGATGAAGGTTTCATTGCAATCGGATGAATGGTATAGGAACCATACGAATAAAAGAAGATAGAATGAAGAAGAAGAAGAAGATGATGATTTTTCTAATTTAGAAACCTTCATGGGTGTGCATACAACCACTTGCCGAAATTTCATTGCAATCGGATGAATGGTATAGGAACCATACGAATAAAAGAAGATAGAATGAAGAAGAAGAAGAAGATGATGATTTTTATAATTCAGAAACCTTTATGGGTGTGCATACAACCACTTACCAAAATTTCATCGCAATCGGATGAATGGTATAGGGACCATACGAATAAAAGAAGATAGAATGAAGTAGAAGAAGAAGAAGATGGTTGTACTAATTCAGAAACCTTCGCGGGTGTAGGCACAATTACTAACTAAAATTTTATTGCAATCGGATGAATGGAATAGGAACGCATACGAATAGAAGAATATAGAATAGAAGAAGAAGAAGAAGAAGATGGTTGTACTAATTAAAAAACCATTGCGGGTGTTACCACAACAACTGATGAAGGTTTCATTGCAATCGGATGAATGGTATAGGGACCATACGAATAAAAGAAGATAGAATGAAGAAGAAGAAGAAGAAGAAGATAGTTGTACTAATTCAGAAACCTTTGCGGGTGTTGGCACAATTACTGACGAAAATTTTATTGCAATCGGATGAATGGAATAGGAACGCATACGAATAGAAGAATATAGAATAGAAGAAGAAGAAGAAGAAGAAGATGGTTGTACTAATTCAAAAACCATTGCGGGTGTAACCACAACAACTGATGAAGGTTTCATTGCAATCGGATGAATGGTATAGGAACCATACGAATAAAAGAAGATAGAATGAAGAAGAAGAAGAAGATGATGATTTTTCTAATTTAGAAACCTTCATGGGTGTGCATACAACCACTTGCCAAAATTTCATTGCAATCGGATGAATGGTATAGGAACCATACGAATAAAAGAAGATAGAATGAAGAAGAAGAAGAAGATGATGATTTTTATAATTCAGAAACCTTTATGGGTGTGCATACAACTACTTACCAAAATTTCATTGCAATCGGATGAATGGTATAGGAACCATACGAATAAAAGAAAATATAATGAAGAAGAAGAAGAAGATGATGATTTTTCTAATTCAGAAACCTTTATGGGTATGCATACAACCACTTACCAAAATTTCATTGCAATCGGATGAATGGTATAGGAACGCATACAGGACAGACACACAGACAGACAGACATACAGACAGACAGACATTCATTTTTATATATTAGTATAGCCTATACTCTTCCCGCAAGTGCAAGCAATAAGTTTACAAAGTTTTATCGCAATCGGATGAACGGTATGGCTGCGCATTAAATACGAACAAACAAACACACAAATATTAATTTTTATATATTAGATTATATTTATTGTATAAGTTGTATGCTGCCAAAACGCAAATATATGAACTGAAACCAACAAAAGCTAAATAAAATTAAAACAAAATACTTATAGAATTGTAGCGTTGAATCATAACATTTAGAAAAAGAAAACATTATTTGCAAATATATCCGATTATTCTATAACTATTGATCCAACGTTGATAGTACATCCAACAAACATTGAATTTTAGAGAAATTCTTCTGTACCGGACATAGGTATTATAGTATTTGTCAAAATTAGGATTTTTAAAATATTATGATCTATACATATTTACAAAGGTCATCGTAATAAATGTAGATAAGTACTTTATGTTGCTATGAAATAGTGTTTTAAGTAGATATGTTTATTGATATGTACTTCTTTTTTCTATAATATGTTTTGATGAATACCGGTATTCAGTAAGAAATACCGGTATTGATGTATACATTCGGTATTGCAATCCCTACTTGTAGAGACTGGCCTGTTAATGTGTATTGAATTTCACTTCGTTGAACAGGCCTCCAAGCTGTTATATCTCGGTAAATTATTAAGTAGTTTTATGAATTGGATTGGCTTACAATACAACAGATTTCATCCTGTCACCTTACCTTGCATTTAACACCTGCCAGTCCTTTGTTGGTTTTACCTGTAAATAATTCCACTCGAAAACCTTTTCAAGCAGGTAGTCTATTATCCTTTGCCAGTAGGTATTTTGTTTTGTTATTTTTCAACGTTAATACCAGAGAATGATTTATTATTCATTTTTTATCATCTTCTGCTTTTTTATGTAAGCGTTTTTATCATACGATTTAACTTTCTAAAAGATTAAAATTTTATTTTATAGCGCCATAAAGATACACACATATAATAAATATATATAACTTCAATATATTATATAATCTATCTTGTCGCTAATCGGAAATTCGAGCAGTTAGCATCATGTACATCTACAATGGTCTTTTCATGCATTATATGAGAATAAATCCTACATGTTTCTTTATTGAAAATTCAAAAAATGAATTTTGACAACTAATATTTTAAAATAATTCAAAATTCTAAAATATATGTATAGTAATGTATACTGTTCTGAAAGCACACATTTTTTATGGTTTTCTTAATAAATATAGCCTGGTCGCACATAGAAACTCGTCTCACTACAACAAGCCGATTTCGTCGATGTGATTTTTTTTGTCATTCACATAACATGTACAGCTAAATGTAGGTACTACTGAGAGTCGGTGCGACATTTTTGCTATAAATATACTTACTTATATTGTAGGTATGTTGCATGTAACAAATTTCACCTGACGACCAGAAGCTGCCTTATAATTCGTTGTAGTTAGCCGTGTGACGTCACGTTCCTGTCATAGTCTCACTTGTACGCGCGAAATAGAGTTGCAACATTGCCGATGTTCGGTTGTGACCATATCATAGTTGTGACGATTTTATATGTGCGACTGAGCTTATGTTCATCGTTAGCTTATCATGTTCTTGATGAATTTGAACTTATTACCCTTTGATATGAACTCTGTAGTTTTACATTTCTCACTTACCTGTCTTAACTATTCAAAATCAAACTTTTACTCATAAGGCTACCAAATTGAGGAAATAATCTGTGGTGAATATTTTTTATTCCATTCGAATTTGTACTATGGTTTGGTTAAATTAATGATCTTTACAGTAAAAGATGAATAATGTAAGTAATTAATAGGTCACTTTTTATAACAAAAAATCATGCGTTAATTAAATTACCTACACAAAAATGGGATCATTTAAATTACCGTACAACCATAATCTATTAACGTTCAAATTATATACACAGGCATTTTTATTAAGTCCATTACACTGTTATGCTTGTCCGGATTTTGATTGATGTGAGTACAGATTACACACAATCCATATTCTGAAAATGCCAGTTCATAAAGTTAGCAGATGGATCAGATTGGTAGATCTCAAAATTTTAAAATCAAAATGTCAAACCTTTCACATATGCGATTGCCTGCCTACAAACCTGATAGTCGTATTATTATTCGGATAATTATTTGCGTTAATACTGTTATATTGAAAGCTTTGGCCTTCGATTATGTTGATTTGCATATTGTATTTATATCACATGTATGTGAAAGTATAATATCGTTTCATAGTAGATTAAATTCGATAATTTGAATATAAATATTTGTTAATATTTTGAAAGCATTGATCGGCCTTGACTATCAAAAGCTTTTAGTATAAGAATTAAAGCTTAAAATGGCTGAATGTAATATCTATAAACTTTAGATTTCAATCCGATAGCTTTTTGGATACCTGTCGACGTGTTTAGCTCTACTAGACTCTACAATCCTATATGGCCTGGCTATTTACTTTTCTTCTTGAACTGTACTTTAGCAAAGTTTATGTAGGTAGGTACTTATATTGTGAAATAAATATTCTAGGAAATATTGTTTGGTTATATACCTACTTCCTTATTATGCTAAGTAAGGCAGTTTGTTTATTGTTTCTCTTAGAAGAAAGCTTTTAGTCGTTGAAGAGAATATTCTTTTCCTTTTCTAATGTAAATAATACTTACAATATTACTGTACAATAATATGATAGTGGGAACAATTAGTCGATTTTTTTTAAATAATTTAACTACTTAACTGGATATTGATATTGAACACTATGATGTACAGACAGCTTTCCTAAATAAAAAGGGCGTGTGTGTGCGTGTGCGTGTGCGTGTGCGTGTGCGTGTGCGTGTGCGTGTGCGTGTGCGTGTGTGTGTGTGTGTGTGTGTGTGTGTGACGAATACCTATTGTTTACTCTCCATTCTCAGATACGTAAATTATTAGTGCCGGCCATTTTTTTTCAAGCAATATTGTAAAATCCGTAATATATTGGTTTGCGTCTACGATAATAGGTTTATTCTATATTATAATATTTTTTTTTTAATTTATTGTAAGTTTTTTGGTAATAGGTTAAGAGTTGTTGCGTGAGATATTATTATATTAAAATGTGAGGGAAAATCATATGGATAAAAATTGACACTCACTCGGTCGCTGAAATAGCACAATCGAGAGTCTGCGCGATTTTCTAATCGAAACGCTCATGTACGGTGGCCCGCTGCCTTTAATTTTAATTTTCTTTGTCGAGTAAATCATGACGGTTGTTCGTCACAGACCAGCGGGATTCAATCTCATGGGAATTTTCATGTACGTTTCATGTACGAATTTTCACGTCGTAAAAAAACTTCAATAATAGATATTAAATATAATTTGAAAGTTTCAAAATTATCTACTTACAGCCTTTTAGCATTTTCGCTGTGATTCCACAAGTTGAACCCGAAACAAATATTAATATTCATTAAACATCTAAATACCTAATATAATTTGTGGTCAAAGATTTTTGAAACGTTAATCAATATGTAATTTATCGTATAGCGTTTATGGAGATAATAATGTATTGTATTATAGACAATGCCGTCATTTGGAGACTTATACAAAGTAAATATAATATAGAAGCTTTCCGGCTTAATTTGTGACTTTTGATGCGTGGGTTAAAATCTGCATGTTGCGGGGGAGAGATCACGGGCGTTTTGTGGGCGTCCTCTTGAACCCTGAGATTCGCAAATAAACAAATAAATAAATAAATACTTAAATTGCCAAACGAGTATGATATAAAATGCACTTTATTCCAGTGATCTAATACTTAGGCGTACTATGATTCACTTCCATTTAATATTTATTGGCAGATTTCTTCGACGTTTCTGTCATTTCTAAAGACACTTACCCACTCGTTCTTATAACATTGTCATATAGGGACCAAACAACTTAACAACATGACCCCAAACTACACAATTTTCTTCCAACTTATTTCTCAAATAAAAACTTATCGATACAGCAGCAGCGAAGGGCCGAAATAGGCTGTTAAGATCCGCCATAAATAGTGCACATTGAACTTTGTTAGTCATACGTATTTGTTTTTATTGAACTAAGACTACAATTTACAGATGGTGTTGGTTAGTTTTTTTTTTAAATCAATGAAACACTGCCTAACCAAACCATAATAATTTTGGTATATTTTGGACGATACGACAAGATTGTGCACATTTTTTCATTCATACTTATATTTTGTTTTCGTTGGATTAAGAACATATTACAAATATTGTGTGTTCTTTTTTTAGATGCAAAACTATACCTAATAGATAAAAAATATTATTCTATCTATAAAATATTCAAAGTTATGTTTTAATTAATTGAATAATTTTAGATATTTTATACATAGAAGAGTATTTTTTGACTATTATGACTTGAGTTTGACTATGAAATGAGTTTAAAAAACTAACACCATCTGTAAATTGTAGTATTATTTCAATTAAAAAAAACATATATGACTGACAAAGTTTAGTGTGCAATATTTATGGCAGATCGTAACAGCCTACCTTCACCATTCGCCGTTGATTCCATAGTGTATAAATAAATGTTAATAGTGAGTTGTCTTTATTGTACAATAATTAAAAAAAATACCGTTTGAAATCGTATCAATATGTAAGACAATATGGAATACTTAGTTCTTTTTAAATTTTGCCAAGTCTCTCTCCTCGTTGTTTTTGAAATCGATAGTGTATAACTAACGAAGAGTACGCGGACAAAAAAAATATTCTGCGAGTTCATTGACATGTTGCAATTGTCAACTGTTTTCAGTATGCACTCCAGACTGCGATAATGTATGCAAGAAGATAGCTATAAAATAGCCAGTCTATCAGACACTCTCAGTAATGGACGCTTCAATCGACTTTCTTTATGGATGGATTCAAAATAACAATACAACCAAAGTTAAAAGTTTAGTATATACCTACTTATTACGTCATTCACCCTAGTACGCTCAAGCATTTCTATTGGAAGTGCGTAGTTATTTCTATACGTTCTCTATACATATCGATGTTGAAGTCTTCTTACTAAACTATTATATAAAAATGTTAGTGGCGAAAACATATAATCTTTACCTTGACTATCTTCATTTACGTACACACCACTAAAATGTAATTAGTGGTAAATATATTATATGTAGGTACTTATATGTTTATTTAAATTAGGCAGTGTATTATTGAAGCCTACTCGACGACTTCAAAATCTAAACAAACCCACCAATGACGTCATAAGCGGTATTCAATATTGTATGGGTGAACGAGGCAAATAGCAACAAGCTTGCGATGTACCGAAAAATTATACTATTTTTATAAAATGTTAATTGTGTGATAATGACAAAATTCGGGTATATCATTAAATAATATACTCATTTTATTTCGACCATGTCCGATCCTAATAAAAGCATATGGGCCTCCACAGACTGGAGGTTTGTATTAACATATTTTGTTTTTACGAGAAATGAATGTCAGCCACTTGCTCAACATATTAGGTCCATTCTTTGATTCATACAAAAATTGAAAATCAATAGGTATGTGTACTTGTCAGACCCAGAATTCGAACCTGGGACCCCACGACGCTATAGGTCGACGCTTAAGCCGCGCTGCCATCATGGGTATATACTTTAATAATAAATTAAAATATAATTTTAATACACATACGTAATTAAAAGTTTTAGTAAAATATTTTTGAATTAGGTAGTCGATATGAATAAACATAAACATACTACATAATTAAAAAGGCTATATTATTTCATGCAATAATGTTAATCTGTAAAAAGCTAGAAATGATCGAGGGTAGTTTATCATATTTATCTATTGAGGCGGTTAATTGTTATACGTTAACTGTCTGAACTGTCATTAAGTGCTATGTTTTAACAGCACCTCTCTTGGCTGTGTTAACTTTTAGAGTGAGGTAGACAATATTGACAGTTTAGACGGCTAACTTATTGTAACAATTATAATGGGTAGGTACCTCAACACATAAATATATATAGATATATAGCCACCGATAGCAGCCTCATGTATAGAATAGATGCGCTGGTATCGGTATCATATTGAAAGAAAGTATCGAGGTATCGATCAAAAAGTAGCAATACTTTTTTGACGGCCCTAGTTTGTAGTTGGATATTATATTGATTGGTATACACTTTAAATAAAGAACTTATTAAATTTAGCACGCGTATATCGAAGTAATGATATAATCTATCAGGTATCATGCTGGATTGATGAAGTCTGTCTGTTCATATCACGATAGTAACTTACTTATAGCGCGATTTCATGATCTATCGGTCAAGTGGACTGGTATTGTATCAGCAAATAGTTAATTCATAATGATTAATTTTACCGTTTTTGTCTTAGCTATTATTTCTTGCGGTATTTTTCTCTTATGTTGAATTTAATTAACTGCATTTTATTCTGCCTGCACATTGGCATGCACTTCTCGCGGTCCTCTGGCGGCGAGACATTCGTGACCTCAGGAAATGATTGACTGGCAGCGACAATAAAACCGCACATGTATTTGAGCCAGGCTAAGACACTTGCATTCTGCAAATTGATGAAGGCCCATTGAGAAATTAATTACCTAATTAAAAGATACAGCTACGCCAATGTCTGCTTAAACTGTGCTTTATGAGCTTTGGTGAGATGATGGTTTCAAATACATTTCCATGCAATTAGGACACACAATTTATCTGCAATGGTTTGTTTATTCACTATTTTCTAGAAACATTAATCTAAATCTAAACAATTTTAATCTTTAATTCATTTACATAATACAGGATTTCTCACAGAAGCCATTGCTGTGTATAACATAGTTAATTAATACGCTATTCATTTATTAATTAATTGATTAATTTTACCCGTTTCTCATGTAACTTTGTAATATAATACATTATTACTCGATTTTAAAAAAATCAAGTTAATTAAAAAAATGATTTTTACCATTTTATTTTTATTACATTACAACAGCGTTTATAGATCCCCAAAGATTGAATGTTTTATTAAAACTTTATAGACTTTACGAGGAATTTCGTTGGTTATTCGCCCTACCAATTGGGTCATTACTCGTGATTAAACAGACATTGGAAAACTCACGTTTTTACCTGTCTTGCAATGACTTTAGTGAGGGGTTTTTTGATGACACTGTCAGGTGATTAATTTAATTGAATGTGTGTTGGCTTCTTTAAATAGTAGGATTGTTGGTGGTATTTTTATAGTTTCCTGAATGTGCAATTGAATTTGAGGGAATCAATTCTAGAAGATATTCTTACGTAATAAAAACAATTTGGCTGCACGTAAAATATTAACAATATAATACCATAATATAGAAAACCTACATTATTTAATAAGTGGATTGTCTATAATACATTTTTTATATTATAATTCGTTTATCAAAATGAGAATTTTTGCTGATGCCATGATTGTACAATCATACTGCTACATGCAAACTTTGTTTTTATTCCACAAGACCACGTAATTGCCTTTCAAGATTATTATCAACTTATTTTTTTTACTTTTGTGCTCAAAAATATTGTGCCGTCTTAAAAATATGTTTTCGTAGCCAGTTGATCTTATCAGTTCTGTGTTTTGTCTTTTGTTGTTGTTAAAAACCTTACCAATTTAATCAACATCATGTTACACAGTATTTTAAATCTCGTAGTTTAGTCATAGTATATATAAAACTCTTAAGCTATATATTATAACTGCATGGGCTAGTGCTTAATTTAATGTTATTAATTTGGGTTTACAATCATCAAATAACTAGTAGTCATTCAGCTTAAAAGAAAATCAATATTTTTTCACACAATGTACCTAATCATAACCGTTGATTCTAAATATTCACTAACTAACGACACTACGTCTGAAGAATAAAAGGGCCCTCGTAAATCAACCTGCATATGAACAGATGACCGTCGTTTAAAAATGAACTCCGAAATTCGAAATAAGGGTGCATAATGATAATCCATTTTTATGTGTTTATGTGTTTACTTACAGTATTCTTATTATATTCTAATGTGTCGTCTATATATTGCCACATATATTGCATGTGTGTAGAAAGTAAGCTTCAATTAGTGTACCTATATAATATATTATACATATTATTATTGCAAATCCGCGTTAAAAACAACATCTGAACTTACCAGACTCTGAAGCTGATACTCCAAGCACCCATTCATCACTGGCGTGGACGTCTAATATTAATAGAAACAAATAAATTCTCATTTACTTAATTAATTATGCATTGTTAAAAATAAATGTGGATGTTAAAAATAGGCATTTTCGATAATTATCACCTGATTTCGTTGTTATTGCGTTACGTAATTTTAATATTAAACAAATTAATTAGCGTAATACCTGTAGAATATTCTCATGACCTTAATATCTATTATAACAATGATATATTTTTGAAATTTAACAATGGCCATTTACAATCACTCTCGATTTTTTTTACAATAAAATTAGAAAAAAAAAATCTCACCAAATCATCAAATTTTATCGTAATCAGCTATAAAACAATGAATAGTGTTAACAAAATTATTTATAAACGTCATTATTTTCAATTTACGTATACATCAGTTTTTTAGCTTATTTTTTGTTATGTTTTTTATTATTTTAAAATCTGAAGTAGTATTCCAACACTAAAATAAAACCCGGAAATCGGAATCATAATAACTATATACTTACCTACTCAAAGAATATACTTATAAAAAAAACACAAATATCTCGACAACAACCATCTTCGAAGAAGATAATAACCTACATATTATAATATGATGAAGTGGCGTTGAAAATGTCCAATCATTTAATTAACTGGAAGTCATTTATAATTGATTTAATATACATTAAAAGATTATTATTTAGATGAACAATTACGTACGATCGATTATTGCATTACGTAAGTAAGTAACCAAAGGAAAGCCTCAAAGCAGGCTGTCATTTTATGTTTTACGTACGTAATACTTTATAAATTGAACTATGAACTTACTGACAAGTTAAAACACTTATATTATTAGGTATAGTATAATATTCTGCGAGTGAAACTTATATTTATAATATCAGTGTTATTTTTTATTTGTTTGCGTAAGCTGTTTATAACCTATAAATGGTTTGCAAGAGAAATGGCCTTTTGATGCGTAAACGGCGCCAAACTGAGTGGCTTGTAAAACTTGTCCAATAGAAACGCTATGTAGTTATGTAGCACTCACTCATCTATTATAGCTATATTTTAAATTCTGAATTCTATCGCGATTTTATATATATATTTATGAAATAGATTGTATACTATCGCTTATATAACGTACCGGGGAATTACCTACTTGTCATGAATGTGCAGTCTGTATTATTTATACATCTTCAGAAAAATTTAATATTTATTTTCTGATTTAATTTAACTCATCATTGTAGAGAATATAATTATTATAATAGTCTTTTCTAGGCATTCAAAATAAAACTTAGCTTATTCTAATATTCCCAAACCTCAATTTAAAATAATATAATTTATATTATTTTCTTTATATTACTTAACTTTAATTGAGTTCTCTGTCGAAAGTTTATTCGCCTATTTTCTGTGACGTGTCAAGAGATTTTAAATTCGGTATACAGATTCTCAAACAGTGACAGTAATATATAATATGTATATTTCATTAGGTAATGAAGTGTTCCTTATTCAAAACTGTCCCTGTATTGATTCGACTAGAAAATATTTCTTTCAATTACATATAAAAATGTCTATCTCTCTGATTTCATAGTTTGTAACTAGTAAGTATCTACTTATAAACAAGTATTTTTAATACCCAAGTTAATATCACTTATTATTTTTTTATCTTCTACAAAACCTTTCGATAATAATGAGTTAATGAGTCACTGATGCTCATTTATTTGTTCCATTTAGCCATATCCAGTTTTTTTTATCAACATCCGCAAAAGCTTGGACAATAATTAGAAATGAATAAATCTTTTTTTGCATCCACTTATGACATTAGAATGAATCGACTCTACTTTGCTATTATACTCTTTCTACAACCGACTGAAATCAATCTCTGGTATATTATCATAATAAATTGCAATATAATATTATTGTTTTCGCCGAGCTTTGACTTCGCATTTGTTGTAAAGAATAGTTTAGTTGCTGCTGCTGCCCGCAGGCCGTAATTAGTCACTTTTTGCTTTTATATCCACTATTTATGTTTATTTATATCGAGAGAACTTGCCATGCCAGTCTGCTACAGCATTCAACACAAATAGGTTGCCTTGAGGTACCGTATCGATCGATAGAAGACAAGATGCTTAACCTATTCACGTCTAATCTGATATTTTCAAATTATCCATAAATATATCAATTATGTACGTTGCTTCAGTTAAATACGCATTGCCTTAGAAGTCCCTATATTGTATCGTATTTTCTAGTATGTGTTAATCTACGCTTGGAGAATAGTCCAGTTATAAATAGGTATATGATTATTACTCTGAATATAGATTGGTCCTACTATTATAATAATGCACACATTGTACTAACTTATTCTTTTTAATTAACGGCTTTATCGCGTTCTCTATTTATGGCATAGTACTATAGTAGTATCCACGATGGCCGAGCGTGGGCTTATAATGCCGTGTTCCCAGGTTCGAATCCTTGGTCTGGCAACTACACATACTGTTTTTCAATATTAGTCAGACAATGAGAGTCAGAATATGGACCTAATGGGTTAAGCAAGTGGCTAATGTCCATTTCTCGCAATAAAAAGAAAAATCTAGTAATACAAACCTCATCTCTGTGGAGGCCCATAATATGATCATATTAGAATAAAAAATGGTCAAAGAAGGTATGTTATACAAGTGGTTGTAGTTAGTCTGCTTTCTCTATCGAATCTATAAACTCTTGTGACAAATACTATGTACTGAGAATTCTAGAGAAATTGTTGTTGAGATTCGAGATTTTTTAATCATATGTGTTTATTGTATACACTACAAGTGTTATCGACAGCCAATGTAATTGAGAAATTGTCATGAATTATGGTTATAACAAAAAAACTCTCGAAACTGGTTTTAACACGATATTATCGATTGGCTGCCCAAAAAAAGCTTGCGATCTAGTTGTGAAGGAACTATAATAATCAATTGACAAATCAGGTTGCTAATCCCACGTTCTCATATTGCGATTTTTGTCGTTCAAGTCTCTGTTGAATATTGCACAATAAATCGAAAGGGATGCTCCCACGTATATAACGATACGAGTTTGATGTGCCGGTGCGAGTTGTTATTACCTTGGTTATTTGCCTAGGTAACCAGTTCGACAGTTGACTCAACTTCGTTCGATTCAACTTATAAGTTGATTAACTTTTTGAAATATGGTTCTCACTAAACTTATCAACGTCAACTGTAATTCAACATACTATTGAACGTCAAAAATTGCAAAATGAGAACACGGTATATATATCACTAAAACGAGAATTCTCGAGAAATAAAATATCGATTCCCCGAGAATCGATAAAGTCGTGAAATATAAACCCTTAATTATTACGACAAGTAATCGCTTTGAAAGTTAGATTTTATTATTTTATTTAATGCCATCCAGCATGAAATGGTCAATAGACTGAGCAGGTTTTCTAACAAACGCTGGATGGTCTTTTTAGTTTTTGCGTAGCCAAAGGAAAGCATCTGCCTACTATTTAGAATTATTATTCTAGTTTGTGAACCAGTTATCTCGAATAAAACTGCCAGCACTAGTGTGCCCGTGTTTACAATTTCCATACAAGATAATGTGATGTCGATTTCTCTATTTTGCAATTGAAAACTGTGTCTGCATATTGTGTTTGCGTAAATATTTTGTCAGTGTAATAATATTTAATTATTTATTGATTCTTGTTTATAAATTACTAGCTTATGTACACGGCTTCGTACGAAGACGCTTTGTTGATCGATATGCATTTACAAAACAACTGTATATAATAAATCATTATACATATATGCAAGAAGTAAGTCAAGAATAAAATAATTCTGATAGCAGTCATATAAAAAAACGAAAGTCGAATCCAAAGTATGCAAACTTTATCGTAATAATAAATGTGATAAAAATTCAAAAATCGAAGGAACAAGTATTAATACGCATACTAGTATATACATATTACTATATAGATAAAACATTTCATACAACGTTTATTAGAGAGGGTGTAATGTTTTTGTTGTTGAAAAGTTTGAATAACAATACTCAGAGGCACATCGTAAGAAATTCCTGTAGGTCGATGAGTCCTGAATCCATTTTTTTTATTAGAAATCGTGAATAATTTTCAAATTTATAATATGAAATTATTGAATGTATTCAAACGCAATAATTCTTGACGCAATACTTTTGTTGTGTTGTACCTATGTGTTAAAATTTTATCGCATTTAGAGGTTTTCAATATTCGATATTAAGTTTTATTAATTTTCACATCAACGATATTTTTATGTTTCTCTGGTCGGATTTATGCCATTAATTTCACTCTGACTACATATATAGGGACATAATAATATGTGTATATAGCTATTAAAAGTTCAATATGCTAAGTATATTAAAGTAAATTTGACAGTGGGTTCTTACAAAAATAAGAGTTTGCAACTGGTTGACTTTGGAATTTCTAAATGAACATTAGTAAGATAAAAAGAATATAAGTATTTATATATACGTATTACGTACCTATGTATATATTATTTTCTTAAGTTGTTAGATGTACAGAAAATAATTATTACAATAAACTATACTACCTATAATAGTTTCGTTAAAAAAGATGACATCGCATATTGAAAAAAAATTATTAATGGACGTTAGTTAACATCATTGTTCAATTTTAATTAAATTCTTATTTCAATGATGTTATCACTTTATTTAATTTAAATTTAATGGAATACTTTATTTATATTTATGCAATACAAACAATGAAAAAGCAAAAAAAAAACATTACGCAGGCTTTTTTTAAAATTAATTATTCATTCCTTTTCCTGATATTCACGGCAAGTTATAACTATTCCATAACATGTATACACAATGGAGACGTATATAAGGTGGCATCTTAATATATCGTAATAATTGTCTATTGCAAGGTATAAACTATCTTGTATTTCTTCCATTCCTTTCGCTCCTGCAGCGCATCCATGTTGACTAGTCATGCGTAATTAGTCACCTATTTGAACTAAAGTCTTCGTATCATTTACATTTCAAGTCATGTCTCGTTCTTACTGATTAAGTCATTCGAGTCACGAATAAAAAAAATGCACTATGTTCTGACTGACTCGCTCCTGCTTTCACAGAGTTCACAAAGTACCCTATGACTCGCTCCTATATTCAAATTTATGAAAAAGTTGCCTAGATGGAGACGTAGTTTTTAGCAATGCCATTTCACGGACAGCCTCTGATTCACGTGTATCAAGTCAGCCTTGCATGGACGATCCATATCTAAGTTACCCACTTTTCGGAATATCGTTTAGTTAAAGTCGTCTCTCCACCTTCTTAATGGACACCATTGGTCCATTCTAATCGTTCGTAGACTGCACAACAGAATGTGCCTGGTGTTCAGAATATATCTGCCCACATTTCCATTTTAACCGAACAATTCCTTCCAGTACATTATCCACTTTTCTTTGGCTTCGGATCCACGCATTAATCGTTTTATCACTTCAAACATTACGTCCACAATCCAAATGTATCTTACTTCCGTTTGTATTATTCATTAGGTAGCTAATAGTGTATAGCAGTGGTTCCCAATCTGTTATAGAGTAGAGGGTAGTAATTATTGTATATTAATTGTTTTAATCTATCGTATATTTATATTTTTCATCGAGTAGGTATGTTAACATTATACGGCACCATATAAACCTATTTGAATAAAAAAAAGTATACCACCGTTACTATTCTCTGTTCTTATCAAATAACAATATGTACCTGATTGGTTTGCATTTAGAGTGTAGACGTACTGTGCATTGAGAGATACGTGGAATAATGCGTGGTTTCATAGCCAAAAATATGTGATTAACAGGTTTATTTATAACTATACTATTGAAAATATTAGTAATACTTACTCCCAAAACAGATGTTTAAACTCAGGTTCATCCGTTTGTAACATACAATCGACCTCAATTTCGATAAAATTAAATTCGAGCGGAATATTATATTTGACAACTATCTTAAAGACACTTATTTATAATTAAACTGGCTTTATTACAATGTAATGTAAAATATAATAGATTATGTGGGATAATAACTTGTTGTCAGTCTGATTTGATACAGTGATTGAATCATTGAATGCAGTCGATGCTTCCTTCTATATGGTTGATTTGATACTTATTTGAAAAGCTAGTATGATTATATATAAAACCAACTTTATTAATATTAAGTATAACGTTTTCAGACGTTTAGCTTGATAAGAAAAGCAGACTCAAAGAATATAATAAAAAAAGGCGTGCAACAATGGATGATCCACACAAACCTTATCAAATGCATTTTCAGACGTTAATTATGCTGCTTATTAATAATTGGTATTTATAACAAATAGTGGTCAAATTAATATAAAGACAGGCGTGAAACTGCGGAGCTACTTATAACAGTCACTTACACTTTTAAATCTACCACTAAGACGTGGTGACGCTAGTGCTTAAGGTTAAGAGTGTGTATACATTAATATTACTAAGTAACTTCGTCAGTGTAATTTAGCTTATATATTTATTTATAAGAAATAATGAACAAAATATTTTTCACGTACCTATTTGCTTTGGTATGTAAATAAGGCTAAATCGGAATCATTGCGTGAAATATGTGGTTTATATTATCGCATAACGCTCAGATATATACAAATAGATAACACGCATTTCCATAGGAATTTGTGATGAGATATTACAAAAGAAAGAATTTTCGAATTGGATACATAAAGTGCCATTAGCCCAAAAGCATTTCTAACCGAAAGTTCATTTGCATAGAAACGTAATTTAAATTGCGAAAATCATTTTATAAACGAGTATTCGTAAAAAAAATCACGAAATGAATGGTCTAAAATAATATCTCTGTATAAATTTTTGTTTGAATTAATTTTATTTAACGTTTTACAAATAATCTGATGGATTTTGCTATTTCACCTTTCATCCGGATATGTCGTTTTATAAATATTTAATTTGTATATTGTTATTTATTGTATAACTCTGATATCCCAGTATTGAAAAAAAACTTGTTTTTTGCTAATCATTTCCCATATTACTTAAATGTATGACATCACTTTTTTATACTAGTATCCATTTCCTACAAAAGATTTTCATATATGCGTAACATAATAATGACGTGTGGTTTAAGTAAGTATACCTTGTCATTCATTGTCCATTCAATAGATGAAAGTGACAAAAGCTTATTAGCCCGGTGAAGTTTCATGGGTTCTTTTTACTCCAAATTTTACCAAACGTATTTTTAAAATAATATACATTCATTATAATATTTATAATGAACACTTCAGCGGTATAAACTAAAAATATAGTTACAATTACAAATAGAGTGGACAAAACTGTCCCTGATTTTTAATTATATGGATTAAGTTGGTGCCTACTATATATTTTATTATTTATGACAGTGTCTTCTACCCACCTGCAAACAGATTAGATGGATTTAGAGGCGCATTTAGTGACGTATAGGCCCGACTTTGAGGTCCCCTACGAAAAATAAATAACAATTTCGCGTCCATAAAATCTACTATAAAATATGTAGGTGATAATATATATTATTTCCAATATTTGTCTTAATTGTCTGTCTTTTAGCAACGCATCATTTGCCTACTCTCACGGGACATCACTAATTTTAATATCGTTGACAAAAATTAAAATCATGGATTTGTGAGAAATACGAATCTTTTATAGATTTTGGTATAAGTAATTTAATAATTCGATGATTTGTTTGATTTATTTGGAGGTCCCCTTTAAAATCTTCCGGCGAATCGGTTGCGTCATTAGCGTCAAAGAAAATCTACGCTCGACGAATGTGTAGCAAATAATCTGCACGAAATGATCGTAGTCACAAAATTCTTATTTTGATTTTAAAAACCTATATTTTTTATTATTTTCACATGTTTCTAAGTAGAATAAATTTAATACCACATCGTTTTGGGTAATGTGATTCTTCTCATAGACCACGCGAGCTGATCTGATGCTTATCATAAAGTACATGCTTTGAAGTGTTTCATTGTTTCTGACCAGACTATTATAGCCTGTTGCTAACTTGTCAGATAGCGGATCTACAAAATGGCTGTGTAATTTTATTTCTAACCGATACACAATACCTATCCATTAAACGTTCGACTCGTTTAGCAACGATAATACTCCACGGCTAGGCTATAAGAGATATATTATTATAAATATGGGGTTTTGATGCAATATTCCTTACTTGCGGTATATGATAATATTATGATGCATAACTTTACTGGATGCATACCTGTCTAGTTTTTATGATGTATAAGAAATGATGTAAACTCAGCGTTGTATTATTAGATGTCAATTATTTTTAGCAGTGTTAGTAATATGATTTATTTCCGGATTCATATTATTTATATAGTTATTATAGGGATATCTACCGTAATATTCGTACTGTACCGTATCGTAGTATTTATGTTAGAGCGCTTGACTCCCGATCGATTAGTAACGGGTTCGAACCGCGTCGTGAATATGGGCATATACCTTGTGTGTTGAGTGAATGTATAGTTAAATTGTAATTTCTCTTTCAAAAAAAGATAATTTAAGAAGTCTCCATTCTGTAGTGGTCCATATTATTATGTAGATAATATAGGAGCCTGAAAATCTGTTTAATGTGTGTTAAAATACAATTTTCTACTTACATTATGTTGATTTAAGGGTCTTTATATCTCCAAAGTGTTTATTTGGTTGTAGGTAATTAAATTTATTATAATTAATAAACTTTAGCGATTTAGTTATTATAATATACGACGGACGTGTCACATTAATTACTTTACTACTAAGCTAGGCATGTCCAACACGTCGATCGCAGGATGGATTTTGGTCGATCATACTGTAGGCCCATATGAATTATATCATACAATTTTACATTCAGTTCGAATATAATGTTGTTTAATTTAATTTTTGAAGAAACTGCAATAACCATTCCGATTTTTATTTTTTTCAACAGGTGAGGTACGCAATAGTCGTTTTTAAATTAACCATGAGGGATTGTATGACCTCGTAGTATTACCTGTATTGTACACCCACGGAGAAGTAAGAGAAATAGAAGATGCGCAAGAATTCGCGCTTTAAATTCAGGCGTAGTTCTAATTACCGTTGCGGAGTAAGCTTTTTGCACGGTAGGAAAATAGTTTGAATATGAGGGCCCAAAATAAGTCCGAAACTGTGTGTTGTAGATCACTGCTAATTTTGGTACTAAATAGTCGATCACAGCCTATTCGAAGTTAGACATGCCTGCTGTGTGCAATTATTTGGAAAAGTTTCTTTCAGATTTTCCCAATAATAAATACGTAATTACCAGTAGGCTGAATTTGAATAATTTCAACCTTTCTCATTTTTAATTGTGAATAATAATTTAACGTTCAATATAAGAAAATAAATGCTAACATTTTTATGTATGTGGCTATAATTACTATGAAAGACAATGAATGCACTCGACCTAAAGCCGTGAGAGTATGCAAAGTGCGTACTAAGCTTAACAACATAATAGTTGTGTTATGTTATAAAGAAACGCATGTGAAAAAAACTATGGCATAATAATATTATTATCTACAGACCATGTTGCATTGTTCCCACAAAATGCTTTGGGAAATCGAAGACCTTCGTGTCCGTACTGAATTCATTAGGTCTGGTATTCTAATCAATTATTTATTCGAGGACCATGCTACGGTCATTTGCATACAACTGATCCTCATGTAACTATTACATAATTATATCAGCTATAGTATGTATATTAATATGTTGGCTATTATGTAAAGCAATTATAAAATTCGGAGAAATTATCTATAATATACATTTGTATTTTTTTTATTTTGACAAGCAATCTCCGGACAGTTAGAAGCGCGAGTCACAAACTGCTCTGTAGACTTTTTATACTGTTTTCACTCCATACCTACTATACGTCAATAAGATTTTATTTCCTTATCATATTTACTGACGTAAAAAAATTAATTACAAATACCCTAGCTCGTAAGGAGATGTCATGTATATACTATAATAAAGGGAGATTTTAAAATGTTCAGATCGGGTTTTGCGACTCAACGACTCAATTTTAATATTAGTGTAAAGCTTATTCAATCACCCATAAAACTTGTTATATTTAATTAATACGTGATTATTTAACGATATCAATTAGATTGAAATGCGCTGTTAGTATTACATTGGCAATAATTATTTGTCAAACAACCTGTAACTCAATATTACATATTATTATTGTTTTAAAATTAACAACCTTTTATAGGTACATTGTTTTATTAAAATTAGTCGTAGATCACTTTCTGATGCATACACATATTATTAATCTAGGACACACCATAGTTTTAATCAGCGCTCGAAATGGAAACGTTCACGAACCGGAGCGCACGACAATTTTCTGAAGATATTATCATAGTTATAAAATTTTATGTGTATTTTATAAAAATAAGTAATGTTAGATTTTCTATTATATGGCATATCTAGCTCATATGGTCAAAATATTTTTTCCACGGGAAGGAGCGATAATTTGACTTATGTCACGAACCGGAACGGCGCTCCTGGGCGCTCCGGTCCATCTCGAGCCCTGGTTTTAATGTTTCCACCAACTTTAATATTTGAAAAGAGTAATTTATTAACCTCATCCGAATTATTTTAGTGTAAGATATAAGAGAGTTAAAATTTTATTTTATACATATATTATTATGTATCGCCGAGTAAGTAAGTACCTATACGTAACATTTAGAAAGCCTTAATAATTAAATAGGTTGATAAACTACTGGCCGCTAAAATATTTGATTTGTGACTAATATAATGGCAGTGCGTTTATTAGTCATCATTTGTGATGTTACCTGTAAATCAGGGTTAATAATAATGTTTAAAATTAACCTAGAAATTACTTGGTTTTGTCTGCTGTTTCAATCTATTTTTATACATCTATCATTTTATTCTTAATATTATACACTTTGATTATCCAAGACTTTTTCGAGTACTTTTACCTGTACCTAAATCAGGGTTAATAATAATGTTGAAAAATAACCTAGAAATTACTTGTTGTTGTCTGCTATGTTTTAATCTATATTATACATTTATCATTTTATTCTTAATATTATACACTTTGATTATCCAAGACTTTTTCGAGTACTTTTACCTGTACCTAAATCAGGGTTAATAATAATGTTGAAAAATAACCTAGAAATTACTTGTTGTTGTCTGCTATGTTTTAATCTATATTATACATTTATCATTTTATTCTTAATATTATACACTTTGATTATCCAAGACTTTTTCGAGTACTTTTACCTGTACCTAAATCAGGGTTAATAATAATGTTGAAAAATAACCTAGAAATTACTTGTTGTTGTCTGCTATGTTTTAATCTATATTATACATTTATCATTTTATTCTTAATATTATACACTTTGATTATCCAAGACTTTTTCGAGTACTTTTACCTGTACCTAAATCAGGGTTAATAATAATGTTGAAAAATAACCTAGAAATTACTTGTTGTTGTCTGCTATGTTTTAATCTATATTATACATTTATCATTTTATTCTTAATATTATACACTTTGATTATCCAAGACTTTTTCGAGTACTTTTACCTGTACCTAAATCAGGGTTAATAATAATGTTGAAAAATAACCTAGAAATTACTTGTTGTTGTCTGCTATGTTTTAATCTATATTATACATTTATCATTTTATTCTTAATATTATACACTTTGATTATCCAAGACTTTTTCGAGTACTTTTACCTGTACCTAAATCAGGGTTAATAATAATGTTGAAAAATAACCTAGAAATTACTTGTTGTTGTCTGCTATGTTTTAATCTATATTATACATTTATCATTTTATTCTTAATATTATACACTTTGATTATCCAAGACTTTTTCGAGTACTTTTACCTGTACCTAAATCAGGGTTAATAATAATGTTGAAAAATAACCTAGAAATTACTTGTTGTTGTCTGCTATGTTTTAATCTATATTATACATTTATCATTTTATTCTTAATATTATACACTTTGATTATCCAAGACTTTTTCGAGTACTTTTACCTGTACCTAAATCAGGGTTAATAATAATGTTGAAAAATAACCTAGAAATTACTTGTTGTTGTCTGCTATGTTTTAATCTATATTATACATTTATCATTTTATTCTTAATATTATACACTTTGATTATCCAAGACTTTTTCGAGTACTTTTACCTGTACCTAAATCAGGGTTAATAATAATGTTGAAAAATAACCTAGAAATTACTTGTTGTTGTCTGCTATGTTTTAATCTATATTATACATTTATCATTTTATTCTTAATATTATACACTTTGATTATCCAAGACTTTTTCGAGTACTTTTACCTGTACCTAAATCAGGGTTAATAATAATGTTGAAAAATAACCTAGAAATTACTTGTTGTTGTCTGCTATGTTTTAATCTATATTATACATTTATCATTTTATTCTTAATATTATACACTTCGATTATCCAAGACTTTTTCGAGTACTTTTACCTGTACCTAAATCAGGGTTAATAATAATGTTGAAAAATAACCTAGAAATTACTTGTTGTTGTCTGCTATGTTTTAATCTATATTATACATTTATCATTTTATTCTTAATATTATACACTTCGATTATCCAAGACTTTTTCGAGTACTTTTACCTGTAAATCAGGGTTAATAATAATGTTGAAAAATAACCTAGAAATTACTTGGTGTTGTCTGCTATGTTTCAATTTATTTTTATACATCTATCATTTGATTCTTAATATTATACACTTCGATTATCCAAAACTTTTCGAGCTCTACCACGTATTATATTATTTATAACTGAACGATTGATAGTTTTATATACTTACCCATAATTGTATTTTGATTATTATGGTACACTTCGATTTATATGAATTGGTAGGTACGTATATTATCATTAAATTGAAAATCTAAAATATGAAGTATTTTACAGATTATTTAAATCGTATAATATTGCGTGCGATTTGTAAATAAGTATGAGAATTAAATCACGCACAGCTGATTATAATCTAATGCGGCCAGTATGAATTACATCGGCCCAGATCTTGTAAGATTGGAAGTCGTTTCTTGTCCGTGCCATACCATGTGACATGTCGAGAATGTTTGTTGTGCCATGTGTAGTGTGTATACTATTATAATACGTTGATTATTATGATTTAAATATCAGTGTGGTATAAGTTAGTTAGTTAGTTAGTTGAGTAGTAGGTGCTCTCTAGACTCTAATATTATCATTATTATCATTGGGCAAAAAATGGCTGTCAAATGAAAGTTCAACAATACGTTAACCGTCAATTACATTGAGCTTCTTTACGAGCTGTTTGTTGGCGAATTTATAATCTGTCTGTAAAGTCGCCCAGTGTAATCATCGAACAAGCTAACAAGCAGGTTGTAAACACTCTACCGAGAAAAGTTGAAAGCCGGTCAACTTTACACGCCGGCGTGTGGGCCTATTGCGTTTGCGCAGTAGAGCGCAGGAGCAACCTTCCGGTAAAAAAACGAACTACGTTCTGTCAAAATAGTCGCTGGCTTGTGGCTTCTCAGCTAATGGAAAGTTTTGTGTGTAATCATCAAATCGCAGTAGCTGAATCGCCCGCTTTTAAATTCGCCAACAAACAGCTCGTAAAGAAGCTCAATGTAATTGACGCTTTAGTCAAGTCTGCTACTGCCGTCAGTATTCTGTACCTTAGTGTGTTATATATTCGATTTTGTGGAAAATGAGATATGTACAGATTTTGTACCTAAATTATAATTTATTTGTAAAACTAATAAGTCGAAAGTCCGGACTCAACAAGCAGATATTAATTTTGGACATACAATATAGTTATCTAGTACCTATACAATGACTCTCGGGTAGAGATAACACTCTTTCAATCTAATCGATGGCCAAAACGGTTATTATCGTAAGTGTGCTTATTAATTTACTGTCTCCTGTATGTGCCTACTCACTTGAGCGGCACTCACATTATCCGTTGGTCAACCGATGACCAATCAAGACGAGGCTGTCTTAGATTGCAAACATATTATATATAATATATTATATATATATTTATATATATATATATCAAAATGAATTATAAAAGTAATGAAATAGTGCTGATCTAATCGTGATAAAGTTAATTAGGTAATATTATAATTATTATTTATTGTGAAATTCTGCGTTCAACTTTTTTTGCTATAGGTACAGGTACGAGGGTGGGTCAATAATTCCTTAGAAAAAAGCATTAAAACAGTTTTTATTTTTGTATTTTTTTTTTATTTCTCAACATAATCTCCTTGGAGCTCAATACACTTGGTTAGACGTTTCTCAATTTTTTTTAAACCGTCAGAAAAATAAGTTTTCGGAAGGTCCTCAAAATAAGCATTTGTCCGATCGATGACTTCTTCATTTGAAAAAAAACGTTGTCCACTTAGCCATTTTTTTAAGTTTGGGAAAAGGAAAAAGTCACTGGGGGCTAAATCTGGCGAATACGGTGGGTGGTCGACCAATTCGAACTTCAATTCTTCAATTTTAGCCATTGATCGTAAACATGTGTGAACACGGGCATTGTCCTGATGAAAGAGGATTTTTTTCCTGTTTAAATGAGGCCGTTTTTCTTCAATTTTGTTTTTTAGCTGGTCCAATAAAGATGCATAATAATCCCCTGTTATTGTTTTTCCTTTTTCCAAATAGTCAACGAAAATAATTCCACGTGCATCCCAAAATACAGTAGCCAAACCTTACCAGCTGATTTTACGGTTTTCGCCTTCTTTAGACATGGTTTGCCTTTCGCAATCCACTGCTTTGACTGTTCTTTCGTCTCGGGAGTATAGTGGTGTATCCATGTTTCATCTACAGTCACAAAGCGACGAAAAAATTCATCCGGATTGCGTTGCATGAGCGACAACAGGGCTTTAGAGGCCACCACCCTATTGCGTTTATTGTCGACTGTGAGCAAACGCGGCACCCATCTTGCAGAATTTTTTTTCATGCCCAATTTGTCATGTAAAATAGAAATGACGCTACCTTTTGAGATCCCTGTAACCTCAATTATCTCACTCAACTTTAATCTTCGGTCACTTAACACTATATCGTGGATTTTATTGATCATTTCTGGTGTAGTCACCTCTACAGGACGTCCTGAGCGTGGTTCATCGTTTGTTGATGTACGACCACGTTTAAATTCATTTAACCAGTTATAAATAGTTGCAAGTGAAGGAGCAGATATGCTGTGAACTAAATCCAACTCATTTTTTATTTTCTTTGCTGTTAACCCTTTTATATTAAAATGTTTAATAACAGCTCTCTAAACTCAATTTTCTCCATTTTTGTAAACAAGCAAATTTTTTTTTTAAATGTACGAGAAACACACAACAACCCGACCAATCTGATTGAAACTTCGCAGCATACTGAATCGGTAGTGCCGCTGCATGAAAACAAACCGCTTACAGTACTAGTCGCGCCACCTGTCGGCTTTTCTAAGGACTTATTGACCCACCCTCGTACCTTGAAGTTTTACAATGACGACTTTAATTAATTTAAAGTTTTTAAATTCAGTAAATAATAGTCATAATATAATATAGTACCAGTGTCAATAAATTATTATACATCATCTATATTACAAAATATTATTCGAGCTAAATAGTTAATGATACTTAGGTATTCGAAATATCTCACAACATATCGGAAACAGTTTTTTTGTCTGTGATGTTATTTTTGTAACACAAAAGTAATTAAACCATTGTAATCATTTCCAGTATGGATTAATTAAAAGTGAAACAAATCCTATTACAACGATGCTAAGTGTTTTTTCATTGTGAGCAGTTACGCCATCAGAATGGATATTTGCAGAATGTCAAAACCTTTTCGTGGCCTTGTATTGTATTTATACGAAAGTGAATAGTGAAACTAGCCGAGCGGATTTAAAATGTTAGCGAAACACGACTCGTTGCTGTTCGATTTGCTACGTTGACTTTATACAGATATCAATGGTAATCGATAATACTTCGGTATGAAGATTAAACATTACCCTGGCAAGGTGGTCACGGATGATCCCTGGATGACCATCGGCGACAGAACCATGGAATTGGTGTACGCCGCCAATTGGGTGGACACTCACCGCAACTTGGCGGTGAGTCACACCTCCCCAGACGCCTGGGACTCCAACGACGAAGATGTTCGACAGGATAGACGATCGAGGAATAATTCAATAGCACGAAGTAAATCGTGTAGAGATGTAACACGGCCTTCACTTGTAGATTTTGACTCACCGAAACCTGATTATGTTACGGACGATGACCGCTCAAATGATATATCAATCGGTGATCTACATGTATCACAGTTGGCCAAATATCAGCAGCATATCGAAGAGAAAACTCGAGCAAGTAAAGAGTTATTATCTAGCCAAAGAAAACTGCAACCTAGTTTTAGTTTTAAAGGTCTGAATGGTTATAAGCCTTCGACTCTTAGAAGAATAAAGCGTAGACAATATCGGGAGTGGGACGTGGACGAAACGGGAGAATCTTCATCATCGACGCCCTCCGATGCGACATCTACTCCGCCTCGTAGAAAAGATTCGTCAAAGTATTTGCAAAGGCAGAGAAAGCACGATTCATATCAAGGGTGTCCTACCAATCCTCCGGACGAAGAAGAAGAACCGCCGCCTTACGAGGTCGCAGAACCTGACCCCGCGACCGAGAGTTATTACGATTACTACTCGCGGATCAGTCAACAAGAAGAGTCTGAATCTAGTCAGTTTAGATTGCAGAGGAATGGTTACGTATACTCAGGCGACCGTCCGACGCCCGCGCCCCGCACCTCCGCCCCCGTCGCTGAACCGCGTCACGAGGACGGCGGCAGGACCCGCGCGGCGGGCGGCGCCCACTCGGCTGACTCACCGCGCCCCAAATCGCACTCTCCGCCAGACACAGATTTCGACTATCGAAAGTCAATAGTCGATTACTCGGCGGTGAAGTCGAACGGCTACAGGAATGGGTACGGCGGACACTTCGACGGTTCGACCGAGACGGTACCGGGGCATACCATAAGTAACGGAAAAGACAGTGAACCGTTTCCGCATGGGAAACAGTATTTAGATTGTAGATTGTTCGAGCGCGAGGTGAACGGGAGCGGTGTTAGAGAGCTCGCGAAGCCGCCGAGAGCAAAGAGCGACAGCAGTAGGGCCGCGGTTGGCGCGCGCGATGCCGACGACCGCTCTCGTTTCTCTGACGTCATCGATCCCATGGCGCACGGGGTGACGGTCACCCAGCCCAAAAGAACCATCTCGCCCATCGAGCAGGTCAACCTCATGCAGGGCCGCTTCAGGCCCGATCTCAACGGCGATAGCAAGCAATCCGACAACTTTCGTGGGCAAATCGAAAAAGTGAAACGGAATGTCGACGTGCCTCGAAAGTACAACACTGTGCGCGTGAAGAGTCGGTCTAACGGTTACTCCGTCGGATATCCTACAGCCTCCGATGACTCGCTTAAAAATGGCGACGAAGGTTACGGCGAAGGCAAAATTGACAGCCACAAAAACAAAAGTTCATCCAGTGGCGGCGATTCGGATTCGGATTTTTCGATTCCGCGGCCCAAGTTGATTGTGCCGGTTCACACTTACGGCATCCGGAAGAGGAGGACCGGAAATCTAGCGCAGCGCGATGACGTCATACCTGAATCTCACCATGCACACATGGGTGAAAATGGATTTGCAGATATCAAAAAAGGTAAGACATTCTCTTATACATACTTTATAATTAGTAGTCCAAGCATTATGTAAAATGTACATTCAAATAGTTTGATTTACTTACAACTTACGCCATACAAGTATTAATTAACACATAAGTTTATGCAATTATGTCATTCTCGCAACCGCATAATATTATGTGATTAAAATAATATTTTTTGCACTTTGTACTATTTTATGTTGCCATTGACTTTCACAATTAACGCCTTCAAATTTCAAATGATACATGCATAATTTTATTATACAAAAAAATAACAAGCTATATTAAAAAGTACTTACATACCTCCTTATTAACGATAGTATGCATAGTTAGTTGATTTGTATGGACCACATTGTTAACTACGTACTTTCATTTAGTATTGTAAAAGTATTTTATGCTCAAATACATAAGCAGTTACTTTTTAATACATAATAAATCATGCTTATAAAAATAAGGTGCTTATTTTAGTATATGTTGCTATACAAATTTTCAATCTCTTCGTAGAAATGCATATCATCTTAAATAATATTTATATTATGCAGGTGTCTCATATGATTTTACATATTGCCGTACCCATCTATTACATGTCATTATTGTGTGGTATTATCCTATCTAAATGGTGATTATATTATTATTAAACAAAGGACATTCAAATTTTATTGTAGTTTGAAAGGTTAAGGCAAGGGTTACGTATTGTTAGGCTCATTCCGAGAATGAAATTCAGTCTTGCATTGATAATGATTATGCTGTTGTGAGTTTCATATTGATTAAAAACAATATAAATTATTTCCCATTGCACTTTCAGATATTTTTATATTGTATCGTTATCAATGCATTTTTTTTATTAGTAAAACAAATATTAATTAGATGCCATGATTATACCTATAAACAATTTATCATTTCTGTTTATCTAAATTGTGAAAAGTATCTTAAAATAATTTTATCGACATTCGACAGAGATATTAGCTGTTAGCTATTCATTTCTTCTCTTGGGTCTATACCTTGGACCCAAATAATATATTAATTAGTTAATTGCAACAACAAAAATATCGGCGACCCACGATTCAAGACACTGGTCGCAAATACTCTGATATTTAAATTGTGAATAGAGATCAGTCCATTCACTTTGTGTATGTATGTACAGCTTCTATAGAACAGACGCAGTGTACCTAATATATTATGTATTAACGATAGATTCGAATCCCACATACTGTGAAATAATAAGAGTAATTTAAAATGTATTTGATTCAAGTGGATTAGTAAATTGCTAACAACCAATCCTTGAATCCTCATTCGAATAGAAATTAAACAGAAATGATAAGTGGTATTTTTAAATTAATCACATAATTGGATTATTGTACCTAATCTAATAATCAACTGATTTCCATATATTCGATCTAATTTCACCCACGGTGGTGTAGTTGGTAGAGGTCTAATAAGACATCGAACGCGGGATCGATCTCTAGACTGGCAAAAAATCCATATTACATACAATCCATGTGTTTGAATCAGAGCAATGACCCAGTTGGTTGAAGCGTATGGTATTTTAATTATTCTTAAATGCAGTTAAATTGTTAATTGTTAGGCAGAATGAAATAATTTTCAATTTACATGGACGGCTCTGTTACAAATTCAAATAATACTTTCGCTTTACCCAAAACTGGTTTTTCAGATTCTCCCGAATATTTACTTCTGACTATTTATACTTTTATTAGTACCGTAGTTAACTCGTTAATTTTTTGCATATTATTTTTTATTTCAAGTCTCAATCGGACGTGTTATAAAAAGTTATATTTACTTCCAAACTCACTGCAATAAGACAGCCATATATATTCTGACAAATATTGTCGGATAACTTCGTAAATTTTCACTTTACTTCAACCAATAATTTCTAATCAGTATAGATAGATTAACAATATTATTGTTTATACACCTATTATATGTGTATATAGAGGCGTAATTCAAATCATTCAATACATTATAAATTATAATAGATCATTTATAGAATTCATATATCAATTAGGTACTGTTTACCATATAGTAAGGTTTATCAAATATACATAGGTAGCCATCAAAATGTTATGGATAAGTTTATAATTATCATCTTGACTTCCTCCTAAACTTTTTAAACATCCTTGATGATCTATTGGTAACTTTCTGCCAATATATTATGCACGTGGCCAATACAACTCAGTTTTTGCATTTTCATATGCTATGTAACCCTTTCGTCCCCATAAAACAGCATCAAATATTTTTTCCCTCTTTAAACCTCACAACTGAGTTTATGTAATATTAATAAAATTGTTGTCAATAAATATTATGTTATGTAGGGTAAAAGATCAAAATATTTTAGCTTTAAAAGTCTACGTTGTGCGAAAAAAGTAAGCTTAAAAATCAGTTGTTTAGAATCCCTCGAAATAAATAATAAATATAATATTAATTAACAATATTTTAAATCTTCATTCATGGTCTCCTATAAAATTTTTCGACTCATTCTACTCAATTGTACCTTGGAAATTTTGTTTGCTATTCCTTTCTTCCGTTATAATATACCTACCTCTACCTGGCTCTTTTTCAGTCCCCTACCTTATAGTGAAAATACAAATTAGGGTGTTAATGATTAAAGTTATCACCCAGTGACCAGGTTGAATAAATTAACTTCAATGATAACGTTTCCATGCACTTCTTCAGTTTGCATTTTTTTTAAAATATGCTTGTAATTTTTCAAATAAAACAGTTACGTGTTCGAATCGTTTTATCATGAATAAATATATATGTATGTGATGATGTGTAAATTGCTCATAACTCCTTTCTACTTAGAAGTCATTAATAAGTAGTCACTCAAACATAAAATTATGGTAGTACCTACATATATTTTATAACGCTTATCGTCTGAGCGAAACGCTTGTCGTATAAAATAATTTGAATCTTGCTTGGTTTGACTGATTGGTAATACTTTTTATAAATTATCACGAATGACCGAGTCAATGTTGAATCTCTCTAAAGGTTAAAGATATTATTAGAATTATGTTATGCTTCAAAAAATGAATAATTTGCACAATGACGACTATTCGGTCTCAATTGTAAATACCAATGTTCGAAGAAATTGGATTTTAAATATAAAATTTGAATTAAAAATCAGCTTTCAAAAATCTTTATGATGTTTTGGAAATGTTCTAAGACGATGACCACATCCCATTCGGTTCAATATCAACCATCCTATAAGTTACAAATTATATGGCCCATAGGATAAATATAATAACATATAAATACGAAAGCCAGTCGTTTTGTGATAATACTTTAAAGCCGGATTCGTGTTATTACTTTCAAACTTAATTAATGCACAATATAAATTGTGATACAGACTTAACTATTAACACTATCAAGTTTATCCCATAATTATCATCACGCTTAGTGAATCCAATCTCGAGCCAAAATCTTGATCCCGGGATTTCGGGATTACGATTTGACGATCCCGGGACTGGTCCCGGGGTTGGAATTTTTTTCAATAGATAATATAAAATTTCTATATATACAAATAACGTTGATAAAATCGGTCAAAAATAAATTTAGTATAATTTATACTATTTGAGACATTTATTGTTAATACTGTGTTCGTTCAATCTTGGAAATACATATGTTTAATGGAGTAAATAATATTGTAATATGTATAAATAAAAATGTGAAAGTAAAAGAGTTTTATTTATTTATGAAAAGATAACAAATACAAGTTCAATTAAAATTAAAAAAAAATGACAAATGCATTAAAAACATCGTGGAATGTTAAAAGTGCGAAGCATTGCTTTTTCCAATCTTTCTCATTTTTATTAATTTATGTGAAAAAATAAAATGAATTGGCAACACATGGGTAATAAATCAATCTTCATACAAACTCAGTTTATTTCTAATGTATTTGTACTTATGTTATTAAAAGTATTTTTTCTGTTATATTTTCGTTTTTATTTTATTTTTCATAAAAATTGATAAAAGAACTCAATCCCGAAAGTTTCGGGATTATGTTTACCAACCTCGGGATTCATAGGTATCGAAAATAGTTCGGGATCCCGGAATCCTTAATCACGCTCGACTTAAAACTTTTTGCAGCCTTACCCAAATGGCCCACTTCCCATTTTTTTATGTTCCCTGATGTGGTCTTATAGCTATAAATTGTTGTTCAAACACTTTTTACACAAGTGGAATTGGTTTATGAATCTGGTTAAAAAGCTATTAAACATAATAAACTCGTTAATAGTTTGATGCAAAATAAATGAAAAATATAATTACTGCGCTTTAGTCGATAATGTGTGATATAATAAAGACATTCCTATATAAAGCAAACGCATTATAGTTAGCTCCTCTTGCAAGTAAAATGAATCATTCTTACATACCAATTTTAAAGAAATCTAGTTTACAGCCGCTGATTGTATAACATAAAATAAAAGTTCAACAAACCTTATGGTTGATTGCTTTACATCAATTACATTAACCAACTGCAGCTCATATGTACGGTATAATATGCTTGCCGATTTCCACTTCCTCAATCGCGATCACTCTTAAATAAAATGCCAAGGATTTCTCCATTCGAAACGTGTTACCTACTGGCAAAGCATAGATAGTTTTTTATTAACTTCACAATACGCACAGCGACCTCCAATGTGACATTTTTCAAGATACGATATCCGGTTTGCCACTGTTCTGTTACATGTTTAATACTATTGATAAATGATAAAGTAATCAATCTTAGTCATATTTTGTTTATCAATTTAATAGCATCAAATTATTATTACATCATATTATATGCAGGCATTAAACTGTACATACCTACATACTAATAATATATTATAGTGCCAGCGTACATACTTAAGTTAAATAATACTTCGCAATAACTCCGCAATAACTCCGCATTGAAAATAAGGTCTGATAGTTCGGGCAGACCCCCCCCCCCCACCCTGACAATCGCATGCACATGTCAAATAAAAATTATTTCTCATTTTAATTTTTATAATATGGAGTACCACCGAGCTGATGTGTGCCTTTAAATTAAAAGGTCTATGTTTTTATTATATTATTAGGATGTACAATATACCAAATACAATATTGCTACGTTGAAGTTTCGCGCTTGTCCGAGCGTTGATGTCTCAGTCCAGGCTTATAGTTTGTTTAAAATATTTTTTTTTGTGATTCATTGGTTACTATCGTAGCATTTGTCTACGACAGGGGAGGGCAAACTGCGGCCCGCGGGCCGCATGTGGCCCGCCGGGTATTTTTTTGCGGCCCGTCATCATTAATTGTACTTCTGATGACTTACCGATGACTTCTGATACTTTCTGACGAATAACTTTTTTATAATTTTTTAAAAAATATTGACAATAGATTAAAATTTTTTTAGCAATAATACGCGATCCATTTTCAATAGATATTGATAGTGTACCGACAGAGCTACAACTTGAGATTATTGATCTTCAGTGTGACACAGATTTAAGAGAACTGCATCGTCGTGAAGAAATCTCCAAATTTTACAATGCCCTTAATTCAGACAAATTCGACCAACTTAAAGATTATGCAAGAAATGTTTTCGTTATTTTTGGATCAACCTATATATGTGAACAAACATTTTCGATCATGAACCTCAATAAAAATTCTTTACGATCAAATATTTCCGATGCCCATTTACAAGCAGTTTTGAGAATATCCACTACAAAATTAACACCTAAATTTTAAAAAATTTCATTCTTATTAATTTTTTGTAATGTTTATTTTTCGTGATAATAAACAGTGTATATCTAAAAAATGGTATTTTACTTGCGGCCCGCCGCTCATTTTGAATTATTGAATTTGGCCCTCCATCTAAAAAGTTTGCCCCCCCCCTGGTCTACGACATGTATGATAACGTTTGACTTTTCACATTGTGAAATTCAACTCTCAAAAGTAGCGAATTATTAATTGTTTCCTCGTAATAATACGTACCGAATGCAGGCAATGCTCACAATTAGGCGCAATGTAATTACAATTAATGTCATGTTTACCCGATACTTAGGTACATAGCTAACAATGGAAAACTGACTCAGACTACTCTAGCTGGACGATGTGTCGTTCTATTAACACTTTTGTTTGTTTTTCTCATTCCCCCATTGAATGTGTGTCGATTTTAAATCAATCAACAATCACATCTCTTGTAAGTATTTTTTTTATTTAACATCGTTACCTACTTACTATTAATTACAAACACTATTGATACTTGCCTATACGTTTCGATGCGTCAGAATCTCACAATGAATTAAAAGCCTTTGCTAGGCATCAGTTCTTTGAAATACGATACAATACCTTGTATGAATTCCTTCCTACACAAAATAACGTTCTATAAGAAAATGAAGGCTTTAATAATTTATATCGATCGAATTTTCTGCAAATCATTTTCCCGCCCACTTCAAAGTTTTTCTCATATTAGCTCGAATTATTTAGTTGAATTAACACAATCACTGCTGACCTTTTAATTACCACATTTAAATAACACGTTAATTACATCTAATGGCCAACTGCTCCAAACGCGCCAGTCGCGGTGTTAGCACTAAATGAGCTAAAGTCGATACACGGCATTTATATTTATACAATATTAGCTTTAGCAATGATTTAAAAAAAGTGTTTTATATAATAAATGTACCCTTTAGTTAGTCACAATAATTTTATTGTATATATTCTGTAATCGGGAGAAGAATTTATTTAGTACTTAGTGGTGCTAAAAATGGTTATACTGAAAACCGTCTCAAAAAAGCTTTGTTATATTATAATCATGTTGTCTTCTCCATTATCGGTGGGAGTATAGAAATATTGGAGATACTATAAGTCTTTTCATATATTTTTTCTTTTTATAAAACAACTGTTTGTATTTTTTGTAAGCGTCATACATTGTGCTTAATCATGTTTGATTTATTGAGTTAATGCAGTATTTTTTATAAAAAGAAACTACGTAGAGGAATAGTTTATATTTATACTCGCCTACTGTACTTTTAAATAGAAAGTATAACATTTACTATATTTTCGTATATGTAGGTACACTATTATGTAAGTACTTACTTACTTGTATAACATATTGCACTGTATTAGTTCCATTCAGTTCGCTTCATATCTCAGAACTCAACCATGCGTTTTCGTATATGTCATTTTTCCCTCTTAATTTAAATGCCAAATCTAATGAGCAAAAGTCATGACTGTAAATGGGTTTATTTCGTTTTGGCAGTATCTCAGATCACACAAAATGATATGAGACACACTTTATTGTTATGCAGGCATCTTTGACTCGGGAATCAAGGGCTTGCTTTGGAGGCCAAATGCAGTTCTCGTTTTCAAGGTGAACCGCCGCTACAGCCTTCGGCGCCGTTCGATGCCTTTCTTTGCGCGATCGCCCGCGCCGCCGTCAATTTTTATTCACTCTCGATCTACCTGCTAGGCACAGTTTTTTCCGTTTCGCTACATTATTTAAAATTATTGAAAAACGTTAGCTTGAATGTTTTAATTTAATTGACCACCCACGTACCTATCTATACAAAATTGATGGAATGGGTCATTGCATATTATATAGACGGAGTGTGTGAAAAATCAAATTACTAAGTACCTATACCTACAATTTTGGTTTGCTCTAAGTTTAGTTGTCCTAAGTGAATTATAATATCGGTAAATATCCAAACTGCGTTACTTTGTATACGTCAAGTTTATATTATTAGATAATAATTCAATTTTATGGAATATTTTTTAAAGATAACTATTATAAATACCTACATATTGTGTATATACCTACTCAAACTGAACTCAATTCACTGATTTTTGAAAAAATAATATAACATTTTCTTTAAGAAATACTCACTTTCTGCTTGACGTTGTATAGAATTTTGTATCCTGTAGATATATTAATGAAATAGGTAGATAATAAGAATAATTTGATCAGTTTTGAAGAAGAAAACATTGATACATACGTATTTAAAACTTGACTTATAATCTTCGCGCTCTGTTTAACAGAGTAATTAAAAAAATAGTCCCATAATTGGTACATATTAGATTTCTATAATATGATAATATATAGGGAATAGTCACATGTTTTCGTAACGCGTACATAACGCGTAACATGTAATTAACATCTTTAGGGGAATATTTAATTCTACCATTCCATTATCCAACCCTTATTTAATGTGTGGATATTTGAAAAAAAAACCTCTGTGATACTAACTTGATGACATTGAAACATGGTATTAGGATTCAATCTATATAATTACTATAACACATATCCTGGTATTTTTATGCATGGTGTATGGCAATTTATTAACATTAAGTTCATAATGATTATCATAAAAGGTCTTTTTTACAAATGCGGGAATCTGTAGAATGCCCCTTGTTAAGCGAAAACAATTACAATTGTTGAATATTCAATTGTATAAAGACATTATTAAAACGTGTTGTTTTAATACATTTTCGTTATGACCTTCCACCAATGATTCAAATAAGCAATATCACTTCCATGTATTTTGATATTGCATTCATTACCATAGTATCTCTTTCACTTTATCAAATAATAATAATTGTACTTAATTGATAAATAATAATGTTAGGTACGTGCAGGGAATTCTGCCCGAGGAGATAGCGTACTCTAAAATTAAAAGCGACTCCCAACCTTCTTGTTTTAAGGTTTAGAGGAGGTTTATGAAAAATAGTTTGTCAATTCTCAGGCTACTCCTATTGTAATATTGAGATAGGAGATTGAGATAAAAAATTAAGATGGCATAAGCAAAAAAACTTTCTAAGGGCAGTTATTCGTACATGGCTATGATTTTATAAATTAATATGGCGTAAATGGACGCAGTGTATGAAAAATAAATGTTCCGAGTCCATAAATGTTCGTTTCGTAAATATGTACGTAAATACAAATAGAAAGTTGTAGAAAATGATACATATATCTACCTCTGTTGTCATACGAGTCAATTTGCAAATATGTATTCAATTGTATTTTACTGATGCTTATTGTGAACATACATAATATCGTATGTAGTTATAAACATACCTACCCAAATTGCAATACATAATCAAGTTATTTACATATTTTCATTACATGTGTTTGGCATATTCTGAAAATGTGTTCACATTGCTAAGATTTTAAACGGGAAGGTTTTTTTACGTTTCTTCCAAAAAAATAACATGCGATAACTTGTTAATAAAAAAAAACGTGTATAATAAAATGCGTTATACTAGTTGACAAGACTTTAGTTTTATGCAAGATTTTGCAAATTCTCGCGGAACGCTGATTAGGAATCACTGAATAACAAGTCTAAACCGATTACTCGTCGAACGAATAATCGTGAATTCGTGCCGCTACTGATTTCTTTACAGCTACAAAAATCGGCGTGATAATCGCCCAAAAAATCGGGTCGAATGTCTCTCTTAATGACTTTGGTAATGCTCGCCTTTTGTAATTATTAGGATTACGTTGGATATGACTTCGCGTGCCGTTATGAACATGGCTTTCCTATTATTGCTTTCTCATCTGGCTTTAGATTATATTTCGGATATAAACATCATTTCATTTTAATGACAGTGCTTTCCAAAAATACTCGGCGTTTACCAAGTTCTTCGCATATTATTCTATCAGTACACAATTCATAGAAATATGTATATTAGGGATTCACAGCCATCATGAATAAGTCCTCGCACACACGATCAGATTGCAACTGTCTGGGGACATGGGATATGTATGCGTGAAGGTGCCGGAGACCATCGTGAAGTGACGAGGCGCGGTAAGGTAATAGGCGAAGTACAAGCGGAAGTAAATGACAAATGCTGATACACTATTCGGTGTTTGCGAATGTTCCATTCAAATAATATCGGAAATACAGTCCACAGTGTGAGGTTGCCACCTGTGGTTATGGTTAGGGCTCGTGTCTGTGGGAAAAACCTTGTGCGGTTTCAGTCTAACAAACTTTAGAAGTCATTCATGGACTAAAATCGTATGTGGTTTTAAACCGTGTGACATACAAAATTTATGATTTTTGTTCATGGAAATGTATTTTGACTAAGTTTATGAAAATATATTATGTATATGTATGTGTATGTGGTCAGATGCTTATATACTTATATTTTTTCCATGAACATAAATCATACGTTTATGTCACTGTTTTTTTTTATTATAGTCTACGTATTGCCTCTTAATGACCACATTAAATAATATATAGGTAGATACATTACAAAAATAATACACTCGATGCGATAATATGCAATTAAATTTATTGAAATGGAAAAATAACTGCTTTTTATTTTTATTTAACATTATTGATGTGCGATCACCTATAGTCTGTGTATGCTACTAATAAATTTAATGATAATATCGGATTGTTGATAATATAATAACTGTTGCGATGATTATATTATTCATTAATGATTTCCAGCAGGAAAATATATTATTACATGGATTTAATGTATATTTACAGTAACGTCTTTAATGTTTCATCTCAAAGGTAATTAATCAGTATAGTGCATCCGTTTTGTTCAACACCAAATAACCGTTATTTTTTTAGCGAATTTTGAACAAAGTTTTATTTATTTAGTTATCTACTAACTGTATAGCGTATATTAACAACGACCCACGACCTTGTCCGCGTGAAATATATAAAGAAGAAGTAGACAGATAGATATAAATATAGGTATTAACTCTATTATTAATTGTTAGATAAATAGGTGCACGCTTATTCGCTTCGCGCCTCACCTAATGTACGCCGCACCTCTTTAAAATCTGCAATTATTAGTTGACCAAACATTTTTTTATATGCTATGCCTCGTAGTGAACTCTTCTCATATCTCTGTGTCAGATTGATATCGATTCCGGGCTCTTTAGGGTTTCTCTAAGGTATGACACTTTTATTGATGTCACTACATACAAATTCCTTGCAAATAACTATTCCTCTGGATTTCTATGCGTTTATTTTTAGATTGATTGAAATTTATTACAATTGAAAATTCGTGACAATAGCCTCGTGGGCGTTTAATCGCGATGCAAATGTGCAACGAGTTTCAGAGGGTGTATCACAATAGCGACACATGTTCGCTAATCACAGTTTATTATAATCTGTATCCTTATAAACATTAACTTACATGGGCATATAATATACTTAATAATACTATAATGTGTAGGTGTGTACTTACTTAGATGTACGGTATACTTGATAACGAAATCAAGATACCAAGGATGTCACGTCTACCAAGAGAGAATATCTTGTTATTTGGTATCCTACCATGCATCAATTTCCGGTAGCATATCACGAAAAAATATTGCTTAGAAAGAAAAACATATCCACGAAATTTTCTTTTACCTCCTTTAACACGTTTGAACCTTGAATGTAAATAATATGTCGTCAGCTTTACCAAAATGTGAAGTATCTGAAACAAAATATCGGGGGGAAAATATCCTTAGTCATAGATCAATTAGCACCCTTCATAGTGATAATTGAATAAGCAGTCTTCATATGCGCTTACAAGGGCATGTTAATTGTAAATAAGTAAGTATACTATTTATCCGTATCAGTTGTGAGCTGTCGTACCGGAAAAGATGGCCGTATACCATTGATATCAAAATGATGCATTGTTTATAGAGCATTGCAGACAGTAATATTACAATTTTATTTAATTAAATAATAAAGCTGACATTATTATCGATAAGTATGACTTGATACTTACGAGCACCTTATGGCTAACCTACTTTTAAATCATTCAGAGGTACTGTTCGGTTATACGGAATAAAGCGGAAAACGCATTTTGAAAATAGCCGATAAACTGGATTATTTGTTAGGTTAACCTAACCAAACCTAACCTAACCTAACCTAACCCAACCTAACCTAACATAAACTAACCCAAACTAACAAATAATCCAGTGTATCGGCTATTTTTAAAATGCGTTTTCCGCTGTATTCCGTATAACTGAACAGTACCCATTCAGATTTTTATATAAATACATACAATATGATTGTATTTCTAATTTACTTTCCTTCCTACCTATTTATATGTCGTTCTCTTGTATTTTGGTGGCTTGAGGCGTTAGTTAAACATGAATTTGATCTCAGTACTATAAGGCCATCTTTTGTCCGATACAACGGCTCACGATGTTGATATGGCCACCTCAATGACATTAATATGGATGAATCATCTGGGGAAAAAAATGATACTCACTTTATTGTCGGGTCTGCCGAATGGCATAATCTGTTCTAACGCCATTACAATAAAGGTGATATTGCTATAAATTCCTGATGCTTTTTGTTGGGTCTGCCGAATGGTTCGGTTCGAACGGGTTCGCTCACATGAACATTGACATTAGAAACACTGCTCTAACGTCATTACAATAAAGGTCATATTGCTATAAATTCCCGATGCGTGATATCGCATAATGGAAATTGCGTGACGTCTACCTGTACATGCGAATGCGCGAATTTACCTGCTAGCTACTGTATTGAGTGCGTCGTCCATTAATAATGTCATTGGGCCACCTGCATATTATGTACGAAATTTCGAACACGTGTTAATATTAATCTTATAATTTTAAGGTCGAATCTTTTAAAAATATACTTTGACTAAATTTTAAATAAAATATTTGTCTAAGTGTGAGTGTTTTCTTGTCTTAATTTCCATACCTTGTATGTAATCCAAAAATATTATTATATAGGTATTCATATTATGAAATAATATTTGGTTTATATTTTTGAACTACTTAATTTAAATTCTAGATTGATTAATTCACAATTCGTTAATTAAAATTGCTGTACACGCCCCAGTTCTTTTTGTTGTAATTCAACGTTACGATTGAATGATGGAGGGTTTCCGCCTCACAATCGTTTACTTGAACCAAAGTTCACGTCTTATGCGGCTTAGGATGTATCAGCACGACTCCTGAGAACGGAAACGCCATTTCCTCAAATCGAAAAAAAAACTACAGCGTGTATATTTATTGCTGTAGTCTCGCCTATTTTGAAATGGCGTTGATTTCAAACAAACGGGAGGGGAAAACCAGTTATATCGACTTTTGTCAGAACACAATAATATAAACATTTTACATTACTATTTTTTTTTGTGATTGCGTATGTAATAGTTAAATTAGAATATAAATTTATTATATATATACTTACGTACGTATTATTATTTCGCCCTATTACGATTCAGCAAAGTGCATCGGGGCAGAGTGAAAAGACAAGATTGTGCCAATTTTCCCGGTTCATTGTCACGGCTCGTGTCTTGTCTGCGTAAATCGGTTTTCCATTTTCTATGTATATAATTATCTTAATAATTATAGTATATTGTATTAAATTATTTACCTCAGCCTGTTACGCTCCAGCCTTGGAGCATAAAAACAACTCAAGATCGCGCCACTTCCCTCAGTCATGAGAGAGGGTTGGCCGAAGCTACGGAATTCTTGAGGCTGTGCTACAGGGGTATGAAATGTCGCATTATCTAGCGGTATCCGGTACATAGTGTCATGCCCAAGCTACGTGAAGCACCTCTTAGTGACTACTTCAAACACCGAGGGCTGTCGTATAGCTTTAAGAATTGAACTTAGGAGTACAGTGGTACGACTACGTTATAAACACTCGAGTTAGTGTTAATATACATATTTCCATAGTGAACGCTTTTTATAATACAAACGGTAAATTGTTGTGATTACGTGAGGATGAGCATAAGTGGGCATTGTTGTATAAATTCTTTAAAATAGGGTTTTTTTAGCTCATTCGGTGTACTTCCTTGTATATAATTTATAAATTTGTATTTACTCTTTCTACTGTTTAATAACTTGTCTACTGTACTGCATCTATTTCTTTTTTTATATATGTATATACTGTTTTAATAGAATTTCTTTATTCTTAAATGTCATATCGTGAATGTTTTAAATTAAAAATATGTAAACTTAACTATAATGTAAAATAAATAAAAAATGATTGATTTAATTTCGCATTAAAAATACATCCAATATAATTAATGACATAATGTGATAGACATTACCTACTGTAAAAATGAGTCTTGGTTGAATATCTTGAAAAATGTTTTTGATGTCTGATTTCGACCACCATTTTAATCAAGTCTAATTAAAATCAGATTCAGTTTATTGGTCTGATATTATTTTAGATAATTTTAATTACTCATGCGCTGTTTATAAATATTGATTTAAAGAACCAGTTTTATACGAACTTCACACATATACCTGCACACATGGTGTAAATACGAAGAGCTAACGATTAATCAGGCAGATACTATCTTATACAATTAAATATATTCATAGATAATAGGTTTCAAATGTGAAAAATATATTTATAATATGAGATTGCAATATAAATATTATAATGACGTTATATTTGGTACTATTAAATTAAATATGGTTAGACTTTTGTACGATTAAATCACACAACATCGTAAATAATTATAATACACGTTTAACACGTATGAAACTACCTATTTATCAGTGTCGTCCCGTGGAGGGAACTATGCGTTGCATATTGGTGGTAGTTATTCGAAGAATGAAGAATGAATCGCAAAATAATTTTTTGATTAATAAATTCAGGTTATTGATGCTAATTATCTGTGGCCAACTAAAAATGTCGAAACACATTCCCAAAACGCATATGATATTTAGACATAAATCAATAACGAGTCCATTTTTTTTTGCTCAGACGTAGGTACTATGAAATACTACATAGGTAAATGACATAATAATAAAACAATACATTACTGATCTGGAAAAATATCGAGTTTATATTGATAGACTAATTTTAGAGTCAGTTTATAACAGGAGAGGCGGAATTTTCAGTTTATCTAAGGGCGACACTTTGCCTACGGCCATCTATACATATTATTATTTGTACTAGTGTGGAGTAATCTGCTACTGGGCAAGGCTTCTTCATGATTATTATATGTATAATAATTCTCTGTCTTGCATTCCCACATACTTCCGTAGAACTTACCTATATCGCCAATCCGGCTGCCTCTAGTTCAACGTAGCTGAATAATTTATTCAGCGGTTGTTTCGTCTTCGATTTCCTGCCCATATCCATTAAAGTTTTTAACCGACCATATTATATTGATACCCGTGCTTTGTTTGTTATCCATACGCGTTATACCAAGCACGCACCTTTTCATGCAAAGTTGTGGACTACTTTGGGGCGTAGTTACACCTCAGATTAATAATACTACATAGAGATGGTATTGTCGGGCTATATGAAACAGTTTTCTTTGCGAATAATGCACAGTACAATCTCAATTTTATTAATATTAACTTAACTATGAAAAAATGTACCATCATCTCCCTTCTTAGTACGGCTACCATATTTAAACAGAACATAGTTATTCATCTTTTCTAACTTAAGTAAAAATATTAACCACTAACAATATATTTTAGAAAGACGTGGGTACATACTCACAGCGTTTGCCCTAACCGCATCTGTCAAACTAAATTTAAACCATCACAAAACTTTATGTCTTTATTCATATGACGTATTATATCTTACTATAATATAATGTAATATTGCAGTAATCATACGCGTGGCGAATGTTTTCTCACTCGTACTTATGGTTAGTTCTTGTTCAAGTCTTGAGTTACACACTGGTCGAACTCTGCATTTTAAGCCTAAGGCATAAAGCCCACCAAAAAAGCGTTCGGTGCGCTCACTACTGAGTAGGCCCCCTCCCACCCGCGCATTACCCTTCACCTATGTAATAAGGGGCCCAAGAAGCACAATATAATTATTATTATCAGCGTCCTCATAACAAAGCAATAAAAATATTATATTATTTCTCGGGGCTTGTAATTACGCAATAACTAAACAATGAGTTCTATGTTATTAAATAATGACTTCTCGCCCGTCTATCGACGACGCTTCCAGAGCGTGATTTTGCTCGCCGTATTCAATGAATGGACTACGTTGTATTTTCGTTAATTCGTCCGGCTGAAAAGCCACACAACGGTGACTCATGGGGCAGGCGGGCACAATGCGTCGTCAAATCCAGTGTGCGCTGGCGTATTTGATTACGTTGTATTTTCGATGATTCACATAGAAAATGCGCGAGTGCCCCCGCAAGCCTGCTTTAGTGGACTTTATGCCTAATAGGAGGGTCGCCTCTAAGCTACTATTGGCTTCTAAAATTATTACGATGATTATGGTACCTACTCAATATTATAAAAAATATATTTTTTGTATAATACACGATTAGAAAATCGGCATTTTTGATAAAAACAGGTAACAGTAAATTGATCATCAAATAAGTGTTTCTTATGTAAATGAACTGCCGATCGAGGCCAAAGCATTAAAACCCATATGCGTTGTACGTCAGTAGTAAAATAGATACATAGGTATGTATTTAAAAAAAGAATATGCTCTTTTAGGAAATAATTAACTAAACTCTGCATTGTTATGATGGCCTTCTAAAAATTTAGATTACACGCTTTTTGTAGAAACACGAAGCATTATTAATGAGTTACGATTTTACTGTCGTTTAAATTTAAAAGACCAGTCCAACAAATTGTTCATATCCTTCAATGACACTGCTTTTGTACATTCTTACGCTAATCTGTGTCAATTTCTTAAATGGAGATGATTCATTATTAACACGATACTGTGTGCATGTGAAGTCAACTGCAGTAATACACAAACCTTGGCAAGCAACAAGCCTCCAGAAATATCTTTCCTTTTGGATCTTAGATTAGTTAGGAATGTCCTTCTAAGATCTTCAGCTGATAATGCAGTTCCCTATATTTATTTATTTACGTGGACTGAGCCTACTTTATATTTTGTTTAATTTTATTAAATGGCTATATATTAGCTTTTTATTCTCTTTGAATGAGCAATTGCTATAAGTAAACCAATCTTCTTGGTAAGACATTAAAATCGTATTAAAATAAATGATTCATTTATTCGTTTATCTGGAAACTTCTTACTTCCCTAATTACGATGAATAACAGAATTTAAATCATTTTATAATCTTCAAAACGGAATCATGATTTTTTGTTTACATTATAATACCGGAGATGAATTGGGTTCTGATTTTTTACTTATTTGCACAAATTTAGTAACATAATTATGAAGGTTACATTTTGATAATAGGTATTTCATTTTCAATTATTTATAGTATACAAACGTCCATATTTTCGTCTTGTAATGAGTAACTAAATTGGTACTTATTATTTTCTTTTCTATTTGTTTTAATAAGACATTTTGGATTGAAGCAGAAATAATATTTAGAAAAAGTTAAAGAACTTCATGTCATTGATATGCAACAATCGACTGTAGAAAGGAAAAGGACGCAATCCAAACAAATCAAATTTTACAGGAAGAGCAAAAACGTTATTAATATTGTTTTCGGTCAAAGTTAAAATACAAAATTGACATAACCGTGAAGTGTGTGATAATAACTTAATAATTTGGTTTTTATATCCCTAATCTGATGTTAATTATTTAGTTAATTTTAGAAAAAACCGACAAATATAATGTTCAAGTCGTTTTTACCACTTCACAAAAATTACTAGCTAGATTTAGGTAAAAAATCGATGGGTGTACTTATGTACGCGCGTTAGAAGTTATACTTCTTTGGCGTAACAAAACTTGTGATAAACTAGATTCTTTGACTAGCTCTTAATTATCTTGTTAAATTACACACTCAAGAAAAAGGACCGCTTATTGGAACGCCGTTGGTTTATTTCTATACACTTTAACTTATATTATTAAATTATATAATGGTTTCTCGTTGTTTTTATTTTTAAAGTACCAAATGCCAATCTAACGTTTAATCGTTTGTTTACGTAAGGAATTGCAAATGGCCGACAATAATAAATTCGCTGCTTAGGCAACGGAACAATTGTAAACTATAATATTATACTGTATAATCGTCACGATTGCAGTATCATACTGTGGCGAAAAAATAAATTATGTGTTACATGTCACACGCCAAAAATACACTCTGATCTGATTTCCCAAACGCACCAAAAGAAGTATAACTTCAATAAATTGGCATGTGCAGCTTACATCCTTTGGACACAACGCGTATTTAGTCGTGTGCAACGTTATTATCCAATAATACCTATTTTGAAAAAACTGAGGGCTACGTCCATTTTTCTTTCTACAGTAGAATTATGTTATACAATACAGTGTATACGTATATGATGCTATAGGTAGGTAAATAGGCATGTGACAATGTCTAGAGAGTGATACTTGAATGTGTTAACTGTAGGTATTAGTATGAAAACCTCTCCCTTACGAAATTCGCTAACATAATAATAGCAGGCACGACTTGTTGGCCAATATTGTCTGCTCTGCGATTGTATTGGTGAGGCAACAATGGAATACGAAAGCCAGTCTGTTGACTCTATTATGAATAAGGACATGTTGTTGGGAAATTGCGCAGAGAATATGCATAGCCAACATTAAGTGCGAATGATAAATGGAGAGTAGATAATATCGCATCTTGGTAGCAATCAGGTTGGCATTTAAATAATATCATTTATTAAAATTTGAAATATGCTATAGGTAGGTACAGCCTTTTTAATATCTATTTTACAGAATGATTTAATATTAATACTATCGACCGAAGGTACTTATGGAATTTGAAAATAAATCTATTAGAACGATATAAGTATGCACTTTTGTATTGTACGAGTACCAGTGACGATGCTAGAATATTATTAAATGTAGTCTACCAATATAAACCCATCAATAACAGACTACTAAACGCATTGATGAGTAATATATTGCAAAAAAATGTTGCGATATATTGTCTAGCTCAGTAGTTCCCAAAGTTGACTGGGCTCCGACCCATCTAACAAAAATTTCCAATCTTGGGACCCACCTCTTAGCTGTCTTAGAGAAAAGAGGGCATAATTTTTGGTAATGCTCAGATTCCCTAGTGGCGAGTCGTGGAACTACTTAATGTTGTCTTATTTGTTCTAATTGAAATTAAAAAAATATGTTTTATAAGTGTTACCAATAAGACTGTTGAAATAAGAAACACAACTTAAATAAAACAAAAATATTACTTAAATACCTACACCTGCAAGGTTTTTTTACAAAGTTATTTCAATGGGAAGGATGGATTTGTTTCTTATTTTTCTTCATTACAGTTTTAGCATCAACTTCAACTTTAGTTACTTTTAATCGCAGTGAGTTTGATATATCCAATTTATTTTGGTATTTAGTTTTAATGTTAACCATAGCCGAAAATGCGACCTCACATAGATATGAGGTAGTAAAGAGGAGGAGGACTTTCATAGCTTCGTCGAATAGGCAAGGATAATTATCAGCAACTGAGAGCCAGAATTTCGTTAACTGTTTACGATTGAAACTATTTTTCAGTGACGTATCTTCTGATAAATCAATGAGTTCTTCACTTGCTTTTGTTATTTTATCACAGTATTTTCCGTAACTTAAGTTTATTTCAATTTTTAGGAATTATAAATAGCTGAATGAAATATCAAATTTATCACTTCCTATTTTTTTTAATTCATGTATATAGTGGCGAGGGCCCACTCAATATTTGCTCGCGACCCACTGGTGGGTCGCGACCCATAGTTTGGAAAACCATGGCTCTAGCTATATATAGGACGCCAATACTTGTGCGTTCAAAGGCTGTAATTGAATTTACGTAAATGTATCATGTTTTGTTTAGAATATTATTATAAATTATAACACATAATTTGAGTTACTTTCATTTTACGAGATATGAGCGTAAATTAGAGATTCCGTTAATTATAATAATGGTGTCGTAATGCTCCCCAAGGGGAGGAGGAGATTAATATGCAATGATGATTTGTGACGAAATAGATAAGTGGTTTGTATAAAATGTGATGTCACATGACCGACAATATTGGAACTTTTTTTCTGAGATTTACACATTCCGTGAGAATATAACACTGAAATTGATCGTGTAGACAGTGTGGGGTAGGCCAAAGCCCCGAAAATCATGTGACGTCATTTATGGACGACCCGTTATCACATCTCAATATGCTACACAGTAAAGATCAATCGTCGGTGTCAGTGTAATGATAATGTCGAAGTCCAGTGCCTAAGGCGCTCGTCTTTCATCCGAGGACTCCGAGTTCGCTTCCCAGTGAGGTTACAGTGTATTAATTTATGCGATTTTCTCGAGTGTTTGGGAATTTGTGATTGTTTCACTTATATTACTAATAACGTAATAACACACTGTTTTCACTACATTATTGTCATGCAGTGCTGCAGTGCAACTATTACGACATATTGCGTTTTGTTTTAATTAATAGTATACATATTATATATGAAACAAATGTAAATAAAGATGTACTAAACGATTGCAATGAAATATTAATATAAATTTAACTTAAAATAACGAATATATGTAATAGTGTCTTATCAGTTATTACTTATTACTCAGTGGCTATAAGATGATTTCATGAACGAGATGTCATGAAATTTAGCTCATTAGTTCATTGTGTAAGTATGTTTATTGTTCAAATATACGAGTAGTTTACTGCATAGCTACATTACTTTAAATTTTCTTATCAATATAACTTTTGTGATGTTTATTACCTACTTCTCGTGTATATGTACTTAAGTGTAAAATAGTTTCTGGATTTAAAACCGTAATCAGTGATGTTTTGAATAATAGTCATCGTTTTTGTATCTTTGTCATTTGACAAAGAAAGTCGGTTTGACCTTCTTATTAAAGAACCATGCATATTTCAGATAAAATCAGGTAAATGTAGGTAATAGAAAATTTTATTACGTAATTTGATGAATTCTTGATAAACAATCGATTATGATTATTAATTTAACAAACAATATATAATAAAATAATAATCGTTTATTATTGTCTGTTTGAAAACTTTTATTGAATTTGTCAATAATGTACTTAACTGCATATTATTATTTGCTATATATAAAGTAGATTAAAATTTTCGTTAGAGGCATCAGGATACATCTTATCAACTCCATTTTTGTCTGCTATACTCAAGTAAAATTCTACTTAATATTAACTTCTAATATTAACAAGGATCGATATTTTTCTTTCAATATGACGGCCCTAGTCATGACCTATAAAAGAATTCAACGCGTCATCGAGCGGTATTCCTTTGTTGAATTTAACATCTAGATAATATTTAAGTTATTCAGTATCTCCGTAAAGGTAGGTACGTCAATCCTTGACCGCCATAGAATTTCACGGTGAATTGAAGTCACAAAGACGATTACACGCTGCATATTATTGGCCTTTGTAATTGGTTACGTTTTGAGTAGGTTACATCCTGCATTTAAATAACAACGAGTGAATTATGTGTACTGAAAAAATGTTCCTTTTTTGAATATGTGGTCTTTATAAATTAGTGGGAGTCGGAGAAGCCGGTAATTTTATCATTGGGCCGAAATGGTTGATGCAATACATAATCGTGGTATTTTTTCATTTAAGAAGGTACGTACTTATCACTTAAATATTATTATCATATGAAATACATATTAAACACTGGATAAATCACCAGCCATGCGTCACAGTTTAATTTAATAAATCAACCTGTACTAACAACAACGTACAACGTATAAACGATATACTGATGTTCTAACATTGATACCTCATATTATCTGACATTCAATATTTTTGGCATAGGCGTAGATAAAATGTTATAAAAAAAAATTTAACGATACTAAATAAAATATACGCTTGTTGCAAAAATAATTTAGTTTTTTTAAGTAACTTTATTTTTGTTTTTACCTATTTAATTTGATTACCTGATTTTTTTTAAACATTTTTATTCCCCCTATCGAAAGTATTGAATGTCAGATACGAGGTGTCAATGTTAGAACATCGATACATTGATCTTTTGCATCGTCTTTTTTTCCATGTGTCACCAACATTACTCGTTGTCGTTATGTAGAAAGATTAATAAAAACGTGTTTTCATATCACTATAAAATGACAAATATTAATATATCCAAAAATATGCTGTTTTACTAAGAGTATTAGTTGTAATATGTAGGTACTTATGTCATAATCCAATTAGTTACAAAATTGAAGAGTAGATAACAGAAAATGCAAATATGTAGATTTTAAACAGAATCCCTACATGCAAAAGTCACCGCACGTCACTGGTCCTCATCTATGGTGATGACTTAATTACGATAGGTTTATATTTAAAAAAAATCTTAATCTTTATGTAACATAGTCTGTGATAATAATTGTAACTTTCGATTCACTGAGCAATGGTTTTTATTAACGTACCGACATTTTGGGTTTGAAAACTAGTTTTTATAAAAAATATATTTTCCCATTTTTTAGTTATCGACATTGAAAATCTACCCGTAAAATATAGTAGGTGATGTCTTTTATTTTGTTAACTGTCAATTCATGGTGGAACTGCATTGTGTTGTTTTTAATTTAATAAAACGCATTTTTTTTGTAGTACTTATTCCACTTTTATTCAATAAATGAGGACCGGTTTCATCCACCTCAGAGGGACTAATTTATTGATTATAAGTGGAATAAGTACCTACTACAAAAAATTTGGTACTGTTCGGTTATACCGGAGGCAGCGGAAAACGCATTTTGAAAATAGCCGATAAACTGGATTATTTGTTAGGTTAACCTAACCAAACCTAACCTAACCTAACCTAACCTAACCTAACCCAACCTAACCGAACCTAAACTAACCCAAACTAACAAATAATCCAGTTTATCGGCTATTTTCAAAATGCGTTTTCCGCTGCCTCCGGTATAACCGAACAGTACCACAAATTTATTAAATTAAACAACAATAGTAGGTGATGATGACTGATAAGTGATAACATAACCATCACTAAACTTGCTGGATTCTAAAGAATATACCTAATATTGCATTCAATCGAAAGTAGCAACATTACAGAATATTTTTATTGATGTAAATACAGTCAAAAAATATTATTAAAGCGTTTTTGTTATGTTATAAGTGAAATTAGATCTACGAAATCAATCGTTTTACTGTAGTATATTACGATGAGTGTCGTAAATGTGTGTAACAATAGAATTCCATCAGGCACACTTTGTTAGGTAACTCGTTCTTTGGTCAGGTGATGCGACATCACGAGGCGACAGAACAATAGACGATGTCTGTCCAAATTTTAACTAAACTAGTTTGGTTGTGGTGATCGATCAAGTGGAACTATTGGTTGGATAGTCCTTTTTGAGAACACGGCATACATTAAACGAAGATACTATTACACCTACCTACCTCCACAGATGTTGAAGAAAAGCTGTCTTGTATTAAAATTAAGCCTATAATGGCAGTAAATGAAGATGCTTAGGATCGCACATGGTGTCTGTATAAAGGGAAGACATTCATTGTTCTAATAAGAATGTCTGGTGTTTTAGGTTTTGCACAGAGGGAGCTCAAAGAGCTTCTCAGTTTTTCCGATTTTGGTCAACCTAAAAAAATCATAAACCAAAAGTTGTTGTGCACTCTATTTTTCGTAGGTACTAGAAATATAATCTATATTTCTATACATAATGTATATCAAATTCTTGCCATGGTCAACGATAATGTCGACAATATCGTTATTAATTATATGTATACATATATTTATAATTCAAAAGTACCTCAGAAACATACCTATCAGAAAAAAATTCACACAAAATTATGTGTCGGGGTTACTCGAACACGCATCCATTGGATTCCGGATAATGTGCTTTACCAAATGCTTGTGCTTGGATGCGGATTCGAGTCCCGTCCGGTACATATTATATTTTTCCAAGACTTTTTCCAATACATATACCTACATATGTGTTTCTTATGTGTTGTAGAATTATGTACTTATGTCTAATAAAGAATGTTGCATTATTAAAACTTGTGAATTAGTCGAATAAAAGCAGTTTAATTTTAAGTTATGCTATATTTTTAGATGATGCAGTAAAAAATAATTGTATTTAACCAATATTAAAAATTTTAATACACCTTTGTGTACAAAATACAAAAGCTATCACTATATTTTATTGAGTATTTTACATACCTTGTTGACATCATTGTTCTTTAGTACACGTGAAATTACGTACCTTGTCAATAAAGAACTGTTTTAACTTATAAACTATTTTAATAATCGTACTTTAAGCGATGTCTGTAAAAAATATATGCGATCAGAAATGGTTGGTCTGGTTTCGTCTCGGTGGAGATCTGTATAAACTATTAAGCGAGGAAGATTTCTTAAAAAAATAACAGAACAATAGTACCTATTAGGTGAATAATTATGTTATAGCCAATGAAGCAAGTCAACACCGTATCGACTGACTTACCATGAATGTAAGCATCACTTCCTGTGAGCATCGTGCCGTAAAAATCGGCCCAAGTAAGGTACAATTTGTTTTTCCGACCATTGTGTTACTGCGGTCCCGTTACCTTATGACTAGGTCACGTAACATCCGCGCTTTTCCCTGCGCGACCTATTTTCTTTTGTCGGTGCCAGATCGAGCTTTAAGTTGCTATTGTTTTATTGTTCTGTCTAAATCGATATTTTCGTATTATCGAAGTATTTATATCATCGATTGTTTATAATAATTGTGTCAAGCTGTCTTTAAAACAAAGGCCAATCTTATCCGTTTGTTAAATATACATATCACAGATAAATAATAATTACAAGAGTAAAAGATTTTTTTTATATCTTACCACGTTTTTAAATTTTCTGTTTAATCATATAAACTTGGCAATTCTATGTATTAATAAATACTTTTTTTGTACTTGATAGAAATACTGAATAAATATAGAATACTGAAATGTCATTTTTACATTTCATATTGATTTCCATAGTAACGCATGTATATATTAATAATTTAGTTGCTAGGACTGGACACACAAGAAAAAGTTTGTACTGGTCAAACAAGACCTAATAAAAACTTGGTAAAATATAAACCCACTAAAATCATATGTGACTAATTTACGACAAATTTCACGGCTTTTACTCGTGTACCTGAATGAATTTATAATATCTTTAAGTAGGTATCCCAGTTTATATTTAATTTTTATAATAATGATATATAGTTACCTAACTACCATATCCATATGGATATACCTATTACAATTATTATTTAATATCTGAATAAAGAAATTTATTCGGTAAAACTGTCGTGTCGAGAGATCAATGTTTTGTTTTCATATTTTGATAATAATTAGACTGTAAGTTTGAGACCCACGGTGGAGTAATCTCTGAATTTTGTGGGCTCGCTCTGCTATTAACGTAATAGGTACCAATTGAAAAAAAAACCCTTATTGCATCACTAAAAAATCTTCGATTGGTGGTAATGACCAATAAATACCTACCAACTAACAAACCGCCCTCTTGCTCCGGACGAATACGGGATGAAAATAGTTGGAAATAAATGTTTTTTTGTAAAGCTTGAGGGGGAAGGGGTGTGTCAGGATGAATTCTATTTTGTTTAAACTGATTTACTCGTAAAAACAGACAGTATAAATTACAGTTAACATGTGTACCAATGCATATACGCATCCTTCGACAGGTAATTCAATCTAAAAGCGCTTTGTTCATTTGGGCGGAATGAACTAGTAGTTGGTATTACTACCTACCTACAAATTAAATATTTTGTTATTTATCGTTTTTAACGTTTTTTTAATAATGAATTATTCAGAGTGCTTAAGTTTGTAGACCTATTTCGAAGATCGTGTTGTCGATTTCGCGATATAAACTTTTAAACTAATAATATGTTTTTCTTTTCTTACAGGTAAGTCAACTAAGCAGTATCATGTCCCTGTCTTATGACTCTTAATGAGTAAGAGTCAAGTACATTAGGGTAAGTAGATTTAAGTAGATAATCATTTCAGAGACACGCGTGATATCATAATAATCTATGTGGCCTCAGATTCAGTTTGTCTTGAATTAACAAACTCAAGTAAGTTTTGTTATGATTGATACATTTTTAATAATAATAATTATTTAAGCTATAATATTTTAAAAACAATACTTAGGTAGGCGTCTCTTTATCAACTCTGAATCAGTATTTTTGACTGTAGGTATTCTGCTAGGTACGTAAAGTATCAGTAGGTACATATTGTCATTGTTCTGGCAGAATACACTAATTCGAAAAAATGACATTGAGTTAGTTATACCAAAATGTTCCTTATTTCAAACTATACGGTCTGGAAACCTTCTTAATAAATAAAGTCTTTATTTTAAAGTCATCCTTTTTACGATTACTTAATAAATTCACATGATAGACCATTTCAAACATTTTAACAACTTCAAAGTCAAATTACTCAAAACTAGTATTCTCCAGTTAGTGTGTTCTGCCAGAACAGAGACGAATTATCGTCTTTTGCATCTGCTATGTATTTCTTAGTCTCTTTTATAAAATGTTGATTCTAATCATTTGTAGTATGTTACTAGTTAGTACCCATAAAACATAATATTTATAATCGTGTAAAGATTATTCCGTTTAACTCACTTTCGGTGAAAGAAATTATATAAAATATCTAATGAAACAAAATATATTTTAATAATAATTTATCAACGTCAGGGCTGGTTTATTTTGGTTATAAAGAGCCTAATACTATGATGGATATTGCCAACTTGTATGTAGAAAATTCCCATTTTATGACCCTTCATGAAATTTCATGTCCGATCCTAATAAGATCATAATACCTATATACCTCCACGCAAGGGAGGTTTGTATAGATTTGTTTTTCGAGAAATGGATGTTAGCCAGTTGCTCAAAATTTTATGTCTATACTCTGACTCAAAACACAAATTGAAACATGTGGATTTGCCAGACTGGGACCCACAGCATTATAAGCCGATGCGTAAGCCGCTCGGCAAACGTGGGTACAAATGTCCATCTAATATGACGAAACCGGTTTCTACCGTTAATATCATTAACGGAATCGTTCATGAATCAATGTCTAATATTATTTTATTATTCTGAATATTAAATAAGGGCGTAGCGTTTTATTACCCCATACATTACTCATTATAACACGTAGGCTATTATTATTATCTCTAGTATTCATAAATTCAACGAAAATCACACGTACAAAATCATTTTCGAGTGTTACTGTCAAAATTATTCATATTACACAAAGATAATCATAGAACACAGCGTCGTGATTATCAGAGCAAAACTACTTATATGTCAAAATTTTAACTTACATAATATTAACCATAATTTCTCATTGATGTTGAGAAAATTACCAAATTATCACATTAACTTTTGTCACAATGCGGCAATCGCAAAAAGAAAAATACATTTTTAGATTGCATATTTTAATACAAAAAGTGGTAGAAGATTAATTGAAAGATTCGTGATGTTTGATAGAAAGACCATCACAGTTTTTGCCCCAAACCGCAAACTGTAGACTCCCTTTCTCTTCAAATGTTTTTGTATGTTTTATGAGCAATCACAAAATGATTCAACATCCAAAAATATCCAACCGAGGACAGGTTTTTTTGTTTTGTAAGCTTTTTTGCATGAATTTATTCATTTTGTACATTAATAATAGGATAGACGATTAACAGTATTTAAAAGAGATTTATTGAATATCCGCTGAACTAGTGGTTTTTTTTTTTTTAATATTGTGGATTTAGATATTTTTTAAGTTTTTCTTGAATCATTATTAAGAATACTATTTTGTTAAATTTTATAAAATGTTCATCGTAATTTATGTTATATTTTTTGGAGGAAATCAATTAATTATATAAAATAAAATAAAACCAAAGAACAATAAATACTTCATGCACATAATAATAATTAATGATTTGAATCAGTTACGTCCACGTGTAAAGACATGATCAATAATTTTTAATACATAAAATAACACTCCGTCATTAAATTATTTCTTTTTATGTATAAGTATGTTGTTTTTTATGAACATCATCATAATATAATTCCGTAATGACGGGATTTTTAATCCCAGGATTTCTTCATAAAAATAAGAGCGGGGATGCAGATGCCGGGATGGGAAACAATAATATTAATCATTTCCCTGGTGGACTTAGAATCCGTAAGGGGCGCTGAATGACAAGGATTCATTGGAGGACAGGGAGTTGTAGGGGTCGCCAGGGTATTGTTTAAAAAGAGCAAAGAATATACAATACATACTTAAGGTTTTTCCCTGTTTTAATTATTTTATTTGTTTTTAAGTCATAATGTTTTCTTACATAGTATGTAGATTTTCGATCATGAAACGAAATGGTTTTTCACCATTATGTGTCATTTCATGTATTTTAAGTAGTGATACGTTCTGCTGAAACAATAACAAACATCGTGTATGGAATAGTTTTTTTTATCAAAATTTAATTTTTAATTAACTATTTTTGACTCACTTTATAGGGGGACGTTGATGAAATAATATAATATGCTCTAAAAGTTGGCGATAGTCAGGAAAAGTTACAGAAATTCTGCTCTATATCATATTATGATACCTCCATAATACACAGTAGGTAATGAAGATTCACTACATATACTCATTAAATAAAAATAAAAAATATGTTAAAAGACTTAATATAATAATTAAATAGTTATTAATACAATCTTAATTCGGAATCGACTTCTGAACTGATGAAGTGATAAAAATAAATACAATTGGCCCGCTATAAAAAGCGACTCGACCTTCGCATGGCGGAACCGCGTTGGTGTTTTGCTTTCACTTATGGTCCGCGTTTCATTTTCCATGCAAACAAAAAATGCAAGGTTTGCGGCGGCGGTTGCGCAAACATAATATTTAAACACTATTATAGATATAAAATGAATCGATGATTCACTTTTGCAACTTTATTGCTTTGAAAATTAGCATCGGTGCACCGGTTGAAAAGGTGACGTGGCCGGCGCTAATGTGCTAATAAGCGTGGACAGGTTTATTTAATAGTTTGTTTTTAGTATTCGTATTTACTTCTATTTTTAAAATATTGTAATCATTTCTGGTACAACTGTGTTTAACCTTTAGCAACCCATTAAGAAAAAATTATTCTGTTGCCAAGCCATCTGAGTTGACATGTAAAAATTTTGGTTTTTAAAGACATTTTTAAAGCCAATTTCCAATAATCACTATCTACTATTTATTTTGTATAATATATAACATGAAATTAATACAGTTCCCATTAACTTTTAATCATTTTGTAGAGAAGGAAATGTAGAATTATATTCAATGGCTATCTCAAAAACAGTGAAAATCAAGTTATCTGGTTGTAGTATTGAGGTGACGATAATAAATGTCTTAATACTTAATAATATCAACTTGACATATTTGTGTATAACAATGAACTAATTTATGGTAATATATCATGTATGGATCATAGATGTCGCAAAGTTATACTTCTATTCCTAATTATTCGATTTCCTATTATTACTCTGCACTAATTGTGGTGTGTGTAGGTATTCAAATATTAAGTTAATAATAAGTTAAAAAGTATTTAAAATACGCATGTTCACAGTATACTCCAAAGCTTCGTTCAGTAACAAGTGTTCGTCTTTGACACACAAATGCATAATATTTCAATATGAATTATTGTATTTATTATATTAGTTATTTTTGGAATACATGTGTTTACCTACCTACCAAAAGCTTTGTATACTATGTTTATATATGTTTATATGTTTTGTAACCTATGGCCAACCTTTTTTCTATCGTTTTTATTGAAGTATAGATTAAACGATAAATAAATACAACATTTTACACAAAAAAGTGCTATGCGGTCGATTAATTAGAACATTTCAATGCAGTGAAATATTCATTAAACTTTGGTAATATGTAGGTAAGCCATTCAATGACACTTGGCCTCATGGTAAGATTTGCATAATGAGTACCTATATTAAGTAGGCCTCGTTCCACTTGCACACAATGCTTGATCAAACTTTGGCTTAATGTCTCAAAATAAATTTTGTACCTATTTTCACAGTCAGTAATTTAAATGCATTAAATAAATACAAGCGGGCTTACCTGTGTATTTAGCATACTGATATACCTACCTATTATTGTTTACGTATGTACCTATATTTAATACAATTAATTTTCCTGCGTTAGGCCAAGGTACTCAGACTAGGTACTAAAGATCTTTGACAAAAGATTTTTTATCAAATGTTCTATAGCATTTATTTTAAGAGCATTATTTTATAAAACGCGAGAGAGCATTCATTACACTCTGTGAAATATTTTATAAAAGTTATGTTTAAAAAATCTAGAATGAATTTGTTGAGCTGTAAGTTAGCGTAAGTAAGCGAAATCCTAAATGAAAAATAATGTTATGAAAGAGGGAATTTTCAAAAAATATTATCTTATCATATTCCTAGTTTAACATCACCCCAGACAGGGCTGGGGTAAGCAGATGAAACATACATTTCTACGAATTTGCAATTATATATTTCTTTTTTAATCATGTCCGCCCCTTAGTAGGTATATAGACACCACACGGTGCCTCCAAAAATCCCTGTTGCTCGCCAGTCTTCTTGCATCATTCCGGGTCATGCCGACATCCCCTAGCTCTGCCATACACACTCTGTACCTATATAGTATTTAGCGGTTTTCCAGCCATGTAGTTCTTTTCAGGCATCCGCAGTACATGGCTGAGCCAACATCGACTCTTGAGCTTCAGTGTGATGAGAGACAGGTTGATCCGTTCTCTTATCTCCTCGTTATTCCACCTTGTCATTCCACCGCACAATAAGTATTTGTCACAAACATCTGTTTTCGAAGGTCAGCTCATTAAATTTCGATTAAGATAATTACCGTGAAATTTAAGGAGGTTGCCAGTTATTTTTTGCCAGTGTAGACACGGCATAAGGTGTCATGATTGGCTAACGTAAAGTAGCACAGTCAGATCGCAAACGTCGAATATGCACAAAATATTTAGTTTTACAATTTAAATCAATTAGAGATTAAAATTTTAATTCCGCCAAGTACCCTCGGTCGATGCTAAATGCTTTAGTTTATCAGTTAATAATAAATATGATCAATGTTGCATGTTAACTTTTATGCTTCTGAATAAAGTACTTGTATAAATTAATGTCTTTATAACACCTTTCCTGATGCGGTTTTCACCGCAGCAATATATCGATGTGTCACCTGAGGTAAGAAACGCCCATACCACGTTAAGTTTATCGGATAACATCTTACGTGCACTAACATATTGCAACATTGTATCGACGGGTATTATTGTCTTATTTACACTCAACATTGCATTACACTGTATACCTACTACGTTGCGCCCTGGAATGCTGGAAGTTGTCGATTGTATAGTATAGGTTCAGCATTGGATTACATCGATGCAATTAAGTATAGCATATTATTAGTTGGTAACTTACATATATTTTTACTCTAATTACCACGTTTTTATTAGTTCGTATTCTTGTTTGTCCGGTACAGATTTTTTCTTGTGTGTCCAGTATAAATCTTTTCTTGTTTGTCCAAGATTTGTATTGGACGATTGAAGATTTTTAACTAACTTCCCGACTAGCTAGACATTTGAAACTTTTAGAATATATCAGAACACGACGACAATGCATTCGTTTAATACTTTTAGCCATTTTTAAGCAGAATTGAATTCATTTTCAGTTAATTCTGTTTTATATGGAAAGTTATTATTGTTGGTTTGCTAAGAGGGTCCTAACAACTAAATTATTAATATATACGTGCGTTACTATGGAAATCAATATGAAATGTCAAAATGACATTTCAGCATTCTATATTTATTCAGTATTTCTATGAAGTACAATAAAAAGTTTTTATTAATACATAGAATTGTCAAGTTTATATTATTCAACAGAAAATTTAAAAACGTGGTATATAAAAAGTTCTTTTTATCTTGTAATCGTTTTATAATAAATTGTAACCGTTGGTATGAAAGGGTTTATGTGGGAGGGTTTGATTACACTTTAATTAAAACCACGGATTCGGGGACATTAAATATTAAGTATATTTTCCTTTTCACACGAGATACAGAAAATATATGTTGATTGAATTAACAATAATAATTTTTATCGATATTTCACGGGCTCACACACTTGGGGCCGTATGTATGAGATTCCCAAATTCTTTATAAGCTATTTAACCGATTTTCCATCATATAGCGTATAGCACTGTTTGTGACGTAAGCAATCTGACGTCACACGCCATTCAAAATGGCTGCTTCATCTGTCACTTTCAAATGTCATTTAGTAGATAAGTGATACAATGCCTCGTACCTATTTCGCTGACAAAACGCAATATTTCTCACGGAGAGATAAGATGGATTTACGTAAGATTACGATAAAATATCTCCGCTAAACGACCGCAAAAATAGGTACCTACTGCTGTATCTGGCATTAAAATATGCAATTGGAAGCATTTTTGCATTCTTCAAAATATTATGGTACCTACCTACCTAGTTAATTATTGTAAGATAACTGTAATAAACAAGGCACAACTCTCAAATACACTGGATACATCATTAGTGGCATACGGTGATTGGTATAAATGATAATATTATACAGAGATCTTTTCATATTATTATCTAAATCCATTTGCATTTCTGTCATTTAGTCTTATTCTGTTTTGACATCTCATAATTTAAGTGAAGCTAGTCATAATAATATGTATGTATTCAGTATTGCCACTAAATGGAAATGTTTACTGGCAATATTTTATCCTTTCGTACAGTAGAATTATAAAATAAATGTGATAAAATAACTGATAAATTATTTAAAGTTCATAATAATTATTCATTTATAATTATTAAATTTATATGGTACCGTTCGCACACTTTCAGACACATTTACAATTTCAAAATTTTGAATTATTGATCGGGGAATGAAATTTTATAAGATTGCCATTATACGGACACCATGACACATGACAACGAATTACGTTTGTACTCATGCATACAAACGTGCAGTATTAGCCTATATGGTTTTTGGGAATCTCATGCATACGACCCTTGGGCGCGAAAAGGTGGCAAGTTATGTTAGGCGGTTTCAAGGCTGCTTCCCGACTGTTCACAACATATCCTCTATCCTTTCAGCCACGCAGAGTCAAGTAACTGTACTTTATCTTCACTGTGCCATGATTCGTGTAATTCTTTGTATTGTTCTGAATCCCCGTCTAGCATTCCTCTATCTTTAGGCTCATTTAAATGTACGAGTTCTTTCCTAACTTTGTCTTTTACAGGATTATTGATTGGTATTTAGGCATTTATTGCGTTATTTGGTATCAGCTTAGACTTATCTACATCATTTCAGCATATCCTAGTTATTAAACTACGACGTTATACTATTGTGGATTAGTGTAATTATTATTCAGTCATTTCCAAAATAAATGTTAAGGGGGAGAGTAGTACTACTAGGCACATCTAGTGACATAATTAAAAAGCTGCGATTAAATACAATTTATTGATATGTTAGGTATATTATTTAATGTTATAATTACCCATACGTACCTATCTAAAACACTAAAAATAAATATTCAAAGATTAATTTTCAATTAAAACTGTTTTAAAAGGTTTGTTTATTTAAGGCTTTTATCTTATTATTATACATTATCCAAATGTAGTTTCATATGTTTTTCAAATGTGGACGAGACAATTTTGAATAATCCATAGTATTAATGTATTTGTTTTATCGTGGGCTGATCACGTTACAAACGAGGATGTTTCTAAATGATCCAACGAGACAAGATAGCTTATTGCTATTATCAAGCCCAGAAAAACTGCATACTTCAACCTTATTTTCCACAATAAGATGTATGTTTTAGGTACCTTATCCAGTTCATATTGTAGTAAATGGTTAGATATAAAGAGATTCTCTTGGCTACACAAACTCCGTACGTGGCCCAATGTCCAAGCCGTTTGCAATTTGATACGACTGGCTCAGGATAGGGAAGTGTACTGCAAGTTGGTTGCCAACCTTCGATGGCAGACGGCACCAAAAGAAAAATGTATTTTACCACGTTTTTATTAGGTCGTATTCTTGTTTGTCCAATACAATTTTTTTCTTGTGTCCAGTCCTAGCAACTAAATTATTAATATATACGTGCGTTACTATGGAAATCAATATGGAATGTCAAAATGACATTTCAGTATTCTATATTTATTCAGTATTTCTATCAAGTACAAAAAAAGTATTTATTAATACATAGAATTGTCAGGTTTATATGATTCAACAGAAAATTGAAAAACGTGGTATATAAAAAAATCTTTTTATCTTGTAATTATTTAATTTATGTTATTTGAATAAACACGTACTTACATATATAATTTTAAATCCTTTATTATTTATATCGAATCGAGCTTTAATGTGGTTACAATACCGATACTTGGTAGGAAAAATCGATTAAAAATATATGGAATAAAGAATACTAGGTATATAAATATGGTATATAGAATATAAATATAGAATATAGAATACTAGCAAAAATGGATTAAAATTCAAGCTTATAACTATATACCTACTCAAAACAATAATCGTTGTATTGGGCCTACCATTTAAAAAACGTTGTATTTAATAAGTATGTAAATATAAGTTAGTTTGCATACAATACCTACATACCTGCATTTTAAATTACTAGAGGTAACGCTACTATATACGTATCAAATCAACTACTTTTTTCAGCCGGATATTTTACTGCATCTCGTGTATTAGGTACGTTTATTTATACCTAATCACTACCGTGTTATTTACTTGTTTCTGGAATGTTGTATATTTGTTTTATGCTGTTCGTTTAAGACTAAAAGCCAGCTCCGTGTTCACTACTGTGCTAAGTGGAACACCGTGTTTTCAATGCATTCACACCCATCACGGACAGGGTTTTTAAACTAATGTTTACATAATCTTTCACCAGAACAGAATAAATAGTCGGGCTTGTGCAGTCAATCTGTGAAGTTTCCCTTGAGATAAATTTCTATTCCAGTTTCATTATTTATTTTTTACTGAAAGTACTTATGTATAGTAGATATTATTTTCATTTAAAATTGATTTTTAGTAAGACACAAGGAGTGTTGTATTCCTATTTTTAAAAAAGTATATCAGTCCTTGCTTAAAAACATAAAAATAAGTAAAATGTGTAAGGTTTTATTGAAAAACTAAATGGAGAATAGGAAAAAATACCTACTTACAATTCATAATCTCACATCATGACAGTAATTCAAGAGGGAAATATTATTACCATATCGCACTCAGAGTAATACTATATATAAAGTGGACATTGTTCGGCAAAATGAAGCAGTGTTTCTTGCGTATAATGCACAGTATAACCTCAATTTTATTATTATTAACTTAACTATGAAACGTTATACCATCATGTTGCTTCTCGGTACGGCTACCAAATTTAAACACAACATAGTTAAACAATATTTTCTACTAAATTAACTAAAAATAATTACCACTAACTTTATATTTAACATAAAATCAATAAATTTCAGCAACTTTTCAGCAACAACCAAGCTCGCAGTTTTTAAATGACTGTAGTCATTCAAATTAATATTTACCGGCGACGTGTACAAAAAATATTTAATTCAGCCGTAGAAATTATATCTTACTCTAACGCATATTACGGAGAAATAAGCGAGCCGAATGCCGAATACCAATAATATAATAAAACGTGTTATAAAACCATAAAGTTGTACGATGATAATAAAGAAAGTAGTACCTAATGTATTATTACTTATTGATGTAATTTCGTCTATAATATCGTCAGCAGAGTCTGAAACTTCTTCAGATTCAGTTTCCATTTTTTCTGAATGACAGTACAACTCGGCTCATAGCTCGTTGCAAAAGATCCCATAAAAGCATAAAATATAGTTTTTTTATATCAATTGTAAGACGCACCCCGATTTCAGAGACAAATAGCCCATCCATAGAATAATGAAACCGTATGCGGTTTAGAACCGTGCACCATACTAAACTTATGATTTCTTGGCATAAGTTTGTAAGTGTAAGTGTATGGTATAAAAATGGATACGATCAGATCCTTACATACTTCTACTTTCAGTCTATGGATGGCCTAAAATACAGATTTACATCGATGCCATACGGTAATTCATTTATAAGGATTTAACCGTATTTATTAAACCAATTATGTCATCAACTCCACCCTTGTATGTATATAGGCCCTAAAAGATAACATAAAATCCATAAAAATATATACAAATAATTATTATTGACCTAACGTGAATGATAAGGAAACATTGCTTTATTTTATTTACATTTATTTTTGCAACCTCTGAGTGCTTTAGGCATCTTTCAAGGCTGTTGGACTTATTGGCCGCTGTTATGATGGTTTACTTTTATATATAAGTACAAATCACGTCAGTATGCATTTTGAAAATGAATTTTACAAACCAGTTTCGCAAAACAGCTCGCTGTTTTTTATAATAGATAATAATCCTTATCACATATTTAATACTCATTAAACAATTACTAGAACTGCAATATACATACATACATACATACATACTCAATTGAATATTGTTGGATTAATTCTATATTTTTAGTTTTTAGAATGTACTTAGGTATCAATAATTCATCGTAATATTATATTGACAGTACAAGGCAGGCCGAATATTTAACTTTCACACTGCAAAAGCAACAGCTCACTTTCAAATCTTTTTAAAACATAATTATTTAGGTGCATATATACACTTATTATTAATTGTTTTATAGTGAAATATACCACATGTGGTGGTTTTATTTGTATTAAGTAATATATATTTTAAGTGTATTTATTTAAATTTTCATCACTTACACTTATAATGCATAATATATATCGTTTCGTTTGAAAGAAAAGTGTTTTGCAAAATATAATACGGTTTGTCAACAAATGGATTAGACGAAGTTGGGTAATTTTGTTAAAATTCGTATACTATTAATAATACGTAATTCAATATATAATGTAGGCATTTGAATATGAGTTGGTATGTTTAAAAATACTTATATCTCATTAGATAATTTAATGCCATAAAATAAACAATGTTTTCATGGGAAAGTCAATTTGTTGAACACACACCCAATTGTCAAATATTTACAACTTTGAATACTCATATACCTAACACTTCCTTTAAAATTTTCATATATCAGCCTCGTATAAGCTGCTTGTAGTGACAAAGGGTGCCTGTTGAATGTATTGTAGTAGGTACTGAAAGTAAGCACTAGAACATCTTTATTTACAGGATTTGAATTCTGTTCTTCTTCAGTATTTTAATGAACAAAAAATATTATATTTAAATAGATGTTTTAAAAAGTAGGTACTGCCAAATCGTGATTCGAACTCAGACTAGAAAATTCTACTATCTTGGTAGTTCAGTGTGTCAACCATGATATCATGATAGCTGGCGTGAATTAATGGAAATGTATACAAAAATTACATTGCTGTAAATTGTAAACGGGCTAATTTAATTACCTACAGCCTCATTGCACGCGATAGTATGATACTGGTTTTGACTATATTGTGTGTGTATTTTTTTTTTTACAGCATTTGTGTTATTGTACCAAATTAGTTACAGCCTTTGTTTGATTGCATAGGTGTCATAGCTTGATCTATCTGTCTGATTGAGCGAGCTGACAATCGATTTATAATACATACCTATAATAGACGGATATCGTTGGAAAATTATATATAAAATAATAAAGTTATTATTTAAATTTGTTAATGAGTAATTAAAATTTATTTTAATGAAGAAGGTAGGCTTAAATAATATAGCCTATTATGGAGTTTTCGCCACTGTTGTAAGGAATACAATAAATTAGTTCAATCAATTTAATGATCATCTGAAAATCATCGCAGCATATTTATTAATGTGTTTTAGTAATTTTTATTTTGTTTATTTTGAATATTTTTATCAACGTATTGGATGCAGACATGCCAAACCATCATGATTAAAAACATTAATGGATGTAGTTAAAATGTACAGCAGCTGTTATAAGAGGTCAAGGCATATGCGATTACTTCATGTTTATATTATTACATTTCGTAATCTCTTTTCCATCTTACTTACTCCAGTAATAAATACAAACAACACTTATTCACAGATTATTAATTTTCGCGAAGTAAACAAAAATATACTTACATTGATTTTAACGATCGTCAAATATTATGTTAGATAATATTTGTTGACGTTTTCATATTGCTTTAGTATTAAAATATTGTGAAGTGAAATCGCATCTTTGAAATAATTGAACGCGTGTTTTTTGTTGGTTCTATTTTGTGATGATTTTATTTTTTCTGTGGATTATTTTGGATTATAAATATGCAAGGAATGATTGGTGAGTGAATTTTCACAGAGCGTCTTATCACTAAATAAATACCTTTTATGATTTATGTCATGCCGGATTTAATTTACTCTCTTTTTTCGGCGTATTTATGATGCTATGATATTAATTAGTAATTCTTCTTCTTCTTCTTTCGACCATGTCCGATCCTAATAGGATCATATGGGCCTCCACAGAGTAGAGGTTTGTATTGACAGATTTTTGTTTTACGAGAAATGGGTGTCAGCCACTTGCTCAACCTATTAGGTCCATACTCTGACTCATATACAAATTGAAAAACAATATGTGTACTTGCCAGACCCAGGATTCGAACCTGGGACCCTCGACTCTATAGGCCGGCATTTAAGCACATACAAAAAATATTTAATACCTAGTCTATTTTTATTTATTTATCTATAACGCATGAAAGACAATATATGTAAATGTGTAGGAGAGAGCGAGGTGGGGAGAATACGTATTAATTGGTTATATTATTTATATTTATTATTAGTTATATTAATTAATAATAAGGTGAAAGAAAAGATATACGTAAACGCAACTTCAAAATTCGAAAATAAAAGAATCGTTTATTTAAATCGTGTCATGAAAAAAAACAAATGATGGGGATACTCTTATAACGGGTATATGGAAAGTATTAAACGACATTACAATTGATGTGTGAAATATTGATGGAAAAGTTAGGCAGTAATGAAGTCTCAATCTGATTTTAATCAAAATATTTTATATTCACGAACCAAAACACATTGAAAAATGTTGACAGGCGGCACTGCAACCTAGTATTTTTTTCTAGTTTCTAAGGAGTAGAGGAATTTTTGTTTTGTTTTTGTCGTGAGGAGGGATGCAATTGGATTTAAAATGTTCTAATGAAATACGTTAATTAACTGTCTTACATAACATATTTTAAAATACTTATTATTACAATAATTATTGTAATCTGAAAATAGATTGCATTAAAAATAACATAATAATTATACATTACCATAATGTTAAACAATAAGTATGTAAACAATAATAATTTTGTTGTGTTTTAAATTTTTTTTTTTAATAATTAATTCAGTTACAATAATATTTTTTTCCTGATATTTTTCAATGCTCACATCAACTGTTCACAGTTTACGTACCATTATTGTAGTAAGTACTGAGTTACGACAGATCTTGTTCGTTTTGAATGCATTGTGCAAAATGCGTGGAAATCAAATACCCTGCGAACAAAACTGCACCGACCGTGTCGGAAAGTGGCTCACTTGCTTACAAACACTCTGCATCATTATCATTTGAACCAAATACTTAATTAACTAGTTTTAGATTGCTCAACACGATATTAATTTAAAGATTTTTACACGGCTTGGGTCTCTAATTAAAAGCGTGTTATCGTCACGTCTCTAAACAAATTGCCTAGGCATCTGTTTTATTTTATATTGAGACATGTTTTCTGTTGTCATCTCAATCCTATATGAGATGATACAGAAGCATTATTTTATGATTGATGACATATGTTTATATATTATGCAATGTAAATAGCGAGTCTCCATCTCATTTCAGTATGCTGAGAGTGGCAATAATACATTACTTATATATTACCTATACTAATAAATAATAATACAATTCAAGTCTATATGCTTGTTCGTTTGTTCGGTTATAACTTATAACATAACACAAAAACCACTCGACCAATATTGATAAAACTTACATAGCTTATAGACTACAATATTATTGTTACTAACTTAATAATTTTTTCATATATACTTTCATTTCGATTCTCGTTATCTTAAAAGAAATTTGGTGAAAATTGAACAATTAATAATACGATTTAGTCTATTGCTTCGTTGTGTATCTGTCTATTTTTCCATATTTCACGCGGATGAAGTCGTGGGTGATCGCGAGTTACATAATATATTGTTTTTTGACTATGTCTGATCCTAAGATCATATAGGCCTCAATATGTGTATTTTCCAAACCACGGGTTCAAACCGGGGACCCACGACATTATAAACCGACGCGTTAGACGCTCGGCCATCGTGGGCGTTAATAATATACATAGTTATTACTTATTATTGGGTACATAATCTCACGGTGGGCTGATCGATATACCGCCTGTCTGAAGATAATATCACCAAAATATGGGTGCTGTTTCAAACAAATTTGTATTTTTCTTCAATGTGTGTTCGATCCAGTGTAATGGTTCCCAAAGTGGGCGTTAACGCAGTAGCCTCAGAACCAAATGTGGGGCGGTGTGGAAGCAAAAAGTAAGCAAAAGAATATTTTGAAAAGCTGTTCTGAAACATACAGTTAATTTCATAGTGAATAGGTAGTATAGTTACCAAATAAACACAAAATGCAATTCATTTTTAAATTGTAGTAAGTACTTAATTGCATTTTAATTCCAGCAAACATCTTTCCACTTTTCGGAAGAGATAAACAATTATAAATAATGATTAAATATATTAATAATAAGACGCCCCTGAACGGAGCATGTGAGCCCTCTACATAGTGGGGTTATATTGACATCGGGGGCGTGCATATATTCTGTATATGCGAAGCATGCCCAGTTTGGTTAATTTTATTTAACTATAATTCATTACACATTGTGAAGAGAGTTGTGAAATCGATCTATCGACCTACAGTTTTAGAAACAGGTACCCTACCAACTGTACTACCGAGGATAAATTAACATTATTATAACATTATATGAAAACATCTTTTATATTATTATATATCCGATTTGGAGAAGATGTACAATCTAGTATGCGTTGATATTTAATAATTGACATTTTATTCATAGTGTTAAAGCTTGCTAGACAAAAATTTCTTGGTTGGTTTACTATCATTTGAAATAAAAATTTCAGTGTGTCAATTATTCCGCAACTTAGATTTTTTCTTCTTATTGTAATCGGTTTTAGATTTTTATGGCAAATTTAAATCGTTGAGCAAAGGCCTCACTGAAGTTAGCAACACTCATTTGTCGGCGTAAATAATCTTTCGAAATTTCGTTTTCGATTAGTTTTTTCCTATCGCAAGAAAAAAGTGTTCGGAATAATAATCTTAGTATATGCGTGTGACATATAAATTATAGATTCGAATGGCAATTTAATAAAGGCTGATTACGTTTTAGACAATGCAATATATATTTCACAGTTTTTCTTTTATATCTTGTAACATTTTACGACATCGTGCATATTTTTTGTAGAATTACTACATATAGTGGTACATTCCTGGATTGTAAAAAAATTAAAAAACCTATACTATTAAAAACTATTTAATTAACCTAATCATTATTCAAAAATGGACACGATTATTATTGTATTATTATAATTATCGCAATGAAACAATAATTACCTGCGTATATGTGCCCTAAAACATTATTAAAATGCAGAAGGGACCAAATTTTCCATTTATCTAAAAGATTATTTTCTCAATATTCGTGGCAAATAGATAATAATTTGTGTAAGTATTATCAGTTGCTCCAGAACTGGTACCTACATTGAACGGTGTAGAAATTCATTATAATCTCAGTTTCAATTGAATAACCAGATGGTGTATTACTATGCAGAAATACTACAAAATTAAATTTAAGCTAATTCCAACAGTCTTTATTACTGAATACATCGTCGTGATATTTTTCATAATGAAAAAATCGTCCTATTAATGACAGTGCGAATGGAATACTACAAGTTACCTCACTTTGATTCGATCTATACTCCAGGCTTGATTATAATTGTAACCTCCAACTTTGTTGTTATTACATATAATAAAATTATGGCAGTATTATTTTGTTACCAATACATTTTATAATAATATACACCAAATTGAAATGTTTTTGGACACAAAACATTCACGGAATATTGTATTAAATCAGTCTCCGTGTGTTCGTAAATTAATTGATATGATTAACCTCTTGGAATAAATTTATAAGATATATATTTTTATACCTACCAGTTGTCAATGTGTGTCTAAGTGGAAGAAACCGATCATGTTCGTTCATAATTTGTATCATATCAAGATCATATGGGCCTACACAGGGTGGAGGTTGTATTAACAGCTTTTTTAACGATAAATGGATGTTAGCGACTTCATTAATCTATTAGATCCCTGCCTCATACACTAGTCCAAAAACACAGTGAAAAACAACATGTGGTTTTGGGATAACCGCATGGCCATCGTGGGCCAGGTTTTTTTTTTTTTTTTTAAATTTCAATTGCTATATTAAGATTCTCATTTTTATTTTGCACTAAATTCTTTTGAGCGTATTTAATGTGTCTTAAATGTAATAAGTAGGTACACACATTACACCTATATTCCAACGTAATGTTTTTACGAGTTTCAAGGCTAGAATCTTCTTAGTATAAATGACTATGTAATTTAATTATTAATTAATAATATATTCGTAACTATTGGCAGTGTTAAATAATAGCAATGCGATGACACGAAGACACCGCCATCTTTAGATTAATAAAGCCTGAGCATAACTTTTTGCACAAGCAACGAGTGGTCCACTGTTCAGCTGTCAAAATCAGATCGAAGATTGCTTGACATATTGATTCGCCCTTTCTCGTTTCAAATTGAATTATAAAAAAATCTCAAATCAAATATATTAACTATCAGTATTATTTATAAATAATATATATTCCTATTATTCATCAGCTGTCAAAGTCAGACTAGTCCTTCACACAAAAACCGGTGGTAATATTGATTTCCAAAAAATATGTAGCATTGATCTATGCATTATATTTGTAGAAGGTGTGTTAATGCTAGTTTATTATTTATCATGTAACTTATCTATTCAAATCAAACCATTCCCTGTGTGTACACGACATACGCTTCAGTATGAGAACTCTATAGAACAATGACAGGCAATGACAGTTCATACAGACAACAGCGGAAGGGGCGGAAAAAATAGGACCAGTCGTTGTGAATGTATCGGCTTTCTACTTGAGTCGGCAATGCACGAAGACCATCTTGTAATGGCATTTACTTACAAGCTTTGTGCAAAACGTTTTATAAATACTTCATTAAAAATGTGTGCTCGCTGAATACTTAGTTACTTCTTTATACGATTAAAAATGGCCTCGCCATAAATAATATAATGTTGGGAATTAATTTTCATTAAATAGGTACTTGAATCGACAGTATAAACATAATCGTGAGATCATACTTACATTGAATGCTCACCACTTGCTGATTGTTATTGTTTTAGTTACTTTTCAATGATATTTCATGTAAGGATAAATAAGTAAATACACACCCATTTGATTGCATCATGTACATGAAGTTGAAATGATCTTATATCTAAATGTAAAGTCATTACCCATATAACTGATTGAAAATGTGCAAATGAAGAAATAAATACTGAGAAATCTATGCATAGATTATATGCATATTCGAATATCGAACATATCTTGTGAATCCTACTTATCAAAATAAGTAATTATCGAAAATAACATAAACAAAATATTTCTCAATGCAATTAATTATTACTTTATCTCTCGTATGTATGATGTAATCAGCTGATGAGTGACACAAAATAATATATTGCATATTAAAATTTTATCACGCACAAAATTTGTTTTTGAACTGGAATGATTGTTGATAAATTGACCAATATGACAATAATTGACTGGTGTCAATATAGGTATGCTAAGTTTATTTTAAGTTGAGACTATTGAGCAGTGGCGAAGGGTGGAGGTAGGCTATTAGGATCCGACATAAATAATGCACACTAAATTTTGTCAGTCATACGTAGGTATTTGTTTTTATTGAAATAAGACTACAAATAGATAATAGTATTGGTTAGTTTTTAAAATAACATTAAACCCTGCTTAAACCAAGCCATAGTAGATAATAGCAAAAAAATATTCGCATATTTATAAAATATTTAAAATTTATTATGGTTTGATTAGGGCAGGGTTTAACTGAATAACTAAACTTAAAAACTAACAATCACCATCTGGAAGTTGTATTTTAGTTCAATAAAAACAAATAAGTGTGACTTATTTATGTCGGATCTTACAGCCTACCTCCACCCTTCGCCATTGTTATTGAGGTGTCCGTCGTACGTGAGTAGCTGAATCATGCTCAATGACAATAATTCTTCAGTAACAAATGGTTGCTATTTTGACTATAGAATCAAGTTTTATAGGATGTTAGAGTATATGCTTCATAACTTTGCACTCCGGCTCTATGATGAAAATAATCTAATATATTCTAAAAAAATATTTTTATTTAATTATATTAAGTATATAATTATTTATTTTTTACTACATATATTAATACAAGTGAATATCATTTGATTTAATTTTATGCGAGGTAATCAGGCAAAGAGGCATATCAGTGTAGTAAAAAGTGCAGTTATAAAACGCATATTCTACATGCCGAAATGAATGTTTTATCTATCATTCACGATGAGACTATCTATAAATAATAAAGTACCAGTAAGTATCTTATTTTTTACGTCCATAAATGATATTTAGAACAATCCGTGGAAGGAAAGCGACAACGATAATCTTATTCACGTAGTGACATGCCATGCTGGGGGTGTGGGTACTGAACTACTAGTACTTATTTATAATTATTAGATATTAATTATTAGTGTGTACCTACACCTCTTTCAAACATAGGTACTATGTTTACAAGCTCATGCAAATCGGTCTCAAATACTATATCTCTCAGGCACCTACCGTGGTATATGATTAAAAAAAATTAAAAAATGCGGAGCATTGCATTTTTCTATTTTATATCAATGGCGTACGCTTGCTATTATTCATAATGAATTATTACATTCACTTTAACTCTGTTAATACTCCCATTCTAACTGCGATTTGTTGAACCGAATTCAAAGGTTATCTCTCTAATAATAGTAATACAAACGAGGACGACTATTGAACTCAGAATTGATAATAACCGATATTTTTCATATCTTAAAAAGATATAGGTAGTAATAAATTGAACATAGAATATTCTATTATCTAGCAGAATACTCGGCGATCTCCAGTTGTTTCTGCTGTACCAATCAGATATTTTCATGTTTGAAAACAATAGTAAACAAATTATGTGTACCGTGTACTGATAAATGATGATACATTTAACACAATGCATGCTAATGTGACGAAACAACTAGATGATTTATTACCAAATTTACCTACTTTATTTAAATTACCAATTTTACTGAGCGTCTTTCAAATTAAAATTTATGTTTCTTTTCGAACACATACAAAAATATTAAGTATATCTAAATAAAATTATCTAATTTTCGAACGTATTCAGTCATACATAATATATTGTAAATATTAAATTGAGTGTGTCGGTGAAAAAACATTGCATATTCTATATTAGTTATGTTGGCAATATTGCTTTGAAGGATACGACGCTCATTCGATCTGTTTCTACATCTGCGTTCTTTGTTTTCGTCTATCATTTGTTTTTCTTCTTTTGTAACTATTATTATATAATGTACTAGAAAAAAATACCCGGAGCAGCACCACCTGTCAACATTCTTGGATGTGACGATCTGCTAATACTGCACTGTAATCATCTGTCAAACTATTATGAGAATATCATTTTGTTTTCTTTCACGACCCAAATTAGAATAAATTATTCCTTTATTTTCGTGTCAGATTATTTTTTTTTAAATTTTCGGTTTCTCCTACATATTTACATATGTTTTCCTTCCTGCGTTACAGACAGACAGATAAATCAAGACAAATTTTGTAATCATGTATTCATATTAATTAATCTTGAAGCATTTCAGGCTCATAAAAGCATATTTTTTAATTTTAAAACTTCAATAGTGTGGATATAAAATTCATTTAAATTTAGAATAGTTTAGAATACTGCCTGTTAGAGATAGCTAGATTACAACAATTAAGTTTATTTGAATCACTTAGTTAGGTATGTGCGTGAGAATTATAAAATATTGATACACCATACATTATTATCTTCGAACAGTGAAATTTATTTATTTATTTAAGAAAACAAAACATTGTGGACATAATGAATCAAAATTCAGGACGTTCACTACATGAGATTTACATTATAACAATATAATATTACTGTCACAAGAGAGAATATTAATAATAATAATAAAAAACATTAACAATTTTATACAATAAAATTTCAAAAATAAAATGTACATCATTGAAAATGTCTTTAGGGAGCGCATTTACTAATCTTACACCCCTCGCTAATGGTGCCTGATAGGTTTTAGGTAATTTCATTATTTATGGTAACTGGCGATACACAATATTGTCTGTGAAATTTAAACAAGTAAGAAAGCTTGCCTTGATAGCAATTGTGTAAATGAGTAAGACCGGAAAGTTTCATTTATCTGAATCTACCATAAATTAAAATTAAGACGGGTATCGTTGTACGGAAAACAAAATATCTATTTTAATGACAATTCCTTTCATAACGCGCTTGGGATAACGTACTTATTTTCATTACGTCCACTTTCTCCATTTGCTCTTGGCAAAGAAATCGCGTCATCTCGAATGAAACAGGTTTTGCGCGGATCAATGCTTTACAAACAAAATATATTTCAGTACATTTACTTACGCATGTTACACCTACCTATATGTACACAAACTGGGTACAAATAATTTGATGTAGGTACCTACAAACTGTTTGACTAAAAAAAAACATTGCTGTATGGTTATATTATACCTAGATCTATTGGTAGAATTACTGAGTGAGTATAAAATATGAAGACATGTGGGATATTATCCTGTATTTTACCACGCTCGTATTCTTGTTTGTCCGGTACAAATTTGTTCTAGTTTGTCCAAGATTTGTATTGGACGATTGAAGATTTTTAACTAACTTTCCGACTAGCTAGATATTTGAAACTTTTAGAATATATCAGAACACGACGACAATGCATTATTTTAATACTTTCAGCCATCTTTAAGCAGAATTGAATTCATTTTCAGTTAATTCTGTTTTGTATGGAAAGCTATTTCGGAAAAAAATCGTAAAAAGTAAAACACTATTATTGGTTGCTAAGGGGGTCCTAGCAACTAAATTATTAATATATACGTGTGTTACTATGGAAATCAATATGAAATGTCAAAATGACATTTCAGTATTCTATATATTTATTCAGTATTTCTATCAAGTCCAAACAAAAGTATTTATTAATACATAGAATTGTCAAGTTTATACGATTCAACAGAAAATTTGAAAACGTGTTATATAAAAAGTTCTTTTTATCTTGTAATTATTTATACTGAGATGAGATATGTTCGAAATTTGAATACTGGGCGATTTGTTGGTATATTAAATAATATATGCAATAAACTGTTGGTATTGTACGATAATGTGCCCACCTAATTGCTGAATGGCGAGCATGAAAGAAATTTCTGATAAAATATACAGTAATTAGTTAGCTTGGATTAATATTTTAGGTTAGGTTAGGTATGTATGGTATATTTAGGATAACCTGAAATTAATATGGTATCGAAATTAAAATAGTGGAACAACTTAATCTTGAAATTGCAAGGGGTACATTTATTTATTGTTACCGTTATTATTTCTGACTGTTTTTACATGGAGGCCTTTGCATTGTTTTCTCTCGCTCGGTTGTTGCTCTAACTACGTCATATTTTATATTAAAACTATCGAACTTCACACCAATCGACGAGTCAATCATGACAAAGAAACTGATATTTGGGAAACTGGAAGGCTAACGAAGGCCTAGTCGATCTCGTACAAGATGGAGGGATAGTGTCGAGTTTGATATACATCTTGGGCGTCATAAACTAGAAGGAATCGGCTTTGGACATACCTGGATGGGAGGCAAATGCTGGAAGGGGCCAATACGCACACAGGGTTATATCACCAAGATATTAATGTGGTACATACCTAACTGTGTAAATAATTTTCTAACAAAGTTGTATACGACTGATACCAATAGGCTAGGAGCAAACTTTAAATCACAATATTAATATGTCTGTATAAATGTACGGTACACCGATACAAATTTTGAAACATAATATTTTTAACTATTAGGAAATATTTATTAACCTATCTACTTATTAATAATTTCATAAATCTGTAACAACTTGATCGAGCACCTACTTACTTGCTCAAAATGTTTGTTATCTACGCCATGCATGTGAGGCATCCTCGGTGAAGATCTGGCAGGTATCTCCTTGGGCGTTACAATTTAGTGTCCAGTAGCTGGGACATGTTGAAAGGTATCGCAGCCTGTGTCGGATGGTCAGTGAACTTGCCGCGGCTTATTTTTACCTCTTTTTACCTCACCTGCAGCAGTCGGCCGCTACAAGATTTCGGGACGAGTCAAGAATTTATTTTATTTATCAGAGGTGGGCTAAAAATAACACGACCCTTGCGATGGGACTCATATAAGTAGATAGGTACACGATTTGGTATAAATTCCACCACATTAATGTGCTAATGATCTTTTCATAATATTATGCAGATGGCATTATGATAACCCTACTTACGTGTGCAGGATTCATCTTGCACAATAATTATAAAGTGATATTTTAAGTATAAAATATACAAAGTTTTAGTCTACTCTCCGTCACCCTTATGAAGGCGATATTTAAACAATATAATACACAAATACTATATCATTGAATAATGAGTAGGGTACATCACAATAAGCAATTTTGATTTACACCCTTACGGTTTAATGAATATAATTATAAATTATAACTACTCTAAAAACATTATAATTAATTTCCAATGGAAACTATTTGCCATCCACCCAGCATTTGCATAATAAATCATGCTTCTGCTCTCTCATAAAAGCTCTGTAGTCTATACTGCTGACTATTAACTAGTGTGATCTTGTGTAGCTGTTTCTGATCATGTTTATATATCTATCATATACTCTCTTTCACCATATATCTAAATAAGTCTGCCAAACTGTGTGCCGCGTAGTCTACCACGTATTTCCATGACTTGATTATCAAAAGTACGAGTGGGTCATTTAATCCTTTCGCACCACCAACGTACGGCACACAGCTGGCATTAACAGTGGGAGAAAATTAAATATTTGTACTTGAACAACGATCATGTGCACAAAGCGTTCTTTTCTAGTTAGAGTTGTCAGTATCGTAAATTTCGATATGGAGTAAACATCTTCTATTAGCTGCTACTACCATTAAATCTCTGTTGTCGTTTAGATCTTTAGATAGTAGATGAAGAATTAGGTGTTTATTATCTAATTTAGAGCCGCATTTTGATATATGTACTTGTTTTTCAAAATGAATTTCATCTTTCTCAGTCATAAAATTATTACTTAATATATTACTACATACTATGTATTTATATGTATATTAATAATTATATTATGTAGACAAAACAATATTATTCGATTGTTAGGTACCTACCTACTTATACTAAAATAATAAGTAAATGTGCAAATTGGGGATGATAATAGTATAAATACCAGAAATCCTTCCGAATAAGGAAGCAGACAAGATTAAGCGATGTGATATAGGTCGCTAGCAGATGATATAGCAATGGACTGGACAGAAAACGAATCGGCCTAATGGAAAACTGCTTGACAAATGCCGTCATAGAGTGGTATTCAATGGGCACTAAACGACTACAGGGACGCCCTAAAACCCCTGGATAAACATAAACTTCGGTCGATGTACGTGCCAGCGAATAACTAGGGACTGAGAAGAATGGATGGGGTCTGAGTGGGAAACCTTCATCCAGCAGTGGATCGATTGGATGATGATGATTAAGTATAAGTAAGTATATTTTTTCGGGGGGATTTTTATTTGGTGCGCCTTGAAATAAATTTACATTCCGCCAGGTAAAAAAGTTGGTGGACACTAATATAAATGAATCAATGAATAATTACCAACGTTAAAAAATAACATGAAATAGAAAGTGAATTGTCGTGAATACTTAGACACCATCATTAGGATATAATACATCGTTGTGCCCACCTCTAGGAAGAAGGATCTTGCTTGTTTTTTATCGTTTTTTATCATCGTCAGTCTCTTGGCCGAGCTTCTGTGCATGCAGCTTACACGGTAAAATAATGATCTCCTATGCTCTTTTTTGTAAACGCAACAGCCAATTATTATTTCTCATATTATTGAACATTTAATAAAAGACTTGTCGCTCAAAAGAACATGCTAGCAACATTAGTACCAATAAAAGTTTAATAGTAGGTACTACGCATTTTTTTTGCCAATTGTGTACAAACCATAATATGTAGGTATATACATAAAACCTGAGGATGAAGAAAAGTGGAGCACGGACCGATTACATAGACACAATATAATATGTAATACGGATTATATTATAATAACTGATTTCAAATAATATTTAAATTCAATTTACAACCTACCAACAGTTGACATTATTAGTAAATTAAGACTCAATAAAAAACGTACTTTCATATAATTTTTACACTGTTGAAGGTTTCTCGTGTAAGTACCTAGGTATGCATTAAATATACAAGTTATGCTATTCATGGATAAAATTTGGAAATTATTTGTATTTTAAAAGTTGTGCTTCGGAAACATAAAATCAATCTTTTATGCTATTACAGGCCTATTGAAAATGCTTTTTTTAAAGCTCTGGTATTTCTGTATCATAAAATATAGCATCTACCTAAATTGTTTTTTTAGTACCTAGATTGAATATAGCTGTTGATTATTAATTTGATACCCGGTAGCTAATCATTTACCTTTGCGACTAACTATATTATAGTTTTATATTTGCATTGGTAGGTATACTTTGTTAGTAAACCAGATGCAATTATCTAGCAGAGAATTTAAAATTTTCCAGTTTTAGATCATTTATTAGGAACTTACCCATTATGTCTAAATGGTACTCAGACTAAGTTGGTATGTACATATAGTTTGTGTTTATGAATATTTTATAAAGATGAGTTGAGTGAGATTCAGGAGGTTTTTCGTTAATATTATAATACATTTTTTATGACAAAATAATTTTATTCTCTAATATCAAAAATCTTTAGAACGTTTTTGTTATTTCCTCAAAATAAGAGGCCATCCATGGACTGAAACCGTATCCGGTTTAGATCCATGTGCCATACTAAACTTATGATTTTTGTTCATGAAAATATATTTTCACAGAATTTGTTAGTGCAAGTGTATTGTATAAACGGATACGATCAGATGCTTATAATATACTTTGTGAAATATATTTCCATGACCAGACAAGATTAGCTTAGTATATATAGCACACGGTTCGAAACCGCATACGGTTTCATTCCGTGGATGGCCTATAATTAAAATTATTATTTGTGTTAATTAAAAATAACTATATTATATTATACTGAAGTAAAGACATATTGGTATCTTGTATTTACAGCGTTTTGTAAAGGGTAAATAGATTTTATTTTAATTAATATTAAAGTTAATAGTATTGTGTTCTATTACACTAGTTTTTATTATACTCGTTTGTCGTTGTTTTTTAATTTGTATCTGTCCGATTTCATACTCATTAAATGCTTTGCAGTAAAATCCTAAATTCATACTGATTGACGGTATCCGAAATCAATTATTACTGAAAATACAGTCGACTGTAAATGTTGGTATTCTACCATTTTCTAAAGCTGCCATTCTGGTTATGCAAACAAAAAAGAAACATATTGCCAACGTCAGAAAATAAATCGCAGAAGAAGACCGTATTAATTTATTGCCCTCGTAAATAAATAATTACCTCGAATTCAATTTGTTACCGAAAAGCACAGATGATAGATTACTATAAAAGATAAAAATAGCTTAATTTAGAAATAAACAGCCCAGAACACAGCCAGATGCATTATCAACGCGAAACTTTCAGTTTTATTTTTTGCCGCTTATTTTAATGGACTATGCAAATTTTCGTAACTAATTTCTAGATTCGAAACAATTATTATTCATTTCGATTAAAATGTGCATAATATGGTAATCTTACAAGGATGCAAATGATATTTTGATAACGTCTCGAAAGTAGATTACTTTCGATCGTAGATTTTTTTCACTTACTTACCGAGGCGTGAAAACTCATTTCCCTAAAAGTATTTTAAATATTTTTTTAGTTATAATACTTGTATTCAATATGGTTTATGAGCAACTTTTTCAGCCGGTTAAGTCTATTTTATTATATGGTGTTAACTGTCAATTCTTTGTGGAAATACATTGTATTAATAAATTAAAATAAAAGACTTGGCAACCCTTTGAAGCTGACGAAACCAGTCAAATATTATTAAATTAAGTGGAATTAAGTAATACTACATAATTATTGTGTTTAATTTTAATTAATACGCCTAAGCCTTTTTAGTTTATATATATTTTTGCGTGGTAGTGTAGTAAGTACTGCATAATAATATGTACTTGAAACACCTATACGTATAATAATTTCTTTTCAGAAATATAAATCAAAAATGGTGTTGAAAGATCTTATTTTGATTAAAGTTTCATTGCGACATTGCCAGATATACCAAAATAGAAATGCATCTTACACAATATAATCTATGAATATAGAGATTTCACGCTATCACCTACTTTTAGCTATTCTAAGGCATGATGAAAAATTATAAATAAAATCACTTTTACATTTTTAGCTGTATTCGCTTTATATTATTATTTATTATCATTAAAATCTCGTTTAGTTATGCCTGACATACACACCATATTTAAATACGGTGCATATACATACATTTAACATTTTTATTTATTTTAAAGTTCATACAACTCGTTGACGTTAATAACCCGTTTAGTAATGCCGTATAGTTTGCTTCGCCATAAGGATTAAGGAAGCTTAATCCGTGATAATTCTTAACTCCGTGATAGTCAGTATTTTTCACATAAGTAAAACAACCTTTTTGATTAATAATAGAATTATTACAGCTGTACTTATATTATACATTTCTTTTAACTGTCTGATTCAGTTAGTATTTTGACATCGATACTAGGGAAAGTGAGTTAAAAATCTTAAATTATATAATTATTACAAGAAGGCGTTTATTAAAACATTATTGTATAATTTTCAGTAGGTACCTATGTTGAATACACTACTGTTATCCTTTTTTGTTAGAGTAAAATGAGCATAGTCCGTGATATTTCATACACCCATGAGACTCATTATCATAGTCAGCTGAACTTAAGGTCTTCCATGTATGTCGTCACTCCCTAAGAGGGGTCTGATATAATGTGATACACTTGACGATGTGATGTCACAAAATAGACAAACCATAAAATAATTTACATTAAGGACCTATGTAGGTATTTATATTGAAGTCGATCAAATTCGATGATTTTTTTTAACAAATGAGAGAAGAGAAAAAGAGTATTGTAAGAACCATTAGTTAAAATTCGTCGCAATTAGATAAGATTCCTATAGCATAATAGTCAATGCACGTGGGCGCGAATCCCGATAGACGTAGGCTCTGACAGTTCAGGACACAGACTGCTGGGTGTTATCATGATCTTTATCAAACACGCACGTTATCATGATCTTACTCCCTACTTCAGTTTTAGTTTGTCAATTTATGGCTACGGTCGTATGTTGTAGCTTAACCACTGGGGAATGCCAAAAGAAATGGCGTATTTAAAAAAAAACACTACCTTATTCTTAGGTCAATAATTATTATAAAGCAATCATTATTCGTAGGATGTTTATCACACTTGAATGGTCAAAGACATAGCTTATAATTAGTATCTTTAGAATTATCTTCAAATGTGTTAATCTTGCCCATTTTTTAAATATAAAATGCCTAGTTCTTGTCAAATTTGGGATCACAGAGATCAATATAATTTTTTATCGTAAATATTTCACTATAATAATGTCGACATAAATTATACTGATGGTTTTATAAATGCGTTTAAAAATTAATAAATGTAAAAAATCTTAACACGACTGCACATTTATGTACTGAAATATGATATATTCTAAAACATTAGAGCGAGAGGTTTAAAAGAATACTATTTTATGTAATAAAAATACTTTATGCAGTCATCAAATGTTTAAAATAAATATAAAGGATAATAAGGCTTCAAAATTATATAAATAGATTATCTACAACGTTTAAGGAATGTCCAGGATCATGCTTTGAAAATAGAATAAAAGCTCCATTTTGACCTACGCTGAGCATGGCCCCCCTTAATTAACTTTCTTATTCAATAATTATATTGCATTAATATCATTAAGAAAGTGACTTAAGAATATGGGCTTAGCTGTTCTCATACTAAAAAACTCGTTTGGCAACATTACTAGTTGTTTTACCTGTACAGTTTTTTTGCTATTTAAAAGCATCATCGTCGCCTTTGTTCTCCGGAATGCTCTATTCATAAGTACTCATCGAGATTAATGTTCTCACTTCAATGAAAATAGTTTACCAACGGCTTAGAATTGAAAACTTTTAAATAGATTGTAACACTTTTTCACAATACTCGTTTAATGTTTGAGAGCAATACAAGTGTTTACTGTAAATGAGACTTTTTTGTTAATCGTTGTCTTCTAAATATTTCTTTCATCCAATGTATACTTAGCTATTGTATACTATGCATAGTTTTAGTTCTCATTTTTGTAGTTACTACATTTCTAGTGAAGTACAACTACCTTATGAAAATCTAACTATATAGTAGATAATATATCAATTCCTGACAATAATATGTATAGTTATTCACAGGGGCGGCTCTACCTTAAGGGTTCTTAGGGACTATCCCCACATCGTTATCATATCTAAAATACACGTCCGATATTTTATCATAATATACCTACTTAATTGCATGGTTAAATGAACTATTTAATTTATTTTACCCATCCAAACCGTCGCAATTTTATAGAGATTATTATTAGTATACAAATAAATAAAGAACCATTGTAAATTATGTAATTTCATGATGATTACGCGGTATTAAAGTAATTAAATACGCCCTATTTAACGGTGACACCCATGTACAAATTAAGAAAGCTAAGGCGTCTATTTTTCGTTGACCGGGGTCATTCAGTCCCATCCCATTTCCGCGGTACAAATCCCGTTCTACAAAGGATATTAATTAGCGTTAATATATGCATACTGGGGAACGAATCAAATGACCCCTCATTAATATAATCATAATATTATAAGTAGCTTGGTACATAATGTATAATATAAGAACGTAGGTAGGTATGTATATTTAATAATTAATAGCTAAACCCCACCACCTAGAAAGTCGTCCAGCCGCCACTGGTCATTCATAATATCGAAATTATCACAATCTTTGTTGACAATTATCAAAGTTGTCCGGTCGACGTCTTGGTTATTGTTATGGGAGCGACATTAATTTCCCTCAATGGTACAGCCAGGTGTAACAAGCGGATATCATCAAGGGTTGCGGTATTCTCAATCCAAGATTCACAGTTTGTAGGATTTTCGCAATATACACGATTCCCTATAATGCATATAAATGATTCCTATTCTTTATTTCGTATGCTGTTAATCGTCCTCCAATCTGCGAAATAATGCATATACCCGATGGAAAATTATCACCTATTATCATTGGGAAGAGTGTACAAAAGCATCTCTGTTGCCACATCGATATTTTTTCTATCGGATATGACTATTTGGTTCGCTAAGCTTTTCTCGTATTTCTGTAGTGATTGCGGAGGTGTGTGTCCATATAAATAACGGGTGTATTTCCTCACATATTTGGGTTAAACGAATTGGCGACTTCTGCTCTTGGAGTGTAACAAGACAAATACCCCCAGGATAATAACCCCATATTTAAAATCCCCTGTACATTAACTCCCGTGTAAAAAAGCCCCCGTATAAAAATAAAAAAAAACTCTTTGATACTATACGAAAAGTTATTTGATTCGAGGGTTTAATAACCAGGGAGTTGTTGACGGGTTGTTTTGGTGGTAATTGTCATAGTACCGCTTTGCGGATATCCGGTAGTGCAATTCCAGCCAGAATATAAACTTTTACTAAGACTGACTATGGTAAGAACATGTACACAGCATAGGTAGGTACCCAACGATCTTAACTTATCATTATAATAAAATGGTTCCCATACTAAACTAAATTTCTCACAATGAAATGAGTTTGTTTTTATAATCCTATAGTGACTAGGCAAGTACAAACATTTTATAGAATCGCATTGATTTGATTTGCTTCTATATACGAAAAATAAGTTTAATAATTCATCTATATCACTTGAAGCATATTATACCATCTATCTGACTTGTCACGGTCTAATGTGATATTTAAATATTCTTTTTGTATAGCATAAACTGGCATAAATATAAATAACTCTTGTCACTTTTGAACCCATCCGCAGAGTGCAAAATCCTATATCACACAATTAGCAACACTTCAAACCGGAATAAATTTGCTTTATTTATTATCATGATTTATTCATCTGCCTGTGGGAAGACTCGACTCCAGCCCACCTCACGAATGAGAGCGATCATTGCTTTGGAAAATCAATTAAGAATCAAATTAGGTATATAAAAAATAATGCATATTTTAAAATGCTGTTGTATCATTCTATCCATGAAAAGTATCAATTCGAACTAATTCGTACAACTATGCAATTATTGTCGTTAAGTATTATAGATCATAAAAAATATCAAGTTAATTTGGTGCATCATCTATACCTATGCAATTAGTTTTTTATGACTTATTAAATTGATCATACATAGCTCTTCGCTTTGAGAATCTTCTCTGTTGAAAAATTTTCCCATGTATTTTTTAAATGCATCACTGCACTAATTGCTGTTTTATTATTGCGAAAATAAAATGAAAATGCATTCACATAAAATTGTATTGTACTATTATTTTACATTAAAAATGACTGTTAATAAAAAGTCAACGTTTGAAATGAATATTTATAATACTCTTTTGAAAAGTATGTGCTGGAAGTGATTGTCAAAATGTTTTAAAATTATTGTTGTAATATTAGTAACTATATAAATTATCTCTATTTTTTTAAAATGTATTTTTAAATATTTTAGTAATATCGTTACATACTCTTTCTTTTGAATATTATAATATGGAATACCTACACTGAAAGAAAATCCAAAACAATCAATCAAAAATCAGTTATCTCCAGATTAATGAATTGTATTTAAAAATGATATGACCTATATTAAAGATGTTATAGATAACCTTCCTTTGTAGCAGGTATATCCTAAATGCCTAAATACCTATATAAAATTGAATTAGGAAAAAATAGCTAGTTATCATTAATTCGTAGCAAATTTTACACTTCTCTGCTCTGATTTTTATTATTTCTGGATGGACTTAAAAACTACTTTATTAGTGTTTTCACCACATCATTATTTAAAAAAAAAATCATTTGTTCAATCACAAAAAATGCATATAACAGTAATTGTATATTTTTATTCATAACTCAATGTTACCAACGAATAGAATTATTTTTTCTACTATCATCACGTAGGTAATTTAAGGGGGGACATGCTCAGCGTAGGTCAAAATGGAGCTTTTATTTTAACCTAACCGAAAAAAAAAATCTTTTTTTTAAACGGGACATGTTCAAACACGCGCGTTAACATGTTCTTATTCCCGACTTCAATTATAGTTTGTAAATTTATGGCTACGGCCGTATGTTGTAGCTTAACCACTGGGGAATGACAAAAGAAATGGCGTATTTCAAAAAAAACACTACCTTATTCTTAGGTCAATAATTATTATAAAGCAATCATTATTAAATAGTAGGATGTTTATCACACTTGAATGGTCAAAGACATAGCTTATAATGAGTATCTTTAGAATTATCTTCAAATGTGTCAATCTTGCCCATTTTTTGAATAATAAAATGCCTAATTCTTATCAAATTTGGGATCACAGAGATTATCAATATAATTTTTTATCGTAAATATTTCACTATAATAATGTCGATATAAATTATACTGATGGTTTTATAAATGCGTTTAAAAATTAATAAATGTAAAAAATCTTAACACCACTGCACAGTTATGTACTGAAATATGACTATATTCTAAAACATTAGAGCAAGAGGTTTAAAAGAATACAATGTTATGTATTAAAAATACTTTATGCATCATGTCATCAAATGTTTAAAATAAATATAAAGGATAATAAGGCTTCAAAATTATATAAGTAGGTTATCTACAACGTTTAAGGAATGTCCAGGATCATGCTTTGAAAATAGAATAAAAGCTCGATTTTGACCCACGCTGAGCACGTCCGCCCTTAACCAGATTAAAACATTGTTTAATCGCCATTTTCGTCGAGTGTTTTAATACAGAGTTAAAAAATATTGCTTAGGTAGTTAATACTTTATAATTAATCGTGTCCGGAAATTTGTACGCATGCAGTTCGCCGTATCACACTTCACCGTAACATGTATCGGAAATATATTATGGTCGTCATAAGACCGTCCACCTCGTTGGGTCGTATAGTACTGCGATAAAATGCATGTCTAAATAAAAGATGGTTCTTGTCGGTTTACAGGAAGCCAGCGGCAAACAAATTTTGAAAATAACCGATGTACTGGATTATTTGTTAGGTTAGCTTAGGCTAGGTTTTCATTCATGAATTCATGAATTTTGCCAAAATCAGCTATGAAAATTGAATTAATGTTCATATTGAATCTAATAAAATTGGAGACCGTATAGTATTATGGTTATCTCTTTCCGATAGAAAGCTCATGGCGAACTGTGACGCGGTGAAATGTTTTACGTACAATTTACATGTAACCCGTATTTACAGAGTACGACAATGTTAACAAATGTCCGTATAAAATAAAATGATTCGTTTACTTGGCGGTGGTTATTTAATTAAATGGTTTTGTGTATTTATTTTTTTTAGTACCCTCATGTTTGCAGCACGTATAATTATCATAAATTTCCTTTTATCATTTAACGATAAAAATCCATTTATACAAAAATATGATTGAATGAATTATATTCGACAGAAGAAAGCATCATAGTGGATATAGGCAGATTCACGAAGGCTGATTATTTGATACCAACATAATTGTTATTTGTGGGTATATAGATACTTATCCCATCATAAATCGTCAGGTATTCGAATTTAGAATGAAGCTTATCTGAATATAAAAAGTATGAAATGATAATTATGTCAAATGTTAGCATATTGTGGCGCCATCACTCGGCAGACTACTTGTACTGGTGGAACTATACTACAAACTTCGTATGAAAAGCTTTAAAGACAATTTTATACGTCTATAAACGGAAAATATACATACATATTGTAAAAGAGTGCTGGAAAAAATATTACTGAGACTAAATGGGTTATTTTTTTGTGTTTTTCATTGGAAAATTGGAATTTGAATAACCTCGGATAACGTAGTTATTAGATTGCTAGATTAAATGATACGAGCACCTCTCCCGAATAGAAAATTTTTTGCTCTAATGCCACTCGACACAACTTTGTTTCTTCCATTGAATTCCTTTAAAAAATATTTATTTTTCAATACTTTATACGAATCTAAAGTTCTGGCGAATTGAACAAAAAAAGTTAATTACTAATATTATCTACATACTTAAATTAACTACAAGTCATTTCTATTGAAGATTCAATTGAAGAGTGACATTCCAAACCGGCCTAAGTCTAAAAATCTGATTTTGAGATAATCATATTTTTGTGATTTGCAATTTACCTCTTAATTTTTCGGTACTATAATGTTTGGCAATTTTATAGAAAATTCAAAAACTCGAAAACATAGTATATAAATAACATTAAAAAGTATAGTAAAACTTTAAAAAAATTCATTCAAAAACTGACTTCTTTTTCAAAATGGCCCTAAGTCTGTACTAAGTACAGTTTGGGACACAATAAAGTAAAGTTGAGTGTCTTTTGTGTATACAATTATGATTGTGTAATAGAATGTGGTCATGGACAGTTATGTTGGGATGATTAATGAATAAAAATAATATAAAATTTCTTTCACTTTATTGCATTTTTTGATAAAAAGGTAAACATTAACAATACTACAATGTAGGATCATTTTCAATAAAAAAATAGTTTACTGATGTGCACATGAACGTATAAAACACAAATTCTCTAATATTTCGTCTGACATTTCTAATCTGATGTGTTACAATATTATATTACGGCCGCTAAGAGCGTAAATGTAGCAAAAATAGTTCAACTGCGCATGCGCATATACCTTAGGCCAGTTTGGAAAGAATCAACCGTTACCTTAGTGCTGTTTTGAGAAAAAAAGGCACATTTCGACATCAAATTTGAGAGACTTAGGATTTTTTGTAAAATATAAGTTTTAGTGAGAATATAGATCTCAGCACATTCTATCGGATTCCATCAAAACATGAAAATTTGTAATTTTGGACTAAGGCCGGTTTGGAATGTCACTCTTCAATTGTAACAAGTTCACACATTTAAAACGTCTTATATTATTATTCCAAACTTTCAACAAAGTGATTTCGAAGCCTCTTTTTATTTTTTCTGACAAATCAATAATTGCGTTATCCGCGGAGAAGGAAAGGAACTTAGTGCTGATTGTCTTACATTTTCATAAAATTATTAATTAGGTAATTAAATTAAAGTAATCATATAAGTATAATCGTCTTTCGTGGATTCAGCAACTCCCGATGTTATGCGGGCTCATTTTGTTTATGGAAGATCTCATATCCATTACATTATGAACTGACATTCAATGAAATAAATATAACTTCCAATATCCCTCGGGGTATTGAATATCTAATTTATGAACCGGACTCAGGCCTCCATTCAAGACTCAATTTACTGTAATTGGTATTGGCTATCTCACAAAAAAATCAAAGACACTAAACTCAACATAATAATATATTATCGACAGACGCTTGATGTTTCCAAAGATATACATAAGAATCAGTTATTACATTAAATTTATATATTTTTGTATAAAAACATTGAAATTCAAAGAAGGTCAACACAATAAAACCGATTTTTTTGAGGGGATTCATCTTGATGAACACAACTACTGTCTTTCAGTAGGTATACTTAAAATGGGTGGATATTTCTTTATCAATCACAATATTTTAAAAAAAACTTTGTAAATATTATTTATGCTCTCTGACAGGGCTCTACCCTGGGGGCCCGGCGTAGCGGATTGACCAGTTAAGTGACATGTACACAGATTGAAAATTTGTTATTATATTGAAAAAGCCGCCTGCGGCGTAATTAGTTGGGCAATTGGTAACACCCATTTCACATAATTATCAATAATTTCACATAACTCATTCGCTGCTGACTAGATAATGATTTTTTAATTACCACCTTTAAAATGCACGTTAATTACATCGATCGGCCGCCTGGTCATTACGCGCCAGGTGCGTCTTCAGCGTCCAAAGTATTAATATAATTTGCACTCTGTGGAGGCCCATTTGAACTTCATATTGTCGAACAAAAACCTCAAAATGATGGCTGTAGTTTCTTTTCTTAAATCTTTGTTATCTAGAAAACAATGTTCGCAATCATATAAAAAAATGGCATTATTTGGCTTACTGTTAACTTATTTTGTATCATGTCCCGCATATTTTGGTTACAGACAGTTGGCAACATTGCTTCTATGTGAAGCAATTAGAATTAGATGTTTCTTTAACGAACATAATATGTTATATTATACAAATATTTCTTTGTAAGTTAATTTTTACATGTAAATACTTTAATTAATTATATTCATGTTAACACATTATTTTTATTACGCAATTAATATTCAAAGGAATGTCATCATAATATTACCAAATTTTTCTTGTAACTTCACATGGATAATCCCACTCAACTTCAATCAATTTGTGTGGGTTTATATTGCTTTCATCTAAATTTTATCGAAGATAATGTTATTTTTTTATATCGGCTGTCATAATTTGAACTCAGAATATATCTCGCATGTATTTACTGTATTATTGATTTGTTGTAGTAGATTGTTATATGAATATGGCACCGAACGGATACAGATCTACTTTTAATTGAGAATAAGGTCTTATTACTCACAGTACATACTTTCTATTAATTCATATGTCATGCATACAATTTCATAAGTGTTTCGCTTAATTCGAGGCGTTTCTTACACATTAAAATTAACAGAGCAGAATGTGCACGACATAAAACAGTACGTCTATATTCATATTATAAAGAAAATTGTGAATATGTTGATAACGAAGATGAGCTCTTATTTTGCCTGGTTTTATTAATAAGCCTACCATATTTTGAAAAAGGTTACTAATGAAATTTACTAGACAGAATATTTTCATTAAATTATTCGTGATTAAATAATTATAGGGGAAGCTGTTGTACCTTGGACAGGGTTGTACCTCGAACACATGCATGTTTTTGTATGTTGGCGCCATTTTATCTTAAAATTTACAATAGTACTTTGAACACCTTCATCTTGGTGGATAATTAACGCTAGTTTCAGATGGTAAGCGGCACGCGTGTTTATGTGAAGTGAGTTTGAAAATTTTCGTTCGTAAAAGTAAGTTTTTTAAATTTTTTTTTTTTGTAAATATATGCCATACTATGTTTCTTGTGTGAATAAGTAATAGTGTAATTGAATTAAATTTCATATGTCCATAACATTGGGTTATTATAGATTTTGTATTCCTTACCTAAAAAAAACTATTAATTGTTTTTGTCATTTTGGCGTGGTGTTGTACCTTGGACATAAAAAATGCGTTGTACCTCGAACATGTCCAAGGTACAACGCGTTTGCCACCCATATTGTGCATGACTATGATTAGTATTGTTCATTCATTTAAACATTCAATTTAATTCAAACTATTGTTTAAACTTGTTCCAGGTGTTTACTTAATATGCCTCGTACGTATCAAGACAGGAATCAAGAGGGTTCGCCCGGATAACGAAAAAATACACAGTGCGATCCGTTTAATAAAATAACATAAATATACGCTGAACAGAGGTCCGAAACTAAACGGGTTACTCAGAAGCACAATAAGAAAGTATATTCATCATTTTGAAAATACTGAAAAGCCTGCACCCTTTATGAAAATCTTGCTTTAAAGAAAATTTTCAGTGTAGAAGAAGAACATAATATGTTGCTGCAATACATTACAGAAGATGCATCTTTGCAGTATGCCTTCTATGATAAGACCTCACCCCAAAGCTGCCCCGCGGAAAAATAATCGCCAGGGGCGAGAAAAGGGTCGATCTCGTAGTCTGACTGATACACCGGAGAAATTAAGAATCGAGGATAAGAAGAAAACCAAGCTGGCGAAGACTTAAAATATTATTCCATCGAAAAAAACTAATTATCTTCTTAAAAAAGTTTCTGCTGTTAAGAAAAAGCTATTAGTTAGTTTCGAATCTTCATCAGCAGAGTCATCGGTTGATAATTTTGCACTTCAAGACTCCAGCAATTCAGAAGGACCTCAAGAATTTCCAGATGAATTTTAATCTACACTGAATTTAGAATATCAAGTGGGGGATTTTGTAATTTTTCTTTATGAAAGAGAATAATTATTTTCTAGGAAAGATCCTAGAAATATGCAAGGATGGAGCCAAGATTAGCTTAATGCAAAAATCGCTAAAGGGTTGGAAATGGTCGGAGAACATCGACTCGAAGAATTATTCTTGAGGTGACGTAATCCAGAAAATTCTACTACCTGAAAAATGCCAATCTAAATTTACTTAATTTACTAAATTTTAAATCTACATTTATCAAGTTAAGGAAATGGTCAAGTATTAGGGTGATAAGGAAGAGATAATTGAGGTTTTATTATTAAATACGATTCATTTTATGTGTTATAATATCTACCTAATTCTAATTAAGATAATTATAGTTTATAATTAAGCATAACTGTTATGAAAAAACGTTCTTCGGTTCCATAAAATATATTTGTAAAAAGCTTATTTTCTTTTGTCGTAATAAACAAGCGAATGCGAATTTAATAAATCTGTGTTTTTATTTAGCATAGGTACCTAAATGTCCCCTTATTAAGATTTTCAAATGTATGTCCAAGGTACAACCTTCATATGTTCGAGGTACAACACCCCTGTTGTACCTTGGACCTTAATCCACATTTTTTTATATGGCCTAAAATCACCATAAATATCAAGATATTTAATTTGATACATGTATCAAAGCATGCGCAACAGATGCTAAAATCAAACCAACTAAAGTTGGCAATTTTACCTATAACCAGTAATTTATGAAAAATCAAAAACAGAAAATAGGTCCGAGGTACAACAGGTTCCCCTACTTACATTTAAATTTGTAAAATAACGTAAAAGTTATTAATATTTTATTATGTAGGTACCTACATTAGTTTGTTACAGAAAAAATAAAAATATTACCGATTTTTTACTAAATATGTTTTTTAATTATATTACACAAATAATAACAATCAATAATCCTGTATAAGCTGAATCCAGGGAACACATAATTAATTGGAAAAGGGGTGTAGAGTAACAGGCAATCGATCTCGAGTGTGGAAGAATATGGGATAAACTTAAACACGTGTCAAGAATACGTCATTCTAAACTTGTCTTTAGTTTTGCCAACTGCTCTCGATTTATCCACTGACGCTCATTCAATACTGGTGTATTTGAAGGTTGCAACAGTGTGCGTTTCATTTTCGAAGGACACACACATTAAAAACCCTGCTTCAAAATGTAGTTTATTTATGGCCTATCTGAATTATATTTTATTATTCTGTTCTGTGGCTGAATCCATTGAGAAGATAATAAGTACAGATATTTTTTCGGACCTAAGTGAAATAAATAAATGGTTGAGCAATAGAGTATGAGGGTATATTAATTATATTAAATTCTACGATCTTTCACTTAATCTTAAAATTAAGGTGAGAAAGCCAAAAAGCTATCGAATAAAATATACAAACGTGTAAAATATAGTATTATTGATTGTGGCGATTTAAATCTATTGTAAAATGGAGTTTTACTATGTAGATGCTAATTGTGTACCCATAACAATGCCTTATACATTTTATTTTGATACAATAATGACCAAAAAACTTGAGGAATGGAAATACTGGAATGTACTTACTGCGAAAAGTCTTTATCATTAAAAAAAAAATTATCTACCTGTCTGTACCTTAATAGAAAAAATACTGTAAGTGTTATTTACAATGGTAAAAAGTGATTGGATTTTTTTTATAAGGGGCTATTTAACCGATAAATACTTAGTATATATTTCAAGGTTTTTTCCGAGTTGCATAATTCTTTTTGATTCATAATATTGGCATTTTTAATCTAACTGGTGAACCGTGGCGGCGCAGTTATAAAATGTACCCATTCAAATCTGTATTATAATGAATAGGTTTTTTCTTAATTTGGAATATCCATTATTTCCTAACTCACATTTTTGTTACAGATCGAAAAAAATGTTGCATTGTGCAAGATCAATCAAGGCCATTAGCTTTTATCAATCTCATTGTGTTTTTTTTTATTCTCACTTATTGCCGAACGTAATAACAAATCGGATACCTTAATTGAACTATCCACCTACATAGTTAGTCCGATATTGCATGCTATTATATTTTTTTGTTTAATTTAATTTATATAATATCCAGCGGCAAATAACTTTACTAATATGCGGTAATAAGGCGATATAAATCGCTACCGGTGATTCAATCATAATAATTATGTTTCTCAACATAATTTTTATACGATCACAAATAAAATATAACATTGCTTATAAATCGAAATCGTACAAGTTATGAATAGGTAGTAACTTAATAATAAGTATATGAGCAACATTGTAACATCACTATAGATAGACAATTGCATTTTACGCAAGACCACGAACAACTTGATTCTAAATTGCGAAAGTTACAGAGCTTTTGTAAAATATCCTAACGTAAATTAATATATGTAAGTAGGTACCTACCGTAATGTTCAATAACATACTTACCTACTTGATTATAACAGTATAATAAAATCGCTCAATTCAGAATAACTATTTCATTTGTTTTTCGTTGACTCTACGATCCGATGTTATTCACAGATTTTTTACGTTTTACGATAAATGGATTTTAAACACTTTCTCTATCTGTTCGGTCCATAGTCTTGGTCCAAAGACATATTGATAAACAAGATTTGAATTTACCAGACCCGCTATGCGAATCTATGAACCACGACTTCACCTGTGGACACATTACAACTCGACCATCGAGACACATTATTAAATGATATTGTAAAGTAGTCGAAATATAATATAATGTGGAATATGGATAATGTGTGAGAACTATGTAGCATTTGAAATGTGGTGGTGAAGAAAGAAAGTCGATAAATGAATTATAAAGAATTATAATTAATGAACGACAGGTATTGACAATTTGGGGAGACTCATTTATCGTCGGCGGAAAATTGAGGGTCTACGCGGAAGAGGGAAGTCCCTTTACTCGATTGTCCAAATAGGTGAAAAACGCTACCGGCCTCTCGATATCTCTAGCTATGGAGACTATGCAGGAATCGGCGGAGAATTGAAATATGTAGGGAGATTTTTAATTTAGTCACGATACTTCATACTAGTAATAAACATGGAAATGAAGAATATGCGTACACAAAAATATTTGCAATAATACTAAGTTTTCAAAAAGTATCGATGATTCGTTGATTATGATACCCTTTAGGGGTCGTCCGTAAATGTCGTCGTACGACTTTCTATATTATCCTCCACTCCAAATGGTCACACTTTAACACAAAATGTTTTACCCCCTGATTAAATTAGTCATATTTTTGTACTCTAAGTACCTACTAAGTGATGTTTTATATAATACTAGTACTTATAATGTTGTCACGTAATGTTCTAAATTAAATCAAAAAATAATTTAGAAACTATGTGGAATAAGTAGATAGATACATATTACATATTGTGATTTATTTTAATTTATATAATGTTCTATTTTTAAAAACGATATATTTTTTAGGTTTTTGATGTCACATTGTTTACAGCACAAATGACACCGGGCCCTTTTTACTAATTAGTAATTATCATATGTATATCAGACACCCTTCCACTTTTAGGGATAAGCGTTTTTTTATTTCACTCTTATGGTATTATTTTACTGATTTATGGATCAAACAATTTTTTTTCCAAGCTGAAATAATGCCATGGCGCTTATTTCAAAACTGCCTAAAATTAACATCGATCAATATTTTGTATGTTTATTAATTTTGTTCAGTTGAAAGTTGACTAGCAGATGGCCTTCATAAAACATTTTTTTGGCTTAGTATTATATTTCTGTTGGCATATTAGATCCTGTTATCGTCATTGCATTTTGCGCATTTTAATTTCAAATTGTTTCGTTCGTCTTTTCATTAATAATTGTAATATATTTAAATTACATATATATATATATAGATATTATACACCGCGTGGTGACATATTCACTTGCTGTGTGCTTGTATTCATGGAGAGTCATTGACTCCCTTAATATTTATTCCGGCTGGAGTTAGTATGTCGACCTCAGCAATCATAAATAGAGCAATCATTTGACTCAACTGGACGATAAATGCGTAGGATAGCAAAAGGGGAAACAATAATTGAAGCAAAAAATACTTCAAAGTCTTAGTATTTGTACGTACTAAGTACTTCGTAGGTACTACTTGCACAATTGAATAAATGGATTGTTTAGAACCGAAACTATCCATAATTCAATATTTGGAGCCAATTATGAATAACGTCGGATATGTTTTTAGTAATTAATTAAATATTTTTACGATATATAGGTAATATGTTAATCGACTGTAAAAGAGTTAATTTGAAAATTTGTAGAATATGTACCTACTTGAAAGTACCTACATAAAGTTTTTAATTGATAATAAGCTAATTGAATTATTGTGGATAATCCTACTATTCATTGTATCGTAATCATAATATACCGGAGTCGATCCACTCTCCTCGGTACCTAGTTCTTTGCCTACCAAACCTTATGAGCTCGTCTATCCAGCGGGTTTAAGGGTGCCTCTTGGGTACCACTGTAAGACTGCATTTGTTCAGCTGTTGTCCACTTGCCGAGCAACATGTTCACCCCATTGCTCTTTCATCTGCTTATCGATTTCTATCATATCGTGTACTCTTGTCAGCTTCCTTGTCAATTGGTTTATTTTGTGATATTTACGCGTTATGCCCAACATGCACCTTTCGCTACTCATTGATTATTTACAACTCAAATAATACATTTGCATCCAATGTAGCAACTAGCAGCAACTATTTAACTTTATCTACTAGTAGTTATGTATATATATTTTGTTGTCGACTTACTGTACTAAATCTTAAAGTACGACTAAATTTTGCGCATTTCATTCATATGTGCTGTCGGGGTTCCTAGTTGTCCCAGCGTCCATTCGGCGACGCCAATTTGAAAGCCGTTTTTACGACATTCTTTCGCCGTAGTTTTAACTTGTTGTTCTAGAATGTTACAGAGTAGGTACTTATTACATAAATTTAACCTTACAATTTTTCCATGTAATGTAGAATTCGCGTTTTAAATTAACGTAAATATTATAAATTACTTAACACCGCTGTAGGCAGATCGTTAATATTTGAGTTATTATAGGTAGAATTAGGTAGTTACTCGTCAGAAGTAAATAATTAATTATGAGCGATATTTCAAATTGATCTATTGTTGGGTTACGTACATTTCGTCGATCATATAATTATTATAAATATAGATAACTAAAAAAATATTGTTTAGACAACCTTTGTGATATGGTTATGAAACAAAGTTATTTGTCAATTGAGTTGTTGAGTCACAAAACCGACGAAAAAAATACAGAAAATGGTTTTTCTTTCTTGACATATCTAGTATTTACTGACATAAAACGATGGAAATATCCTGTACTATATTATAAAAGCCATTAGTTGAAATTTGTTGCAATTAGATATGATACCTATAGCATTGTGGTCGATGTGAGTGGGCGCGAATCCCGAGAGACGCAGGTTCGATTAAAATGTATGTATGTTAAAAAAACTAGTTAATAAATTTTGAAAAAGAAGTTTTGAAAATGTCCAAATCGGGTTTAGCAAAATTTCCAGAGCGGGTTTTGCGATGACGACTCTAATTGATTTACGTTGACAGCTATTCTGGGCTATAAACCCATCTTCGACTGTAACTAAGAAACTGTTCTCTCACTTTTAAATTCGGTATATAGTTCCAAAAGGATCTATAATTATTAATTACGTTCCTAAGTTTCATATTACATTTAGTAACTAATAATAATACCTACCAAGTAACTTAATTCAATCCAGCTTTATACTGGTATACAGAATGTATATGTATGTACTGGGGTCAGTGTATCGCAAAGTTTCTGACATTTTTCACCCCTTTCGATTTTCGAATAATCTTTTTATCAGTGCCGAATATAACGTTGTCATAATATGAAACTCGACGCAAAATGAATTCGCAAATAGCTTCGTTTAAATGCCACAATCGAACATTTGCATCTTAATCGTACTTGCCAACCAATTTTAATTAAATCACATATTTTATTGTAAAATAATAGCCGATTTTATTAGTTTGAATATATTTTTTCATAATATAATCGAAAATGATATGAGAATAAATAAATTTATATGAATTTGCAAGCTTAATTACTATACTGAACATAAAGAAGTGAGAGTAAATTTCCATAATAGTAAAGTTATCGGCTATAAACTGGTATATTAATATTAATTATGACGTCATTTTGTATTCACCACATATAAACAATGCTTTACGACAGTGTTCTTCAACCTTTGCACATCCGTGGCTCGGCGAACACAGGAGAAATATTTCGCGGACCGGTAGATTCATTGGTGTTAAAAAAATCAGTATATTGGCAAAAATATCAGTAGATCTACTGAAATTTCAGTAGACTTGGCAACGCTGTCAGCAGCCAACATTTCATCTAGTGAAAAGCCCCCGAATCGTGTAGCGGTATAATCAGCTGAAAGCATGGTGAAAGCTTCCGCGGACCATCCGTTGAAGAACACTACTTTACGAAATGGGTTGCACTCACATCGTGTGCTCTATCAACTATGGGTAGGTATTTATTTAAAAAAAAAATGTTTGAGTTTATATAATGTTTATTGTCAATACTAAACATGAAACCCTAACTATACCACACTCCTTAGGATTTTCCCATTAAACATTCCCACCCCCTCTACTCAATCATTACTTGAAAATTTACTAAATATCTCTTTCTCACATTAAGTACCTATTTTTTTCCAACCACCATGATAATAATATAACATTACTTAAACTCATACGTCGGTATTCATAGTTGATTAAGCTCACCATCTGAGCGAAATACGTGGCGCTATGCTATCTTTATAATATGTGGTGAAAACCTACTAAATGATAAACTAATTAAAAATAATTTTAACCCTGTTAATGCAAAATCTCGTGAAAATGGTAAATGATTATTTGCTAGTTGGCAATATAACACTATTTTTTGTAACATAGCAACTGGATATGTTATATTACTGTGTTTTATGTTATCTTGTTTGTGAAGATCTCGCGTAGCGGACGTTAGATAACATTGCTATCATATTGTTACATAATGCATATAAATTAATTAGATATCACATTTCGCCTCTCAATTTTGGAATCTCTGCCTATGCAGTGTGGGCCGAAATTTCCCGAGTGGAACAAATTGAAGATTTCCGTCAACTCTCGTTCACAATGGCCCGCACAAAACGGCTCATGCCGAGATTGGTACACTTGTGCCAGACCGTATTACACGCGTTTATTTAGACACGGCTTGCGTGAGTCTTTATTATTCTAAACTGGAGTAAAATTTACTCAAATTATGATCAACAGTGGCACCTACTTAAGGCTATACTTCAGTTGAGGCATGGTCTAAAAAAATCGTGGCTAGGCGATGCGCGGATTGTGTAAATGACACGTGCCGAACGAAATGTAATTTGACATAAACCTACCTACATACGTAAAGTTTTTTAGTCATATTTACACTATTTAAGAATATTTTTATTCGACGCCATGACAAAACAAATCGATGTGCGGACACCTCGACTATCGGTCTCCGATTGGCGGCTAGTGAGAAATTTCGTCGCACCTACTGTTGAAAATTATTTGCCGTTTCACTGAAGTACGCTCTTAATCAATGTTATTTGCTTCTGTCACGATTTAGTTTTTTCTGAGGTATCGAATTGAAATATTCTGAAAGTATAATTAGTTTAATCATCAATAATTCAATCAATATAATAGTAGATATTGTTCTACCTTTACTTATTGTTACTAATTATGTATGATAGAGATAAATACACTGTGATCTGTACCTACCTTTCATTTTATAAGTATATTTTTTTACAATACATTTCATTCAAATTGATATACATTTGAATTGGTACCTACCTACTTAGGTACTCGAATATTTTTTACGTAGTAGGTAGGTAATATATACCTACTTACACCAAAAAGAAAAACCAATATTGTCTGTTAGAATATTTTCAACTTACATCCTTATGAATAGAATTTAAATCTTCAGTCATCGGCGATGATTTTGACTATTTTCCCCTTACCTGTCGCTGCTCTAGACAGAGACAGGGTGCTAAACTCAAACCAGTCTCTGAGATTCATGAGCCAAGATAATCCAATTATGCCAGGGCCTCGCGTAATTTAAATCTTCCTTTGAATGATCAGAGGGAGAAGTTGTTATCTCTCGGGACGCTGCATGATGTGAACAAAGAGTGCTAACGTTGTAAGTTTTACATACATCTCCAGGGCTCGAAATGGACCGGAACGCACCGGAGCGCCGTTCCGGGTTGTAAAATTGGCAACATTGTCGTTCCGTCTCATGGAAAAAAATATTTTACCATTTGAGCTAGAATGGCCATAATATAACAAAAAATCACACACTTAATTTTTATAAAACACATAAAATTAGGTAACTATGTTAATATTTTCATAAAATTACCGAGCGCTCCGGTTCGTAAAATTCTCCATTTCGAGTGCTGTACATCTCTGATTATTTCTTTGGTCTTTTTCATTCTCTATCTCTATATTCGATATGAAAATGTTTCCACGCATCTATTCTGTATAGTAAAAGCGAAAAAACCTAGCATCTTACCATTCTTGTTCTAATGATGAATACAAATATTAATACATTGCACTATCCTCAACAGCGCAAAAGCTGCCCTAGGTCCTTCTCGATTCTGCATTTCAGTTCGGTATTTAAATAAGTATTTAAGTAAGTTTGTAGTATTTATATATTTTTAGGTAACCGTGTAGCCGTTTAGTGCTTCTTTCTTTTATTAATTTAATCATTTGTCGACACTAAAAATGACAATTATTCGAGTTACCCCATCTCCACCTTTTCCATCGCCGCAATTTGTGTACGGCCGTCTTCTATGACGTAATGTACGTGTCTGAATGAAAAGATTTTAGTGCTACACTCCCTTACCCCGAGACGAAGTTTCACGGTACCGATGTACCAACCATGCACCTTGATGTTGCCTTCGTTTATCAGTGACATGAACCCGTGTATTAAAACTCTCAACAACACAGAATAACATCAGGAAGCTTCTTCATTACCTATGAATGACTGAATTTTTCTATCGGTTATCCACTTATCGAGTAACATGTAGGTAGGTATAACTAGCAAGTATTATTTCAATATCTATGACATCGGCTACTCTTGTCTGCTTTTTTAAATCCATACTACTTAATACTACAATTATTTGTTAGTTACCTATATTTCATTAATTTGTTAAAAAAATACGCGATGAGCTGTATTATTTTCATCTACAAATTATACATAATTGCTTACATAAGACAATCAAGGTTTATTTCTGTAGAATGGTAGTAAATCTTCGCTATCTTATCAGGTATAATGTTGATAGGAATTTAGTTTCCATGACAATGTGCGGAGTCAATGTCGCTACGCTGTGTGAAATCATTCAGCGCATCCAACAGGAACTTTAAAAGTAATCATGATTGTAATAATTTTCGGTTGCAGCGTCTTTGACGGAACTGATTATACCGAGACCCGTATATAACGCATCAGCTGTTCGCGTTAATGCCTGTTCATAATGTCAAATTATAATATCACAACATCTTTAAATTGGGCACGAGACAATACCTTAAATGCTAATGACTTTATAGAAGTTCAACAATAGTACCTATGTATAAGTATACCAATGCCGTGCGGTCCTTATATGCTGTAGGTGCGCAACATCCCCAGATATATTCGGGAAAATATGATGTAGTTGTACAATTTTACATAACTGTGCCTCTTCTTAATATTATATATTATATTGGTTGAGACTTTTATGGTATATTGTTATTATTACGTTACGTTATACAAAATATCACGTAAATATGTTAAACGTGCAGTAGAGTTCACACTCAAGAATAATACGACACACAGAACTACTTGCCAATAATTAATTAGTTAAAACCATAATTATTCAACAGCATCCTTATAAAGAAGTAATCGTAAGCCTCTGGTATATATGTTACACCGAATGTGCGAAATTGACTATTACATGAAATGGGCAAAATTTTGGCTAATTCATGTAATAGTCAAGCCTGTTGCCTTATTCATGAATTAGGTAATTTTTCTGCTGAGTACATGAATTCGCCACGGTATGGAATTCTTGAACTGTCAACATGACAGAAGAAAAAGTAAATTTAATACGGATGGTTTTATTAGTTATAATTGGACATAATATAATATTATTATTATTAGGTTAGGTTAGGTTAGGTTTTGTAATTCTGAATTAAAGTATTCAACTGAATGTCCATTTTGAGGTTAGCTATCAAGTGTCAACAAACTATCACAAACATTCAATCGACCATTGCACAATTGATACCCAAGCACGAATCAAATCGCGAAAATAATTTTCAATAAAATTCTTCCGTTTTCATATTATAGTTCTAGATTTTTTTTGCGCATGGTAAATGGACATGAACGTCATTCAAATCAATGACATTTGACACATTTGTTTAGTTTGATTAGTTGCAAAAAACACCACGGAGCGCGATCATCTATTTTGACCATAGATAATATAAATGTACATTTTGACCAATCCATGAGCATTTGATACATTTAGTTTAGTTGCAAAAAATACCACCGTAGCGCTACTATCTAATTTGTCCAAGACATGAAGTAGGCAGAAAAATTACTGCCGATTTCACGCACTCCAGATATTTTGTCTAATTCATGAATAAGGCAACGGGCTTGCATTTTTCATGATTTAGGCAAAATTTTGCCCATTTTATGTAATATTCAATTTCGCACATTCGGCGTAACATATACTCACTTAATAGTTAATAATTCTGGACCGAGAGGTAAGCGAAAAGAGCAATTAAGTGGTTGAGGCAAAAAACGAATCCATCAATCGCATTTTAAGCGCATGCGTATTATCTTATTATTACGTTAGCCACCTACTATAACAGGTTACATAACGTTTCCGTTTTTTCTTCGACCGGAAAAGTTGTGATCTACACTTAAGTAACTAAATTAATTAAAATATCAGAAAAATACAGATAACACATTTATCGTCGTATTAGATAAAATGACAATACGAGGGTGGGTCAATAATTCCTTAGAAAAAAGCATTAAAACAGTTTTTATTTTTGTATTTTTTTTTTATTTCTCAACATAATCTCCTTGGAGCTCAATACACTTGGTTAGACGTTTCTCAATTTTTTTTAAACCGTCAGAAAAATAAGTTTTCGGAAGGTCCTCAAAATAAGCATTTGTCCGATCGATGACTTCTTCATTTGAAAAAAAACGTTGTCCACTTAACCATTTTTTTAAGTTTGGGAAAAAGAAAAAGTCACTGGGGGCTAAATCTGGCAAATACGGTGGGTGGTCGACCAATTCGAACTTCAATTCTTCAATTTTAGCTATTGATCGTAAACATGTGTGAACACGGGCATTGTCCTGATGAAAGAGGATTTTTTTTCTGTTTAAATGAGGCCATTTTTCTTCAATTTCGTTTTTTAGCTGGTCCAATAAAGATGCATAATAATCCCCTGTTATTGTTTTTCCTTTTTCCAAATAGTCAACGAAAATAATTTCACGTGCATCCCAAAATACAGTAGCCATAACCTTACCAGCTGATTTTACGGTTTTCGCCTTCTTTGGACATGGTTTGTCTTCGCAATCCACTGCTTTGACTGTTCTTTCGTCTCGGGAGTATAGTGGTGTATCCATGTTTCATCTACAGTCACAAAGCGACGAAAAAATTCATCCGGATTGCGTTGCATGAGCGACAACAGGGCTTTAGAGGCCACCACCCTATTGCGTTTATTGTCGACTGTGAGCAAACGCGGCACCCATCTTGCAGAAATATTTTTCATGCCCAATTTGTCATGTAAAATAGAAATGACGCTACCTTTTGAGATCCCTGTAACCTCAATTATCTCACTCAACTTTAATCTTCGGTCACTTAACACCATATCGTGGATTTTATTGATCATTTCTGGTGTAGTCACCTCTACAGGACGTCCTGAGCGTGGTTCATCCTTTGTTGATGTACGACCACGTTTAAATTCATTTAACCAGTTATAAATAGTTGCAAGTGAAGGAGCAGATATGCCGTGAACTAAATCCAACTCATTTTTTATTTCCTTTGCTGTTAACCCTTTTATATTAAAATGTTTAATAACAGCTCTAAACTCAATTTTCTCCATTTTCCATTTTTCCATTTTCCACATTTTTTTTTTAAATGCACGAAAAACACACAACAACCCGACCAATCTGATTGAAACTTCGCAGCATACTGAATCGGTAGTGCCGCTGCATGAAAACAAACCGCTTACAGTACTAGTCGCGCCACTTGTCGGCTTTTCTAAGGACTTATTGACCCACCCTCGTATTAGGAATTTCCTCATACATTTTACGATTACATTTTTACTTCGCGGAGGTCTATTCTGTCCCCATAAGCAAAAAAGCAGCTACGATATTTGCCAGTCACATTTTGTGATAATGAAACATTCACGTTTTTTCAACTTTTCTTCAGCATTTTTCAATAATGTGGATGAAACTTCTGATTTATGGTATAAGCGAAAACCAGTATATTTTCAATCGATGCTGTGTTTTTGCTTAGGAATCTCGTTATACTGTCTTCTTGTTTAGAATAACTACCGTTTTCGTGAAAAAAAACGAAAAACAATAAGTCGATTTTTTACTGAAATAAATTTTATACTGCTTTTGACTTCATGTCAAATGGTTCAGAGATTTACGTAGAGCATTATTTATGTACACTAACTCAATACCTATGTGATTTTTGTCGCAAAGCTGCCTTTTTCTTTCAATATTATGTTTCGTCCTAGGTTAAGAAGTGTCTTGTTCAATAGTAGCAAAACAAAATAATTAATTTTTATTACGAGCCATGCCCTTGATTTTTCGTACAACGTCGTTTTCACATTATTCATCACGTATTCACATTAAATTTCATCACGTAAATTCTCATCAATGCTCAAATACACGATTAAATTACACAAATACTCTAAACGTTAGGGATAGGTACTTATATACACCGAGATTTGAGATAAAGGGTTCGGAAAATTTATTCAAGGTACCTAGTTGGCCAATTTAATAAATATTTAATCCACTTTTAAATAATAGTAATAATAAAATAAACTATTGGTTCTACAATTCGGCGTAGATCTCAGTCGTCTCCCGAAAAGGTTTCATAACAGATCTGAACGTTAAAAGAAAAAAAACGACATGTTGATTTTCCAGCTACGGAATTCGAACTTGCTGTTTCTAGCTTCATAAGCTAAAATTCTACCACTCGACTAACGCGAGCAGTTTGATGTAATATAATTAAAAACTCTTAAATCTTCTTGTTGTGTTGAATACCTGGCAAAAAATAGGACGCCTCCACCAAAAGTAGACGTATATAATAAATCTTCTAAATATTAAAAGGCCGACCTAATAGTCGGGTTAACATTAATTAATGTATTACCACTTCAAAACAATCATAATTTTCTACAAACAATTTACCATATTGCATTCGAAGAATGAGCAAGAACTAGCACTACAAGCGAAATACACAGCTTCGAAAATTATATTACGACGGACCATATGTCTGGGAATGCTCCGAAATGTCTACGGAAGAAAGGGAAGAGCTGCTGAAGTTTGCCCGACCTGGTCGCCACAATGGCCGATTTATTACAATTACTTGAAAGTCTTTTCACTTTGATTATTCGACAGTTTTATATTTTATCATTTATTTGTTGTCTGTTCTCAGTGCTCCTCTCTGTCACGTGCACACTTAGTTCAAAGTATTTTAAACTCAGTTAGATCACACTTGAGTGCGTGGTGACCTCAGTCTTGGATAACTGCTCCTGAAATATTCCCAGTCATAAAAAAAATGCTGATGAATAAAAAACGCATGGTCCTTAAATAAGCCCGATTAAGATCATGGTGTGGTTTGGTAGGGCCATTAACTTTAATGTTGAACTAATTAAATAGCGTTTCATTCAATATATTGGTCTGCTTTTCTCTTTTGTAACAATTCTACAAACTATTGTCGTAAGTAAGCTTAGTTTTGAGCATGAGTAGATCATAATAATACCCGTGTCGCATAATATCTATTTACGATAGCAAACATGTCATCATCATTATCTATTTCTTTTACTATAAAAAAATGTTTCTCATTCAACCAGACGTCGGCTAAATTTTAAATTACATAGGTACAATGTACCTATTATTATTTTGACTTTTTTTCGAATAAATGACAGCAACAAATGAAAGTGGCTCGACTTCTCGTTTCCTGCCACAAAAAATACTACGTTTCTACCAAATGATAGCTTATATAAAATATTTAAGTAACGACAAAATAAAACTATACTGAATTCAATTCATAACAGCATAATACCGGCTTAGCGATGGAAAATACAACTTAATTTCTGCTACTTATCGATATAACAAGTACTGTTAATAATGATTCTTTAAAAGTAAACTGCCCAGAAATAATCTCTAATCTAACACAGACTCTTTTATTTTCCTTCAGTCTGAAGCATTCTCCCATTACCCCAGGGTTGGGTTGTGGCATGGGCTTTTACGGCTACAGTCCAGGGGCCTCCGTATATAGGGGCCATATCATATTTTATTTCCCCCCGTTGGTTGAGAACATAATATATAGAATTTAAATTATCCGTCAATGAATGTCTGGATTTCGAAGAATTTTGGCAAAATACGAGATAAAAGTAAAAGTGTCCTTGGATACGACGAATACATCATTTCGTTAAAATTTTAGGACCATAGTACATACTCGTACTTGCACAAAGTTACAGTTAAAACCGATATTTTAATTAAATATAAAACATATATAAATTTGTGTCCTGGGTCCCGAGGTCACATGTTGCTTCTCAATGTATATTTTAAACCCAGAGTATGGGTCTTTAAGACTTTCTTTCTCAACCCTATTTGTTTTTATAGTTACCCAACAAAAATGAAAAAAAAAATGGAATTGCTTCAAATAAAAAAAATCACATGGGCAATACTATTTTTAATTTAACTTTCGTAAGTAAATAATGTAATGTATATTATTATGTTACATATTGTACAACTCGGAAGAAAATTAGTGCGTTCATTGTGCTTGATGTGAACTGCAAAGAGTTTTTATATGACGTACTAATTTGGTCAATTTTAATCTCCACCGTTTGTGATATCAAAACGATTTCTTTTGTTCAATAATAAATCATTTACAGTGCTTAAGCCGCATTCAACTAAATATGATGATGGGAATGGCAACAGTAATTTTCTTCCTAAATTTGTCATAATTGAGTCTTTTGTTTCTGTCTTCACACAAAACCATGCCATTGTATTTTTTATGTTGAATAGTGTTTTACAAAGTTGATAATGTTGCAATCCTAAGAGTTCCTCTTGGTAATGCATGGTCACATCAGTTATATCTAGCAACATCGGTTGAGTAATCCAAGGTGGGAAAGCAATTTCTTTAAAATCTGAAAATTTGTCATTTAAGTCACTTGCCATTTTACCCAAGTGATCCACAATGACAAGAACAGCTGACGCAGTCATCTCACACTTATTTAGACAACAAAATTACTCAAATGTTTTGTCTCAAATTAGAAAAAAAAATAGTCAAATTAGACTCCTAAAACTTGTACAAATAAACCTCCCTATCGAACATGGTGATATAAATAAAATCACAAATTAAAACTATAACACAATTAAAAAAAAATCTTTGTCATCTTCTAAAAAGCTTATTAAGGGAGGACATGCTCAGCGTACGTCAAAATGGAGCTTTTATGCTATTTTCAAAGCATGATCCTGGATATTCCTTAAACGTTGTAGATAATCTATTTACATACTTTTGAAGCTTTATTATATAGTGAAATATTTATTGTAAATATTTTACTATAATAATTTCGACATAAATTTTACTAATGGTTTTATAAATGCTTTTAAAAATTAATAAATATAAAAAATCTTAACCTTACTTCACATGGACGTACTGAAATATGACTATATTCTAAAACATAAGAGCGAAAGGTTTAAAAGAATACTATTTTATGTAATAAAAATACTTGTACTATGCAGTCATCAAATGTTTAAAATAAATATAAAAGATAATAAGGCTTCAAAATTATGTAAATAGATTATCTACAACGTTTGAGGAATGTCCAGGATTATGCTTTGAAAATAGCATAAAAACTCCATTTTGACGTACGCTGAGCATGTGGGCCGTTAAATTACATTCTAATGATAAAATTAACCATGAGATATTACACGATAATTAGAGGAGACTACGCATATTTTAAGTTTTTTGAAATTGTAAATTTGTCTTTAAATTAAAAATATAGTTATTTTTCCTTTCAATGTTTTTAGATACGTATTGATTAGTCAGTAAATTTTATTATAATTATCACATATTATAATATATTCAGCAGTGCATTTCGCTTTAATGACTATTCCCATATAAACTATTATGTAGTGAAAATGGTAGTACCTAACGAGTAGTCAATTGATCATAATCAATATTATATAAACGTCTGATAGAATAGATTGATTTCTATATTGGCCCATCCTTCTAGTATCTTATTATCGTGTTCTATATAATAATTTATAATTACAGATTAATCCAATACTAGAAGTATGTCAGTAGTACTCGAAGCGGTCTTCCGCTTTGTTGATTAGTTCCGACCACATTTTTTTTGTTCGCGTACAGCTCGACGTCTGCCGCATCAATACCACACCCACGCAGCTGGAAAATAATCACTTTTAATGCATAGTTACAAAGCGAATTTATCTCTTACCATATCCGTGACACCCTGTCATCACGATTTGTCTAAGATGTACTTTATAATGGTTTTTCTGTTTTTCCATCATGGGCTTTTGGTCAGTTCTTGTGTATGAAGTGGGTGTTTTTTTATGTTATCGTGTCTTTGTAATTACAGATTTCCTTGAAATATTAACTATGCGATAACTAAGATTTTTTATGTTACTCTGGGCCTACGAGTAGGTTTTTAATTTGAAAAGTTAGTCAGAGGCTTCTTATCCTTTGACTATCAAAATGTTATAAAGCGAGGGGATTAGGCTAGAGCCATTTTTTGGTAGTTATCCTTAATAACTATCTTAGAATTTGGGAGCATAAGTTGTTTGTTCTTACAAGGTTCAAGACTTACCTGCCATTGGTAATACCAATTGGGAAGACAATTAGTGTGTATAATAAAATCACTTCAGATATTGATATATTCCACTTGCGTGAGAATGAATTTAGATGAGGTTGTTTTATAATTTTAAAATTTGGTGTAAGTACTTAAGCTAACACTTGTCTTTTTTGTCATGTTGTGAACATTTAAGGCTTAATTTTTTATAAAATACAATGAACAGATACTCATCAATCATCACAATGTATCACAAAACGTGAAATTCTAAACAAATATCTTATTCTTTGTTCATTTTTCTCTTCACAGAGGGTCGGGTGGAGGTGTCCCGCGAGAGCAAGTACCTCAGCACGATGGCGCCGCGGAAGGTGTTCGGCGAGCTGGCCATCCTCTACAACTGCAAGAGGACGGCCACCATCAAGGCCGCCACCGACTGCCGGCTTTGGGCCATCGAGCGGCAGTGCTTCCAGACCATCATGATGAGGACCGGACTTATTCGGCAGGCCGAATACACAGACTTCCTCAAGAGGTTGGTGATCCATTATTTAGTAATGAAACATTCTGGTTCTCGGCGGAGTTAGGCCTTAGTTACGACATTATAATATTATATGGTTTCGATATTACTTTACAGCTCGTATATAAATTAGATTCTTCATTTTACGCAATTATGTTTTGACAAGGTTTATCGGCTATATTCAGTACATTTAAGGCTATACCTCAGCTGAGGCATGGTCTAAAAAGATCGCAACTATGCGACGCGCGGATTGTGCAAATAACGCGTGCCGAACGATGTCTACATAATTTGTCATAAAAATTCAACATGCGTCCATTTAGTGTTTTGTTTATTGTTATATTAGTATGTAATAATAATAATATATTCATTAACATGTTTTCTTTTTCGAGTACATGCATAACGTTTTTAGTCATCTTTACACGATATAAGAATATATTCCTCCGACGCCATCACAAAACAACTTGACGTGCTCACACCTTGACTGCCGCTCGCCGATTGGCGACAAGTGCGAAATTTCGTCCCACCTATTGTTGAAAATTATTTGCCGTTTTACTTACGTATGCTCTTAATTTTCGTAGATACTAATCATCAGCTAGGTATCAACTTAAAGAACGGTTGTAATAATTATATAACATAGCGGCCTATCAAGGGGTGGGCGAACGGGACAGCCAGCCACCCTTGGCGCAATACTAATAATTGTCGTACGTCGACAGCTAGTGATCATTAATTATTACGTATCTATTTGAAATCACCGATCAACTAAAAAAAAATCAATGAATATTAATAAATAAACGTGTAAACATTTTGACATTCAAAAATATTAAAAAGAAGCCGTCCATAGTAACACAGGTGTCACTACGCGCATTAGACCAATGCTTGTCAAACTGGGGGTTATTGGTAACTGAAAACAGGAAAACTTAATGTTTTTTTTAGTATAAGTATAAGTATGCGTAGGTACCTACAAGTTTTGTATTGTTGTACTACCTCAGGCGCTTAAACATCTCTCTACATTCCTGAGATAAAACTCTTCAAAGTCACAACTTTGTACAATTTTGTCTTAGTATAAAAAAACTAGTTATGTATATTTATTATTAAGTACAGGAAAAATTCAATCAATAAAAACAAGTATTAAATACGTTTAACATAATATATTCGGTAAAAGCGTCTCATTGTTCAATAAAAGTGTTATTATGGTCATTTTGGATGAATTAAAAGAATACAAATGACAAAAAAATCCCTGTATTTCTGCATACAATGAAACCGTTTGTTGACACGAGCTATTGTAAATTTAGCCGTTCCAAGGTCAGCGGGTTGATTGTTCCATGAACTCCAAATACACTAAAGCCAAATGCAATTAGCGACGGTGCTCATCCTGCGACACGATGTGACGTGACGCCGACAGGTGTTTTCGATTTTACGCTCTACCTGAAATTCGCGCGATTGATTGTCATTTTTGTTGTGAGGCACACCTTTTGTTTTGCACGATTATGGTTTTTGTTGGTGTATTTATTTATCAATTATTGCGGTTTCCCACAGCTGTGTAGATAATAATATTCGGAGAGTCATAATCGAATGTAACTAAAATAATGTGAAAATAAGTAGGTATGTGATTGATTCGATTGAGCATGCTTTCGCTCTTATTCCGTGGACGTAATGACGTAAAGACAGGACATAATATCGTCACTGTTCTGGCAGAAGACACTAATTCGAAAAAATGACATATTGAGTTAGTTATACCAAAATGTTCCTTATTTCTAACTTTACCGTCAGGAAACCGTCTTAATAAAAAAAATCTTTATTTTAAAGTCATCCTTTTTACGATTACTTAATAAACTCACATGATAGACCATTTCGAACATTTTAACAACTTCAAAGTCAAATTACTCAAAACTAGTATTCTCCAGTTAGTGTGTTCTGCCAGAACAGAGACGATATTATGTACTTATATTTTTGTTTTACATTAATTATCTACCATGCACGCTACCTTTCAAAGCAATATTGTAAACTTGACTATATGTCGAATTACTTTTAATTTGATTAAAACATTTATAATAACATATTAAAATCTATCATACCTCGGCTTATCACTGCTTATATTTATCATGTAGTAATAGTTGTAATTATATTTTCTAATACATTTAAATGAAGATTTAAATCAATTCTAAATAAAAATGGATGTGTACATATTATTATAATATGTAGAGATAATAACAATGGATTTCCACTGACAGTTCAAAGTGATGATGATGACATTAATACAATTTTATCTCACATGATTCTTATTGTGAGGGATAAATTATTAGACAATACTTAAATATCAATAATGACCGCTTCCAATTGCATCGTGTTAAAGTGATAATAAACAAATGACATCTAATACATTAGACAGCCAGCTATGAAATATATTTACCATGGCAGTCTATTAGGTCAATCGTTGCGTAGGTAACGTATTAAAAGGTCTTATGCAACGTTGCATTTCGAAAGAAAGTTGCTAAAAAGTATGGAGTTGAGTAGAAAATACGATTTTTAACACGATATATCTCTGAATATGTCAATATCTTTAAAAATATGTTCGACTCCATCGAAATTCTCGCAGGTATTTATAAATTTAAGTAAACGTGTCAGGTAATCAACAAAGGTGGCGTTTACGCGAGCAATCTGCATGTTCTTTAAATTCTGCTACGATAATAACAATAAGAATTACGTGAGTAGTACCTACCTAACTACCTAATCTAAAAAAAACTTACAACCTTGTGATATTGAAAGATCGAAAATTTGAAAATTAGTCGTATTATTATGTTTAGTGGGTAGGTACCTATCTAAAATTAGTTAGAATTATTTTCGTAGCATAATGTCATATTATGTATATATTGTATGCCAACAAATAATGTTTGTAATACAAATTAATATTACAAACATCAATATTAGATAGATTGTTTATGAAATAGGCACTTATATCGAACGTGCGCTTATAATTTCAGATTAGATATTATATACTGCCATGCTATACTATACACATCAAACACATAGGTATAGTCAGCGCTCGAAATGGAAAAATTTACGAACCGGAGCGCTCGTCAAGTTTTCTGAAAATATTTACATAGTCATCAAATCGTATGTGTATTTTATAAAAATAAGTGTGTCAGATTTTCTATTCTATGGCATATCTAGCTAAGATGGTCAACATATTTTTCCACGAGACGGAGCGATAATTTTACAAATTTCACGTGCCGGAACGGCGCTCCGGTGCGTTCCGTTCCATTTCGAGCCCCGCATAGTTCAATATAAATATGATTGGATATTATGTACCGTAGCAAACAATTTAAAGGCAGTATGCATGAATATACCAAATCAAAATAAATTATCGTGGACTTTTGAATCAAAACGCATGACTGGTCATATCATGTATTATAAAATATATTAGTTATTGTGCACAGTATGTAGTACCTCAACCCGTAAATAACAATTTCCTTCTGTCTAGACTTTAGACAGACAGATGTTTGAAGGCTCGAGTGAATATATTATTTCAAGCAGTTTTAAAATCATCTGACGGTTTGACAGTTAATTTCAAGGAAGTCTTTTTTTCAGTGGGTTAAAAAAAGATTAATGATATTATCTATTATTTAAAATATATATACTTAGCTACGTTTATATTATAATACAAATGAACTGGTGGCGAAGACTCCATACTAAGCAATTATTTAAACCCTACCTTCGTAAGAAATATAAAGACATAAAATAAATAACCTAAAGACATTTATAAGGAAAAAATACCAACCGCGAACAGATATTAATATGTTTATCTATTAACCAGCAGCGCCATACATCTCTAATAGGAGTCATATTATATTTATAGATATTTGTATCTAAGTTATAAACAAAGGCTTGCTATAATCCAAAGTTTTTTCTTGTGTGATTTAATGGTGTTTGTCCTTGAGACCTGACTTACTGTCTTCTTCAATATATTAAATGGGCGTGGTTCAGACGGTAAAGCCTATATTAGACCAGACAAGCTCTGGCTGGCTTAGCGGACAGAAAATGCAGCTAGCGCAGTGGGTGTGTGCTGTGGGGGCCATGATTAAAATACTACCTTCATGTTGAACTCCCTTTAAATTTGGCTTCATTTTTCTCACAATGAATATTCCAATTAATCCACGATCATAATACTTTTTTTATTATATGTAATATTTTAAACGTATTTTTATTTTTAATGTAATATTCTAAAATAACATAGATTAAATAAATGATCAGTAACGATGGGAAGGAAATCTTTGCACAATAATAAATAATGTAAGTATACATATCGCATTGGTGTTTAAGTGTTGCTACATTCTCTAATATTATAGTATTTTTAAGTAATGGCCGAAGAGATCCATAGTGAATTTTGTACATAAATATACATTACCTGTACTTGATTATTATTTTAATGAGAACCGAACAAAGCTTTTCCCAGTAGGTACATTGCAATTAATGCTTCCCATGGTTGTATTATAATAACCGTTGCTAAATAAATTGTGTGTTCTCCGTTATTTTTTAGATTTTTGTTCGCGAGGTCATGTCTCTGCAAACTGTAATGAAAATATAATTTTCAACACCTACCTGCTACAATTATTACTACCATTGTACTTGCGATAGTTTCGTCTCTCTAATGACATTATTATGTGATGATATCGTTGAAAATTCATTTTAATTCGGTAATGCAACTAAATTACATATTGTTTAGTATCGCGAAACACTAAAGAAACGATCTTGTGAAAGATTGTTGTTATTTTTCAATGTATGTACGTTCTTTAGTTACTAATACAATCGCATTGTGATGTAGAATGTCTCTTTCACGATATATTTATCACAGTATTCTATCTAATGAAAGCTTTGGGGACGTTCAATACAATTTTATTTAATGATACGTTCAACAGTATCTTTAACTGCTTTATTGAACTGTCAGGGGTTCTACCGTTTTGTCTAAAGACAATATCTTATATTTTATGAATTATCTTAAATATTGCCAGTAACTACGTTTAATTGACAACTCACATCTCTATTTCAAAATAAAAGTTTTGTACAGTGATGTCATGTTATTCAAACTTGTTATTAGAAGGGGGTTAAAAATAATTATTCAACTATAGCCTTTATTTTGTTTTTACCAAAGTCGTGTTGCAATTAAGGTTGCCAACCATCCCGGTTTGGCCAGAACTATCCCGGAATGAGAGACCCTGTGCGGTACCAATACAAATTCATATTAAATTTAAACAATAATCGAATTATAAAAAGCTCCTATATACGTTTCAGAAGGGTAATAATTTTTGGCGGAGGGAAATCTACCCGGGAGACCTACAACCAGTTTGCAAATCTGATTCTGAGACGGCAAATTTTAATTAACAGTTTAGAATAAAAAGAAAAATGAAAGACGTCGCGATTGTGCTTTTGAATAGATTTTTAAAACTGGATACACAAAAAGCTCTAAAAGCTTCGATTGAATACTAAATAAAACATAATATAGGAAGTTTTTTTTGTAGAAATACTATTTTAATACAATATTTGTGAAATGAGTCGTATAGTATCAAAAGTAGAACTGTCGCATATATGTCGTGAATTACGACTCGTGATTGATCTATGTACGACTAGCAATAAAATTTTGTGGTATAAAAACGTGAAAGAAAATGGGGCTTGGTATCGAAGTCACAACTGTCCACCTGTTTAAAAATAATAAAAGAACTATTCTTGACAATCATGCTTTCGACCAATCACAGAGCTACCCCAAGTGTATAAATTCTGATTTCTAAGAGTTCGTGGTGTTATAAAACTCAAAAACCCTACAAAACTTTTTTCGCCATATTCTCGAAACAATGAAAAATGGGTCTACATAAATTATGATTATATACGACTCAAATGCACTATTGTGGTTAAAAAAGACTAATCTATGTACTTGGCAACCCTAGTTGCAAAACAAATTGTGTATCATGGCATGCAATATCCTTTTAGGTGGAAGACAATTCGGGATTTTTTTGTTGTGGAAATTGAAACCGTCAATAAAATTAGTGTATGTGTATATTATGAATGACTCAATGGATAGAAGTTCGTATCAAATAAGAATATTATAAACTGGTTAGTTAGGTAGGTAATTAAATGTATTGCATTGATTTACATTCACATTAGCGTAATACTTGTCTCGTCATTATTTCATTGTATGTACTTACAATGCACATTCAATTCGTTTTATTGATGCTTTTGTGTTGAACAGCGTTAAACATCACATTGCAAACCGCATCGGCGAGACAATGGACAGTCTGATGCTGAAGCATCGCCATTGAAAGTTATTGTTTTTATTTGTTTTTCCATTTCCAGTTCCGCGATCTGTTCCGCTTCATAGGTCGCTTTAAAAAACGCCCAAGGCGGTCTTTAGTCTTTACCTCACGCCACACTTACTAACTAATCTTTTTTCATTTCGATTTACAACTCAATAGACGGGTCTTTAGACTCTTTTGTGCCGACATGTTTGAAAACAAGCCCCGTCAATCATTCATTACTTAATATATATTTAAAACTTTCTTATTTAATTTATTGATTTATTGTAGAAAATTAGCCGCTATATTTAAACGTACCTACTATTGCACATCATTAGTATTTTTGTAGTGAAACTATTAAATCTAAAGTTGGCGAAAATTCAAACGAGGGGCTTTCCACGGTAAGAACAGTATGTTGCGCAATCACACTTGCAATTTAGTGGTGTGGCTAACGTCTGCATCGTGCATTCCCGAATAATGACCCACTGATGAGTTGCTACGGTTCGAATGAGATGGACGCGTCGTTTGAACATAGGACTACGATGAATGCGATATTTGCTAAATATTTATTACAATTACGATCAATGACTTACGTATCATATTTTAGTTATCATAAACCGATAAATTTATTGTTACCAAAATGGATACTTCCCAATAAAATATAATTTTCGATTATTCAATTATTATTTATGAAATATTGTATTAGTACTTTTACCACACTAGGTATTTATTTTTGTTATACCATTGACAAGTTGAGGTAGGTACATTAACAGTTTCCATCAATTAACCATGATATTTCAACACGTGAATTAATTAAACGAATTAAAAATGGGATTGTTTGTACGCCTAAAGCTACCTACACCGAAGGATGCTGTGGTGTTTTCCTCAACAGTTTAGTTAGATTGTAGAAGCAAAAATTAATTAATTTAATGTCTAATACAATTGGTAATATTATCTAATATCACTAATTGGATGAATATTATCGTAGTTACATACGTCGCATTTATTTTTATAAATAAATTAGGAAAGCTCTGATAAACACATCCCAATAATTGTATTTTTTCTCTTTCTTTTTTCACTTTTGAAAAATGAATTCAGTACACACTTAGCTATCGACTGAGGGTAGTTAATGGAAATTAAATATATATATGTTTTTATCACTTTTATATTGGTAGGTTATTCACAAACATTATTTATTTACATTTACATAATACACGATGATAATATGTAGGTACTATGTTTAACCTGAATTATCAACTGTTTTTAGCGTTATTTGATCGAACCACCGTAAATGGTACGTATGTAATATGTATGCAAGCAGTGGTTCTCAATCTTTTTAGTTGAAGGACCCCTTTTAATATTATATAATATTCAAGAAAATGTCAGCTAACAATTATTTCACATACTTATTAGGTTCGAATGACAAATATTTCATCTTTTAAGTAGATCACTTGTAACATTCAAACATTTTATATTATGTAACGATTTTCATTGTTTTATTAAGGCTATACCTCAGTTTAGGCACGGTCTAAAAAGATCGTGGCTAGGCGATGCGCGGATTGCGGGTCGCGGGTGCAAATGACGCATTCCGAGCGAAATATAATGTGTCATATAAATTCAACATGCGCCCATTTAATGTTCTGTTTATTCTTATATTAGTAACAATAATAATATATTCATTGACATGTTTTCTTTTTCAAGTAAATGGGTAACGTTTTTAGTCATCTTTACACGATTTAAGAATTAATACCCCCGTCGCCATCACGAAACAAATTGACGTGTTCCCAGCTCGACGTTCTCTCTCCGAATGCCAGCGAGTTCAAAATTTCGTCGCGCCTATAGTTGAAAATTATTTGCCGTTTCACTGATGTATCGTCTTAATATGTCAAAAACATTTTAATCATTTAAATGTTTTACTCGATTCCAATAAACAGTGGCGAGTTGTACCTAGGTAGGTACTGCTCTCGCAAGCATTTTCAAATCCCACCGAGCCCTGTATACAAGCTCGATGAACCTTATTGGGAATCACTGGTATGTAGAGATAACTGTTATAAAATATTAGCTCGTGTGTGATATATTTCACATTGTATAAAAGGAAACTGCAGGCCAGCATATTTTGTATCGTGATCCTTTTGTTAGTGTTGGCCTCAACTAACATCGTTAAAATAAGTCCCAACAAGGTGTTCCATAGGTACTCTTACCTTAATCTGATGTACCTTATTTATTATATTCCGTTGGTTTATTGAACTGATATCACGAGCCACCTAGTTTGCAGACTTCGTTACCCAAGGAAAGGAATCAAACTCGGTCTTAGCGGTTCACCAAAGGTAACTGTATTCGGAGACACACTTACCGAGTAAAGTTATTTAAATTATTCGACACCTTGAAGATGTATAAGTAGCTGGCGTTAAGAGCGACGAACGGTGGCACGTTTATGTCAAATGTTTCCGTAAGAAAATGACATATTATATGTACATAATATATCTATAAGAAAATAATATATTCACATCTTATTCATTATATTTTAATGTAAATTAGTTTGCTAAGAAAAGTTAAGGAATAAAAGGTGAGGTGTGTTTGTTAATAAAAGCATTAATAAAAGTACGAATTTGTTTTAGTGATCTGGGCTCCACTGTAAATTTTAGTTATAGTCAGCATATCAACGCATACAGTTCTTGACAAGGCCGGGGCACTGAATAGCGAGTCATGATGGTAGTGCTAGTTATTGATTATCTTCGAATGCAGTGCGGTAACATGTTCGCAGTAAATGACGATTTTTCAATTGAATATTTCGTTAAAATAATTAATATATTACCATTTTACAACAATCTTCATTTTTTTTACAAACTGTTTACCATTTCGCATTCGAAAAATAAACAACAAGTGGCACTACGATTTTTATTTGCAGCTTCGCGCCTCGGCCTAAATATAGTAGACCTTGATTCCTGATTATATCTGCCATGTGCTATCTTGGCATACGATGCCGAAGAATCTTTCAATAACAGCCTCTGAAAAATAACCAACTTCCGGTCACCCTTTTTCATAAGGTCGTGCACTCCGATCCGTAAGTCAATATTGACCTGATAAGAGTTTAGACAATTTTAGCTTCATTTGATCCGAAGTATCTATCTATTTATTACTTTCATTTAACACACAGGTACCAGCGGGCAGCAGGTAACCTTCCTGTATCAATATTTATTATTTTATTAAAATTCATGACCACGTACCTACACGTATATGATATTGCATAACGGAAACGTTGCCCATAAAAGAAAGGCATTGTTTCACGCCTCGCCGTTGTGATATAATAAAATTGTTTTCGATTTGCACTCTCACACCCATTGTCACTTGTACCTATAGCGTTGGATACGGTATGGACTACAAACCACCACAAGATAATTTTATTCCGTGAAATTCCCCAAAAAGTCTACGATAGGATAGGATGAATATTTTGAAATGTCTTATCTTCATAGTGGTCGCCTTGTATTTAGCTATTTTCAAGACGAGTATGCAAAAATATGTTTGCCCAAAACATACTGTACTATTTTCTTAACTATTTCATATATAAACGCAGTCGCTTATTAAGACGATACTTCAGTAAAACGGCAAAAATTTTGGACTCGCTGGCAATCGGAGAGCGAACGTCGAGGTGTCAATACGTCAATTTGTTTCGTAATGGCGACGGGGTATTAATTCTTAAATCGTGTAAAGATGACTAAAAACGTTACCCATTTACTTGAAAAAGAAAACATGTCAATGAATATATTATTATTGTTAGAACATTAAATGGACGCATGTTGTATTTATATGACAAATTATATTTCGTTCGGCAGGCGTCGGTTGCACAATCTTCGCGTCGCGTAGTTACGATCGTTTCAGACCGTGCCCCAGCTGAGTGGCGAAGGGTGACTTTTAGAAATAGGTAAGCTGTGGAGACCTGAGAAAAAGAGCACACTTGTCAGGTATACTTAGGGTCCTTAAGGGAAATAAGAAGATATTACCACGAATGAATAGGTACACACTAATGACAACGACACACTAATTCAATGAAACTTCAAAAACTCACTGACGACATAAAATTGAGCGATTAGTTTAAATTACGTATTTTTCAAAACATTTATACACATTAAAAATCATTAAGAAATCAATAGGAAATATTTTTTTTAATTATCTAATTATTAATTGCTTTGGGCAAAGTGCAGTCATGGCAACAATATTATGCGCGAAGGCTTTAAGCTCTGAGACAGGAGCCTATCAATCTATCATATTTCATACAATTCGATAGACTGACTGAGGCTACGTGACGTGAAGTCCATACGAAAAAATATCAAAATTCCTTGAGAAGTAATCCGACATTATTTTTGACAAGACATATGGCGTTTTGTGATATATTTTTTTAAAAACATTTGCAGATCTTTTGTAATCTGTATAATACCTACATTCCAACATATTATACGACATATTATGTCGTTGTTCAATAAAATTATTTGTATAGAATATTAAATAATCAAGTTATTATATAAATATGTCAATATGCAATAATTAAAAAATATTTTTCTTAAGAAGGTAGGGTAGGCTTTAAAAAATCGCCGAGTATGGAGTCTTCGCCACTTCCTTATATGGCATCAGATTTTCACTGTTTTCTTCAAGTTAGGAGTCACGATTACAGAAATAATACAAAAAACGAACGAATAACCATATGGACAAAAATAATGTAACACCCAATTGCATTATTTTCCAGATGAAACTTTCTGTGATTTTGCCATCAAAATAGCTGAATAGAATATCAGTTTTACCTGAGTGACACTTCTCTATGGAAGCTGGCTAAACTGTTCACCATCACTTTCATACGGTTAACTCTTATATTTATACAAGAAGATTTTCTTCAACATATTTGGCAATATATTTATTTTTAAAAGAACGACGTCGGTTGACTGTAAAATTTAGCATTTTAATTCAATTAAAAAAGTTTTGTATGTTTAAATTTCACATATTATCAGAACTGGATGTAATAGACATAGTGCCATATAATTTTAGTATGACGTTATTTTGATGCGATTTAAAATACAATATAATATTGTGCTTAGCTTAAGAGAATATTATAAAAAAGTCTACAATATAATATGAATGTGTACGTTTGTATTAGGTACATTTGAGATTTATTTGTAGTAAGCTTTATGCCTGGTCCACACCGAAAACAAGTCGCGCGACAACTCGTTAAATTTTACGATAAGCATGATAATTATCGTAAAATTTCTTAAGCAATTATGATAATTATCGTAAAATTTAACGAGTTGTCGCGCGACTTGTTTTCGGTGTGGACCAGGCATAACACTCTTGTGCTTAGAGATTTCTTTCCCAGAGCTGCACTGAATTACAAGCATAGCATTATTATTATTATTAATTATTCTTTGATTTATTTCATTCATTCATTGGAATCATCGATAGTTAGGCAATTATAACATTGTAAATAAGATATCAATTGACAATAAAAAATTTTAATTTTCTGAAATCGTTGTCAAATGTTATACTTACCACATATAGTTCACATTGCTCCTTCTATTATATTACCTGCCTTTACATGGGTTTACGGCCAAATATATAAAAATGATTATTTTATAGCCGAACCGGCATTATTATGCTGTTATTTTATAGCGAATGTAGCCTATTTTAGCGTTGATACTTCAATGTTTTATTGTTCGCTTGAATTCGTGACGATTAGAAGATTTGAGTGATTGCTATTATTTTTAAATTACTTGGCAGCCTGTCTTCATAAAATCTAGTAAGAGTTATTTCACTGGTAATGTTTGTAATATAAGACACATGAAATGGGTCGTTTTCAATGGCGTACTAGCTTCCGAATTCATATTAATTGAAAAATTAGCAAAATACACGGTTGAAAGCTGAGCTTTTAACCTAGCGTTACATGGCCGTACTTTTCTTCTAATTTAGAAAACCAAATTCTTTATTCTTTATTGATTGAATATTAATTGCTCTTCGACTAAGTATCTTAAAAAACTTAATTATTGTTAAACATGACTATTGGTAGTGCGCCATAAATATATGAAGACCGTCTGAAAACTAAACATCGTCAAAATAATAAATACCAATGGTTTCAAGTTATTATTGTTATCGATAATTTTATGACTTTTTATTTCCACTGGCAACATCAAATTCTGATATCACTTGGAATTTTCGTTCACTTTTGACAGTTTGAATTTAGTGAAAATTGATAACATTCTGTGCTGCATGATTAATATTTTTATTTAATCAAATGTGTATTTTTTTACGTGTAAATTCTTAGTTGATTATATGACGGTATTCCCCAGAGAAACACGCACCTACTCCTACATTTTATACTTCTAATCAATTATTTAATATCCTCATTTTTTTTCTAACAATCTACTCTCCGATATTCTGACGTCTGATATGAAAATAATACGTTAAAAAAATCGCAAACCGTTTTGCGTGTCAATATTTATTTCAATTTGCGTATAGTTATATGCATCTACTTTAAGTATCCACCTATATTTTATTTTATACAATACGTTCAATACGACATCAACTTCTAATGATAGTATTTGATTATAAAATGTATTGTGATTGTATTTATAAGTGTATTTTTTACTGAGTTTTATATAGTTTTCTTTAAATTTTAAAGTGAATGATATTTTCATACATCATCTCCAAACTTTATTTTATTGAAACGAATTGACCAGATGTTTAGTCCTACTTAATTGCCGCTTAACGTGAGGTGTTCTAAATTACCATTTAGTAACCATATTAAATAGTGACAGAGTAAGTAGATGTAAGTAAAAGTTGAATATACACTACAGGTGTATCGTGCACGGTATTCGTGCAATTATAGTGTTGTACATACATTTGAATTTCAAATAAACTAAATACAATGCTATATTTGGCTGAATTCTGCGTACGATATGTTTGATTTCTCAAGTATGTCACTAGTTGGTGGCGTAGCCACAATTAATATTATATAGATATATAGCGAATTATTAAAATAAAAATCCGTTACAATAGTTTTACCCGCCACTGGCCAGCTACTTTGTGTAGAATGTAGATAGATGCATACAGCGCTTTACTATTTTACAACCTCTAGCACACTACTGGGTTCAATTAAACGCTGTAACTCACCTTCGCGAAATAACGGTCTGTCTTTTCTGACTGGAATAATAAAACATCGTATCTACATTGTATACCTGTAAAGTGTCTCATGTTATTTCAACATACGTACTGTTTTATGCGCCATAATTCTCATCTTTTACTCCGATTTGCATTTAAGAATTCACATTAAAATAATTGTCATAGTCTTGTATTACACAATATGTACCTAGGTAGGTTCTTACTAAATCATAAAAATAAATTATGGGTTTACGTACTCGTATATTATATTAAAGTTTATTATTTCTGCCTCCAACTAAGTTTTTTATTACTTATAATATAAATAATATAAAATAATCCAGAAACAGTATAGTAGGTTAAGTGCCTGTCTATATTTCCTCAAAATATATACCTATTTGAAAATCTTGTATTTCGTAAGAAATTATCATTGAAAGATATTTTTAACTCTTTTATTGGTGCATCAATGGGTCTATTCTGTACTTATCGACCGCTAAAGTGATAAAGTGATAGATATTATCGAACTCAGGGTAGGTTTGTATCAAAGTATTAGCACTTCTTGTAACAATTACAATACGTTGGTTGTCTTGTTGCAATACGTGCTATATTTTAACAGCGGCAAGAGAGGCGCTGTTAAAATGTATCGCTTATTGCAACAATTGCAACCAGCGTATTGTAATTGTTACAATAAGTGCTAATACTTTTATACAAACCTACCCTAAGTTTGATAATATCTATCACTTTATCACTTTAGCGGTCGATAAGTGTACAATAGACCCACAGCTATCGTAAACAATTAAATTTAGAGATTTTGTATGTGAGGGTGTATCCTGGACCCTATTATACAACATTTGTGAAAGTATATAATATTAATGTAGTTTAATAAATTCGTACAAAATATAGAAGCTACCATAGTCACATGAATACCTAATTATATTAACAATACCTAAGTATATTTATTGATAATGAAGTAGCATTTGTGACTGATAACATGATAACTTTATAACACAGTTTTATGTCAAATACGACGATTAAACGCCGCAGTTATTTTCGCGACTGCTGAATCTCTATGGATGATAAACAGAGTCAGATTTACCATTGTACTAAAAGGGCTATAAGGCCAGCAGGAACTTAAATTGGTGGGTTTCCGGGTCTGAAAAATAAATTTTAAACATAATTATGGAAAAACCTCGAGACCCTGGACGAAGTATCTCTCCCAGCGTGAATGAATTTACAGGGTTCGTAAGCTTGATAAAAGTGCCTACTTAGCTACTTTCAATAAAATATTACTATACTTACTACTGGGTGCCAGTGGCGAAGGGTGACTTTTGGAAAGAAGTAGGCTGTGGAGATCTGATAAAAAGAGCACACTTGTCAGGTATACTTACGAGAATAGTACGATATTTACTACTAATGAATAGTTACACACTAGTAAATGACAACGACACACTAATTCAATTAAGCTTCAAAAACTCATTGACGACATAAAAATGAGCAATGTGTTTAAATTACGTATTTTTCAAAACATGTATAGATAGATACCCATCAAAAATCATTAGATAAAATTTATTTTTATTTATGAAAACAATCAATACTTACTTATTTATTAATATTCGATTAACGCCGTTGAATTTTTTTTAAAATTATCTAATTATTAATGATTTTGGACAAAGTGCGCAGTCGTGACAACATTATTATGCGCGAATGCTTTAAGCTCTGCGATAGGAGCTTACCTTATTTCGTACAAATCAGCAGGCTTGCTGCGTTTACGAGACGTAAAGTCCATACGAAAAAAAATCAGAATTATTTCACACATAATCGGCGATTTATTTACGTCGAGACGTCGCGGCATTTATTATTTATTTACGGCGCGCTGTGATATATTTTTTAATACCTTTGCAGTTGTTTTGTAAACTGTGTAATACTGTAATACATTCCTACATATACGACATCTCTCGTTGGCTAAATAAATTATTTTTATATAACATAAAATAATGAAGTGATTAAGTATATAAATATGTCAATATGCAATTAAAAAATATTTTTCTTATTAAGAAGGTAGGCTTTAAATAATCGCCTAGTATGGAGTCTTCGCCACTGCTGGGTGCTACATGCATAAATCATCCATTTTGCACGCATCAGCCAAAACGTTAGTGGTTGAAAGACGTGCAAAACTAATAAAAATATTTCGTAAAATTCCGTTTTAATAAGTCGTCCGTTTGAGGGCGCCAGGGCCTCTTCAAACGTAAATACGGCCCTGACCATAAAATGCGACTCCTTATTTGATTGACTCAACATATTATATTACATAGGGATTATAATCTTGTTACGGGATTAGTTAAAAAAACAAGTGAGATATTGTCAAATAAAAATTATGGTTTTTGTACCAGACGAATCAATCTATAATACTCGTAACAAAAAACACCAAAATTTTTAAATTTAATAGTTTTCATTGTTAATGAGTTAATGTTTTATATCTTTTCCGATCCTGTGTTTATCGTAACAGAAGGCTAGTTGTATTTTCACAAATTTTCAATATATTTTTATTTATTAACTAAATGGCTTTCATTAAAATACGCTTTAGATAAAAATATGTATTTTATTAAAACATACAAAAACTGAACCCGAAATTCTAGGATTTTATTAAATTATTTTCGATATCGGGATGTAGAAATTAAGACTCCGGGATTGCAAAACTTGTTGCAGAAATGTGATGGATAGTGAATGACAGTTACGTAGATCGTGAAGAGGGTGTTGGATATTGAATACAATTCGTAATTATTATTCATTCTTTTTTTAAACATTGCTTGTATCAGCTTGAAATAATTATTTAATGCATAGTGCATACATTCATAATAAGGCAATAGAAAGTTCTAAGAGCATCTTCATTGCGAAATTACTTTTGTTGAGATTGCGAAGTGCTTTTTATATGAAGCGAAGTTATCCGTTTTTGTTGCAACATCGGCTTTCTCTTTGTACTTTGATGATGTGTGAAAAATTCATCATGATGATTATAATAATTTACTTACACGTTCGTTAACTGTCATTATTTTCAATGCAGAAATAATTTATTATTCAATAATATTGAACATAATAAGACGAATGTATGGGAAGGAATTCCTTTGTAAAAAAAAAACACATTGTAGTTGGGTACTTCGTATACTCTAGTATGTAGGTATTTATCCGTTTTGTTAGATTATTTAATCGATACAACTTATTGACTTTTCTTTGGTATAGTTTTCTATTCTTCCATATTAAAATTATCCGCCGGTTTAGTGGTGGCAGATAGCCTGTCCTGAGTGCAGGTTCGAATCCCACGTTTGGTAAAAAATCTAAATAGTTATTATGTTGTTTTATCAATAAACAATAAATGGGTGTGGCAATTGGATAAGAACTGTTGCTCGTAAAAAGTAGGTATATTAATACAACGTAAACTTCTTTCTTTGGTGGCTCTGCTCAGAAGTAAGAAGTGTAATTTACCTTACTTCAATATTATAAATATTATGAATCAGCATTTTTGTTCATAGATGGAGCATAATATTATGTAAAATCTCGTAAAAGACGAAAGTATTAATCTTTTTTCAACTATATTGAAACCATGCTCGTACACTTACAGATTGAACACGGATAATTAATGTTGTATAAATATGTAGACTGTGGTTGAAATTTGAATACCTACTGTACCTAGATTTTAATGAGGGTGTACCTATATTGGAAATTAGCGTTCATGTCAGACCTATTCTGCGAAGTCAGTTTTCCCGGCGCCTTCGCTGTATATGACAGATTTGAAGGGGTAGTTACGCAGTGTAACTTATCTCCTTAAATAAATTTACTTATCCGTCACTCACGAAATTTCAAAAGCCTTACATTTCCGCAGGTACTTTAATTTTGAAAATCGGAAATGTTTAAAAAACAAAGAAAATTATAATCCTCTTCTTATCTAGCCCTCCTCTAACGGATGTCAGCTACCATCAGGGCAATTTTTGCTTTATCGTCTGCTACCTGGAACAGTTCGGTGGAACTGCACTCCTACCAATCACTGAGGTCCTTAAGCCACGAAATATGGCGTCGTTCTCTGCTACGTTTTCCTACGATCTTTCCTTGGGCGACATGTTTGGAAGTGCTATATTGTTATCTTCTCATAATGTCGTCGAGGTATTAGAGTTTTCTGGTTTTGATATTACACAGAACTCCTCGGGCCTTTTCCATTCGTCAGAATTTGTCACCCAGTCAGTCCAAGGAATTATAAGAATGCGTCTATATACCCATATCTCAAAAGCCTAAACTCTCTTTGACGTCTTGCGTACCTACTTCCATACTATAGAAAATTATTGAGAGAGCATAATGACAACGTGTTGAAAAATATAATCATTGACACCACAGATCAATTCATCATGTCAGAAATCTTGATTGACTGATGGGAATATAAAAACATTCGTCGCCAAAAGTAAGAACGCCGGTCAAATCTATGTATGTAAAAGGGGACTGGCATGTTGTATGTTTGGGAAACACTGGTGGATATTTTGTAAGTAGGTAATGCTGTTTCCATGTACAAGCCAATGATTGATATCACACTACGTTACAAATTTACTGAAATCATGTCATTAATAATATTCATTGCGCAAAATTAGAAAGTGTGTTATTATCAATTTTACACAGTTTAAATGGAAAATTAAAAGCAGATTCATCAAGTTTAATTTATATCCATGAATTTTAAAAGCGTTTAATGTAACCATCACATGATTTAATCAAAACGCCAACGAAATGAATTTAATGATACTTATTAAACATAATGAATTAATCATAGATAACCCATTTGTTTTTTTTTCGATCTTGATACTGATAACATAATAATATTATAATATAGTAATTATAATTGTTAATAAGTTGCCTTCTTCCGGAAGTAACCAATTTTAGGATTATATTAGAGTTAATCTCTTGATGTCATAAATATAATGATTATTGTGAAAGTAAAAAGCGAATTTACTACTCTTCATTATTCTAGCAATAAATAAACTAAATTGATATTATAAAATGTAGTCAAACAAATGTCTTGCGGTTTTAGTTACTTATATATTTTTTTGTCATCCAAACCGCAATTTTGTTATATAAAAATCTAAGCTGTAATAACTTCTTTGCATAGAGACGAACTCCTCATATTGATTAGTATATTGTATATTATTATTATTGAACTTTGCAAAGTTATTATCAAACCTATACACAGATATCCATGGTGTCAGTTTAAATATATTTTTGTTTTCTTATTTCAGTGTGCCAATCTTCAAGAATCTGCCTGAAGATACTCTCATCAAGATCTCAGATGTTCTTGAAGAAACTTTCTACCAGCAAGGAGACTACATCGTCAGGCAGGGTGCGAGAGGAGACACATTCTTCATTATCTCCAAGGGACAGGTCAGTTACCTAAGAAATTTAGAATGTTGATCGAATGAATGAAAATAATACATAGGTTTAACTTTAAAGCATGCACAGTCCATACATTTTATAGCAAAGATGTTTGGCGCATTGTCGGACTTAAGTCTAATTATATTATATTTTATAACATAGGTACATAACATTGGTATTTCATTAATATTTTCAACATTTTTTTTATAAAAAAATGTTTACATACAGAACATTGATGTAGATTGTAGAATATCTTAGCAAATATAGATTTGGATAATTTAGCGATTGCTTTGAAATTGAGAGCAATTCAAAGAGAATAATTTGAATAATTTATTGCAATTATAGCGGATATGTTACAAAACTAAATGTGACTTTATTATAATATAATATATATTAAATATATAAGATTTTATAAGATTAAGTATTTGAGAACAAAGAGGTTTAAAATAGTTTATTTATAAGGCGAGAAAAGATAGAATATCATAATGAGGAATATCTTTCTTACAAACTTTATAGATTGCTCAGGCAATTTACCCCATATTGTTAATTTTAAACATATTTAGAGCACTTGCCTCATTCACCCGATGTGTTTCCATACTGATAAAAGGTGATGTACTTAACTACTTATGTAAACATTTCCACCTTCATGTAGAGTTTGTGAGCTTTCGACTTCTTTTGTTTTTTGAGATTCTTGAATTCTCGAATTTATGATTATTTATTTTCTCGAGAACGGTTTATTGATTTATGGAGAATTCTCGATAAATCAACATTATAATTTTTAACTCTTTTTACCATAATATTTAAGAAATTCCGTTCAGGATCAAATTCGACAACTTTTTTAAAAAGTTTTACGTATGAAAATATTCTAATTCCGACTGTAGTCGGCAGCTTAGCCGGATACTAATCACTCGAATTCTCGAGAATCTTATTGATGGATTTCTCGAGAAATGAGAATTTTAGGAACTTCGGAAAATTAATTTCTCGAGATTCGACACAACCTCTTTTTATACATAAGCTATGAAGATAATATCGTATAATGAATCATACTCACACGTTTTGTAGAATGTAAGTTACCTCTCAGACGCAGCCAAATATTTAATCAATCTTTAATAATATCTTTCACGCATCATTTGAAATTTTGGCTAGCTTAATCATTTGCTTTCACATAAATTGATTAAACGACCTCCTATATTTTTTACTATACAAAAAAGAGTACTGGGATTTTTTGGTGAAAGGTGAAAGAAGTCAATTTTACTTCAAATAATAATGATACGATTAAGAATATATGTGTTTTGTACCGTTCTCTTATTTCGTTTATCATCTAAAAAGCAATCATCAATTCTATATGCGTGATAACTCATCAAGATGTAATGTAGGTATATTGCGTGTTGATTAAATTATTATATTGACATTATCAATGTTGTATATAGAGAAATAGGAAAAAAAATAAAAATAGCTAATAAGAGTTGTGAGTAAAAACGAAAGTGCTAATTGTACCTTCATGTCGATACAATAGGTAACAATTTTTATTAATACAATTATTCACTTTATAACCTGATTGCGTTAATTAAAAAAACACAAAAAGATACACTTTTTGTTAATAAAACCGTGAGAAATGAATTGCGTGATGCTAAGAACTTACTACTTATTCACGGAAATTTTAAATAATATCATTGCTAACTACTTTGAAAGGTTAAATTTAATATAATACGTTTTAAATTAAAATCCATCCCTTTCAACACGGAGCAACACGAAATGCTAGTATTTCATTCTAAACCTCTCATGATTATATATAAAAGACTGAATAAAAAATACGCAAAAATATTATATTAATTTATTATTAATAAAACCAGTAAGTAGCAAGTTGAAATCCCACAATTAAAAATTGTACCTTCCTACTACAACAGAACGCCTTAGGTAACGTTTTTCTTCCCTCGCGTATCTCACATACAACGGTATGAAGTGGGCGGTCAATACCTATATAATATTCTCGTCGTAAAATCGCAACCTCCTACGTATAAGTCCGTAACTGCAAAATTGTACTTTTCAGTAGTACGATTTTAATAATTTTTAATGACACCACAACGTTAATTTTTAATGCTGAAATCTGTGAAGTTTTTGTTTTTTTTTTTTTTTTTGATTATTATTGTTGTACTATCTTTAAAATTATTTAATAAAAGGCAATCAAATCAAAATAGCCAAAAACGGCATTTTACGTAGAGGTGTCGAAATATTCTTCTTTGCTCAAATCGAAGGATTAATTTGCGCCATTTTTTCATTAAAAGGCTGTATTTTATATTTTTCGAGACCTTAAGACATAATATGTGAGCCAGAGGCCCTGAAGTGGATATTAACTACTTCCATCTGTGCGAAAATAGTTTAATATATTGCCACATAGGTATTTGTATTTGAAAAGTAATTAGCAAAAACACAATTTTGTGCGGCCCGTAAGCTATGGGTTAAAATAAAATTATGTTAGGAAAGATAATTGAATTACCTATTGCTAAATTCTCCAAACGACTTTTCTGAATATAAATAAGTAACGTAAGTACTCTATATTGTCAATAGATTTTGTGTTAACTGTAAGGCAAACATACATGCATACGTAATTGTACTTATTATATTGCAATGAAACATTTTGGTGTATTAAGATTTTAACATAAGACCGCTTTTACAGCTAATCGTAGGCTGTAAATTCTAGAAGAGTCTTGATAAATTATAATATAATAAAACAAACGCTTCGATATGGTATTTATAATTAATAAACAATTTTAACACACGACTGTTTTCATCCTAACAAACATTTCAATTATAAATTATTTTTATAATTGTTATATTTCTTATCGATGTGTTTATTTTTTACAACGTTTTTCTTAGCTCGTATTCTTATTTGTCCGGTGGTTCTTTGTCCGGTACAAATCTTGCAATCGATTTTCAACTAACTTCCCGACTAGCTAGACATTTGAAACTTTTAGAATATATCAGAACACGACACCAATGCATTTTTTTTTAAATACTTTTAGCCATCTTTAAGTAGACTTGAATTCATTTTCAGTTGATTCTGTTTTGTATAAAAAGTTATTTCGACACCATTATTGGTTGCTAAGCGGATGGTCCTAGCAACTAAATTATTAATATATACGTGCGTTACTATGGAGATCAAAATGACATTTCAGTATTATTTCTATCAAGTACAAATTTTTTGATCGTTTAAGCTAGCAAGTCAAGTTTATATGATTCAACAGAAAATTTAAAAACGTTGTATATAAAAAGTTATTTTTATCTTGTAATTATTATAATATCTACTGTTATGGAACGGCGTGATCATTTTCATATAAACAACTTTTATATTTAAACTGATTGTATTAAAAGCCAACTTATATAATATGTACTTATAGCAGATTATATTTTAGACAATAACTTGTTACAGTGAATGCAGTCGATGCGTCTTTCTTGCATTTAAACCACGTCTGGCATTCTCAGATGACAATATGTGTTAGAAAGAAGTCTGAAACAATGATCGATAAATCAAATCTTTATCAAACGCATTTTCAGACATTCATTGTACTACTTACTAGCACTTGATAAGAATAATATAAAGATAAGCTCAAATTGCAGGACTATATTTCAATTAATAGTTAATAAAATTAAGAATTTAATAAGTCTACCTAATAATAATAAAATAAATAAAATGTAACACGACACGTGTTTTTCTCACATAGTAAGCATTATCAAATATCATTTATAATACATAATAGGTATATATAATATATATATATAATTATATATATATGAGGTTAATGCCAGTGATTGATATATTTTATAAAATTATCATACATTAACACTAAGAGAAGCTCTGAATATATTGAATAGAATAAATTATAAGATTAGTATTGAAGGTATTTCAAAGTCTTGACTATGTAAATTGACACTGCTGAACGCAAGTCGATGCGCGAAACATGTTCTTAGTAATGTTATGTTTGGTCCATTGGAATAACCGTGATGATTTCCTGACTGATCTGTGATTGATCTTAGCATCAGTGCTTAGCACTAAATAATAACGAGATCCATTAGTGTTCCTTTTAAAAGAAGATTGATAAATTTAATACATGGTAACTGACTGTAATACTTTTCGAAATTAGTTTTTAATATTGATATAATGCAATAGGTTTAATTATTGGTTGTATAACTTTGATTAATAAATTATTACTTTGGATTGGTTTCACACATTATATTATTCAGAAGCTATTTGAATCTAGCAATAATCGTTTTAATGGCCAATTAATATCTTACCATAATAATATTATTATGTTTTTAGTGTTTGATATTTCAGTGACTTAAGTAAGAGTAGATTAGCATTTAATGATTATTATTAGGTAATTTGTGCTACATATTATACAATATTGTATTTATTTTGTGTATGGAAGATGAATTTTATTTATGTTTATATTTTAACTTAACAGCTATTTTGTTGATACTTTGTATTGATTTCTGGATTAATGACGTTTAAAAAAAGTGTTGGAATCGTTCAATTGTTTACTCCGCCAAATATACCATAAATATATCTGGAAGTGTGACATAAATCACATAATAAAATTCACAACAGACAACTACGTAATACTGCTGGTTTAATAATTGCAAGGTTACTAAGTTACTTTTTAGCAATCTTGAGAAAATGACTTTCAATAATGTACAAAGTGCTTCTAATACATAGTATGTAAGTACGTTACACAAATGCAGGCTTTTGTTAGATTTATATTGTATTGCGCTTTTAGTACACAATAATAATATAATCAAATACCGCTGGTAAATCGATAAACAACCTTGCACAGATTGAAACCCCGATTTAGTGAGTTTTATATTATAAAATAGCGTAGACATACTTATAATATGTCTATTATAATGAATTGAAACAGATTTTTGATCCCATCATTGGAACGATTCAAAAATTTAAACAATGAACGTTTCGTCACAAACTATTATTTCCTAGATATCCTTTTTTCTTTATGATTTATTTCCTTCCGCAAATTGCTTGTCCATTTATTGGCCGATATAAATAATAAAGATTTTAGAACGTTTCCACAGTTCTGTAATATAACTATGTGAATAATATTTACATTTTATATCAGTACTTCTGAAACTGGTGGCGCGGCCCCCAAGGGTGCGGTGCCCTGGAGCTCCTGCTAGGGAGCCGAGAAATATTTTAGTATTTGCAAAAAAATATACTTATACTTATATAATATAAGAATATCCGTCAATCGCAAAAGCAGTACTGTTAATCATAATAATTCCTTTTGCGAGAGCATACCTATGCGAAACAGCATTTTCATAATTACCGGTACTTAATAAAAAATAAATATAGGTCGTGTCTTCAAACGGAGACTTTGCGAATTAGCATTTCAAACGTTGTTTGGATATTGATTTATTAGGCAAAAATATGCAATCACACCGTCTCTTGTTTTTGTAGGCTGTAGCTGTAATATTTTTTTTTATTATTTTTGCTTTACAAGCAAGTAAATGAAATGTTATATTATTTTTAATAAAAATATACCAATAATAATAATTAATGGTAAATAAAGTACTGTTGGTCACTAAAGACTAAAATTTTGTTTTGGGGAAGCCTTAGATTTTTTCTGATTTTGGGAGCCGTGGTATGAAAAAGTTTGAGAAGCACTGTTTTATATGACTTAAGTAGGTATTCATTTTGTAGTTCTTATTTTTGTTGTTGTTGTAGAACAGTACCTACTGCCGAAATACCCCAGTCATATTAATTAGATCAAAAAACCCTTGCCTGAAAATAATTATTTACCTACAGAGGAAATTTTGCATATTATTATTTATAATGGTAGTGCCCGGTATCAACATACCAAATATGCTACGACCGCCATCTTAGAAAATGGGGAACGATTTTCAATTTTCCAGCTACCTATGCTTATTTATTAATGACTAAAAATACCAAAAACTATTTCAAATAAAAGTTGAAGGAAATATGTTTCCTTTTTGTTGTAGTGTATTGTATGGAATGTAGATTTTTTAATTTTCTTCAACTTTTATTAGGTACTTAAATAGTTTTCGATAATTTCAACCGTTTCAGCCGTTTAGGGGAATTATTACCAGGTAAAACTGTAATGTGACCGGGCTGGCTTATAAGGCAGATGTAATCTGCTGCCATTTATTTGCTTATCTGTCACTAAAGTTTATGAAACAATATTCATTTCCTTGTAGAGATGACCACCCAAATGCAATTAAATATTATGTGCAAATGAATATTATCATTAAAACGATAAAGTGTAAACAGTTTATTTCACAGAAGTCTTTAATCATCATAACATTAATTATAAACTCGTATCCATAAAATTATTACGATTCTAATAGTGTCAAAATCTTATAAGTACTGTACCGTTATTTTTATTAATTTCAGTAGTGTGTGCCCAAATAGATTGGCCGTAAATATAGGTTGCGAAGATTAATCGTCCGTGATTTTTCACACATGATGAGTTACGTTCGGGAAATACTCGCGTATATTAAAAGTATCAAGTGTTACCATACTTGTGCCCTAGGAAATAATTAGCTGTCAGATGTGATAGAAAAAATGCGGTCGTTAGCAACCTTTACCCGTCTCCATAGGTGTGCAATACAAGTATCGTGTACGCAGTGTTCGCCAATACTGTGTTATCATTTTTTTTTATCAATTTATATCAAATTCACTCACTTTGTTTATTATTAATCGAATATTTGATGGCATACTATAAACATTATTACTTTTTCATTATAAAAATAATCACGGCACTTAAGTAGGTAAGTATTTCATAAAATATGTTTTTTTTTATTATTATTTTGTATTTGAAATAGGTGCAATACATTATTCATTGAACATAACATAACTTCAACATATCTATTTAAAAATCCTACCGAAAATTGGACCGATTGGAATTTGAACACTCAATTTCCACCCTTGCAAATATTTCCTAATAACTTTGTCTTATCAGGTGTTTTTTTAGAGAATAAATGGTTAGGTAACCTTATTGTAATTTAAGCCCCATTACCACCCAGGTTGGATACATAGATGGAGTCAAAATTGTCCTTAATTTGTTGAAAAAAAAAATCAAAGATATTTTAAGCTGTAGGTATAATGTTTGAGGCTTTCACAGTTGTTTTTTATCGTAGTAGATTTTTGGGTTTCCACCGTGTGTCCTTCTTCCTTCTTCACTCGACGTTTACAACGGCCATTGAAATCCATAGAAACCCTGAAAATATTAATAGGGATGATGGATTACGGTTAAAAACGTCATGACTTCCGGCACCTATCAGCAAAATCCAATATTCTGGTCGTAACGATTGACAGATTACTCTGAGCAACGTTTGCTCTTTGCTCTAAGATAATTCTAACATATTATAATCGGTCATAGGCATTTTCATAACTATTTAAAGGTGATAATTATTATATTATGAACTTGTCTTTATGAGAAATCTTATTGAGGTATGTACACCTACTTACAGGTACATTTCATATGGATTAATTGAATTAATAATTGTCAAAATATGAAACAAATTCTTTAACTTACCGTAATTCATTGTCGTATTATCGTTTTTATCAAACTAACATTGCCAGTAATAATATATACTGATATGTACATTATTTATTTCGTATATTAAATGTTTTTTTTATGACGATCAAGAATGTCTGTCTTTCGTTTTAAAGTACATGAGCCATCTATAAATATATAAGTAAATATAAATAATTTCACTGAAAATTGAAACACAATATTATGTTGTTTCAATAAAATATGTATTTATAATGTTTTTTTAGAACCTCTGATGTGCGTAATGTCCAGTTGCCAGTTATGTGCGCAAATAAAGAGCATCATTGCTTTATTTATGATAACTTTTCTACTTGCCTGACAAGTTTACAAATGCAGCTTTTATAACGAATGGTAGATTTCTCTTTTAAGTGCAGTGCAATCTGTTAATACTGAAATGTGCAATTCGAAACGTCTCAATGTGGCGTCACATGCTATAAATTAATATCATGTATTACCAGACATTGTAGAATAACATACTACACTTCTGGATGAAACCTTCTTAAAAGTATTTCTTCTTTGTCGTAATGGATTTCCCCCACAAGACGTTATTGTGAAGGCTATACTTCAGCTGAGGCATGGTCTAAAAAGATCTTGACTAGGCGATGCGCGGATTGTGCAAATGACGCGAGCCGAACGAAATATAATTTGTCATAAAAATTCAACATGCGTCCTTTTAATGTTATGTTTATTATTATATTCGTAATAATAATAGTATATACATTGACATGTTTTCTTTTTTCAAATACATGCGGAACGTTTTTTTAGTCACCTTTACACGATTTAAGAATATATTCCTCCGACGCCATCACAAAACAAATTGATGTGCTCACACGTCGACTGTCAGTCTCCGATTGGCGACGACTGCGAAATTGCGTTCCACACACTGTTGGTGTTCCCAGCTCGACGTTCTCTCTCCGAATGTGCAGCGAGTCCAAAATTTCGTCGCGCCTATAGTTGAAAATTATTTGCCGTTTCACTTATGTACGCTCTTAACATTCGACACAAATAATAAATAATGAGTAAATCTGAGTAAAGTTAATTTCATAATGTAATACAATAAAAATACATTCATTCAGACTTTCAGCGTTTGTTACCACATTATAAATATATTTTAAAGTTATAGTTCCAAACGATAGTATCATATAACAACTATCCTATTAAATACGACAGTGTCAAAATATTGTGAGAAAAATATTTTTTATTAGCTTAAAAGCTTTACTAGTTAGGGAACAAATATTATCTCATCTTATTCGTATTTATATGTGCATACGTGTCGTATATCTCTGACGTAGTTATAGCTTTTATAAAGACGTATTAAAAAGACATCAATCTAATGAAATATGTCATAATTTATCATACCATAAATTATTTTATTTTATTTTTGAGGATAGGTTTGGAATTTGTTTTTTATTGTGAATAGCTAAATTCTTAGTCCTTCGTTCTAAATTTAATGAGCGTGTCGAGCTGTGTTGCTTCGATAATAATAAATCGGTGTTGATGAAGCATTGTATTAAAAGATTGTTTCCTTTTAATTTTACAGGTGAAAGTTACCATCAAGCAGCCCAATACCTTAGATGAGAAATTCATCAGAACCTTGGTGAAAGGAGACTTCTTCGGAGAAAAGGCACTGCAAGGGTAATAATTTTTTTTTTAATATTTAAGAAATAACATTACTTCCTCTCTCTAACCTAGGAGCCCTATGCAGAATCCAAAATTTCGACCTTAAGGATAAGTTGCCGAAAAGCATGACTTAACTATAGACTATAGAGTATAGAGTTAAGGAATCCTTAACCATATACTACTTTTGTTATGAACACGCCCCTTTCTGTATTACCATTTACCACTGATAGCAGCTGTCAAAATAAATTCGCATGTCTATAAAACAGTCCATACACTCAAATTCATTTAACAATGTATCTCAATATGGATATTGATAGTGTTAATTCGTTTGGCATGTACTTGCAGAATATTATTTTACTTTTATACGCCAGCCCGCAGAAATACAAGATGCCAGATGATAAAATGACAATTGATGCTAGTGTTACCATGTTAAAAAAATATTTTGCGGTGCCTGTGGAATCACGTATAATGACTGATAACGGAAACATAAGAGTATTATAATTAAATATTAATATGTATTTATAGTTATTGCATTTATAAAATGCAGTTGTCATATTTTTTTGAGAATAGAAAAAACGAACGTGATCTTAACTAAGGACAATGTTTCTGAATAGTGTTTTCTGCTAAGGAAATTTTAGTTATGACAAATGTTTCTGCATTCCGCTCTAGGTAAGTACTTATATTTATTCTTTTTACTGAAAAAGAAATACAAAATTTAGTCTCATAAAATAATATATTTTTTTTAGCCTAATCGATTTCATTATAAAACTTGATTGGTTTAATGACATACTCCATATTTGCTGAAAAAATTAAAGTTTTTTTGCAAAAAAGATTCAGTTTTCTAATAGGTATTATCAGGAGCATGGTAAAAAATATAAAAACCATGCCAGTGAATTTTGGTCAGCTTTGTGGAAGGCAGGTAGACCCCAGGGAAAGCATACAGAACGCAGGTCTTAACAACAAACATTTCTCTGCACTCATATAATGCAAAGAGATTTAATTCCTAGTAGCACACATGTGACTACAAAATTGTTGCGATGGAGTTTGTCTGCTGGAAACTGGCCACTCAGAAAAACTTTTTTTTTTTTTTTAATTTATTTGACATATGAGCGGAGAGATCATTTTATTTTTGTTCATTAAAGAATTTTTGTGTAATATGAGAAATAAATAATTTCTAATCTCAGTTTTTTTTTTAATTTCAGAGATGACCTGAGAACTGCCAATATAATTTGCGACTCCGCTGACGGTGTGACCTGTCTAGTCATTGATAGAGAAACGTTCAACCAACTTATTTCAAGTCTTGATGAAATCAGACACAAGTACAAGGATGAAGGAGACTCGAGAAGGAGGTAAACCATTATTGTCAATATAATAATTTTTATCAAGGTAATTCCTTGTGATTTCTTAGTTTGTGGTTAGCCATGGTGCGTTATGTTAACAGACTTTTTAAACAATCTTTGATAACAAATAGTTACTGTTAAATTAGTAGCATAACTTATTGTAACATCATTTTCCTCAAATTTGTATATTATACCCGGAATGTTGTGGGCTTGAATCACGCACTTGGAAAATTATATTATTGTTGTTATCCAGAGCAATAGGGTTGGGCACAAAGTCTGTTTTTATAAACTCCACTCTGCGGATATCCATGTGCTTCGCTCAGGAGCGAAAGTTCAAATTAATCTCAATTGATTAAGATTAATTAATAAAGTAATTTAATTGTCATCAATAATATTGTTTCTACATACTTGAATCGTTTATTTGTTATTAAAAAAGTATATGTGGAAAAATCATTGTCTCAAATAATCCAACTTTGTTTATTAAACTTTGAGAATTTATTTTCATTGCTTCATGGATAATATAAAGGAATAGCCATACTGGTAAGTAAAATAAATATTAATGTAAGCATGTATTAAATAGTAATTTAAAATTTTCGAAATATGATTACATCTGAATTTTATTGTTTATTAATGACAATTTTTTGGCATGTTATTCTTCATTGTATATCAACTGTAAAAAGGAAAAAGAACGTAACCCTCAGTTTTTTCAAAATAGGTTTTATTGGATAATAACTTTGTACTCAACTAAATACACGTTGTGTCCAAAGGATGTAAGCTGCAAATGCCGATTTATTGTCTAAATTTGGCAGGCAAGTTTTTAACAAAATGAAGGAAGTGAAGTGGGAATAACGACTTAACCATAATTTTATTTAACTCAATAATTAATATCAGATTAGGGATATAAAAACAAAAAAATATCATGCACTTCACAGTTATGTCTATTTTGAATTTTAATGTTGACCGAAAACCAACAAAAAGTTTTTGTGCCTCCTGTAAAATTTGATTTGTGTGGATTACGTCCTTTTTCCTTTCTACACTGTATATGAATTAATGATATTATAATTATAAGTTATCAATTAATCTAGAACAAAGGTATTATAATTTTAGTATTAATAATCATAAATAAAGCACTTATTTTATTTGTCTTGACAGTAAAATGTCCATTTTAAATAATTATGATGTGTAAGTATTTCTTGAATGAATTTAGTATGTAGATACCTGTCCTTCAATATTTATATCGTTTGTAACAATACTGTTGTAAGAGAAAAGACAATATTAATATCCATTTTGTTGATTTAGGTTGAATGAGGAGTTTGCAGCTTTGAGGCTTTCTGATCTTCGAATCATCGCTACCCTGGGCGTGGGCGGCTTCGGCCGAGTGGAGCTGGTTCAACTGCAAGGAGACCCTAGTCGCTCATTTGCTCTGAAGCAGATGAAGAAAGCTCAGATCGTGGAGACCAGGCAGCAGCAGCACATCAAGAGCGAGAAGGAGATCATGGGAGAGGCTAATTGTGAATTTATTGTTAAGCTGTTCAAGACATTTAAGGATAGGAAGTACCTTTACATGCTCATGGAGAGCTGTCTTGGCGGAGAATTGTGGACAATTCTCAGAGACAAGGGTGAGATATTCATTTTAAACTAGATACTTTTCCTTAAAGGTTACATATTATATTATTTTTTTTAGTCAGTACTAGGGATTGCTATGCTATCTAACAGAATTTTCAGTCCCAGGATAAATAACAGTGGTGAAGATTCCATACTAGGCGATAATTTAAAACCTATCATCTTAAGGCAAATAAATTCAAATAACCTGAAGACATTTCAAATATAAAAACATACCAACAGAGTCACCTGTCTTTAAGTATTGAATTTAGGATGCACATACACAGAGATATACTATATTCGAAGATTCTTCTTTTAGTAACTAACACATGCAAATAAAGGCTTCGGTTAATCCAATGTTTTTGTGTATGTAGTTTTATGCTATTAGTCCTCGAGATCTCCGGACCGTCTACTTATTATATGAAACAACCCATGCTTCCAACGACACCGCCTACTTACCTAACTTTGTGTAACTAACGCACAGTGATCTCATTTCTCAGTAGCCTACTGGATAGAGGGCCGCCCGCCTAATAATGTTGTAGAATTTTTGAAGTTATACTTTAGGCGCGTTTGGAAAATCAGATCAGAGTGTATTTTTGGCGTGTGACATGTAACACATAATTTATTTTTTCACACAAAAAAACACACTCGATTGGATTCGAACCAACGATTGTTCGGTTATCAGCCGAACGCACAACCATTACGCCACAGAATGATACTGCAATAGTGACGATTATACAGTATAATATTATAGCTTGGAATTGTTCCGTTGCTAGGCAGCGAATTTATTATTGTCGGCCATTTGCAATTCCTTACGTAAACAAACTATTAAACGTCATAGTGGCATTATTTGTAACTTTAAAAATAAAAACAACGATAAATAATTATATAATTTAGTAACATAAGTTAAAATGTATAGAAATAAACCAACGGCGTTCCAATAAGCGGTCCTTTATCTTAAGTGTGTAATTTAACAAGATAATTATTATTAAGAGCTTGTCAAAGAATCTAGTTTATCACAAGTTTTGTTTTTGTTTTGTTACGCCAAAGAAGTATAACTTCTAACGCGCGTACATTAGTACACACACTGATTTTTTTTTACCACAGGTTTGCTATCACTGTTTATGTAGAAATTTAATTATCTTTTGTTTTTATTTACAGGACACTTTGATGACTCAACCACAAGATTCTATACAGCGTGTGTGGTTGAAGCATTCCACTATTTACATTCTAGAAATATTATATACAGGTAAGAGAGATTTTATAAACCTGACATATTCTACGAGTTTTATCTCACAAGATGAATGTTAGGGTATCTAGAAATAATTGATATGGGGATAAATAAATCTGCAGTTTCCATAGACATGCATTCTAAATATTTGATAATATAGTCACTTTTGTACTGTGCTATCATGCTCACGCTAAGAAAATTCTTGGATTATAGAAATTCTGCCGTTTTTGAGTCACAGGAATATGCATTACATTGGCGCGGCATTAATCTTTTTTTGACATTAGATGTCTGATTTTTAAAATAAACAAAAATACTGCATCCGAATTTTGACAGATTATGATTCTGAAGTATCCTTGAAAATTGTTGCAGTGAACGATTAATTTCTGTTTTTTGTTCACCTATCAATTATTAATATTATGTATTAAGGCAAACGTATAACATATAAGCAGGTCTATTCTTAACGGTTATCACTTTAGCATGTTAGGTGAATTAAGACGTCGGATCTTCCATCTTAATTTTCAATATGTAAAATTGATGTACTCTTTTTCATTCTCAACGTTAGCACGGCTGTGAGAGGGGCTGTTAAAAGATATCACCTTTTGAGTGTTCAGGCGGTCAACTTTTTTACATAATTAACCGCCTAAAAACGTAAAGTGATAAATCAGATATATTTATCATAATTAGCTCTTTTTGGATGTTAAGGCCATACCTTAGTTGAGACACGGTCTAAAAAGATCGTCGCTAGGCGATGCGCGGATTGCGGGTCGCGGGTGCAAATGAGGCATGTCAAACCAAATATAATTTCTCTTATAAATCCAACATGTGTCCATTTAATGTTCTGTTTATTGTTTTATCAGTAACAATAATAATATATTCATTGACATGTTTTCTTTTTAAAGTAAATGGGTAACGTTTTAAGTCATCTTTACACGATTTAAGAATTATTACGGCCGTCGCCATCACAAAGCAAAATGACGTGTTTCCAGCTCTACATTCTCTCTCCGAATGGGAGCGAGTGCAAAATTTTGTCGCGCCTATGGTTGAAAATTATTTGCCGTTTCACTGATGAATCACCTTAAGCGATAGTGTTAGAATAGGCCTGCAGAGGCACCTAGTGGAAAGGTACGATTTTTGCAATTTGAGATGGTTTATTGATAATTTACATTTTAAAGTGTAATAATTAATCAATACATCCTATCTAAAAACAATAGTATGATTTTTTAATTAGTTTTTTTCTTACGCAGCACAATTTTTTTTGAAATAGTCATAGTTTTAATGTTATTACTTATTTTATATTTATTTAAAAAAAACATTGATTTTTCTGAAAAAATTAAATGTGTACCTATATGTACTTGAAATACTTTTTATATAATAAATCAAACCGGGCTTCAATATTGGGACCATACAAAAATTAGATGCGTTTGAATTGTTCATGTATACCTAGATACAATATGGTCTTGGTTCTGGACTAGGTATTTTGTATGAAATGATATTACTTCATAATACTGTACTTCGAAAACAAAGGAATAAAATAAACAAGTAAATAACAATTTTGCAGAATCTTTCAAACCATAGTTCAAGAAATCTCTTCTTCAAGCACAATGTTTTTGTACTGTATGCTATGACAGATTTCGAAACAAAAACAGCAGTTTCCATTCTCGTAAAATGTTGGCAGTCCATAAAAATTTCTTTCTTTATTGAATTTCCAATAAAAATATGTATAATGTATATATAAACATAATGTTATTTTTTATATACAACATTAAATACTTTGTTTAGAAGATAATATCGTCACCGTTCAGGCAAAAGTCACCAACCCTAAAAACATAGTTTTGAGATATCGCAATTTGAAAGTTTGAAAATGCAGGAAAAATCAGATTTTAATGTTTTGAAGGTTTTATCTACATTAAATTATTTTCTCATGTCTTCTTAATAATTTATTTAAGGTACTTTTACTTTTTGATGCTAATTAAAACATCTGGAAGGTTTTAAAGGAGGCAAGGTAGCTCAAATTATGGTTTGGTGGCTTTTGCTTGTTAATAATCTGAACAATGTTAGCCAAAAGAAGCATCAGTAAAACTCACCATCCATAGTATAGTGACTTTTGCTTGTATATTTATAACGAAGGATTTTTTTTTATAGAGTCAATAATGTCTATTCACCTATAATTACTTTTGCTTGTTAAGATTTTATCGAAAGTCATTTAGTGAAAAACAAATAATTCGGATTTAAGCAAAATTTTACTAACTAATGTACCGAGGTGAGTTTTGCATCTTAAAGAACATAATTTTACGCTTCCGGTGACATACTCAACTCAAAACTGCCATTTTCAGGGTTGGTGACTTTTGCCTGAACGGTGACGATATACTCATAACTGTAAGAAAGAAATTATAGATTTTTGTTAATTTGTCAGCATTTTATGAACATATAAATTGGCGTTTATGTCCAGAGCTCGCATATGTATGCTTTGCTTTATATGAATGACATGGGAAATAATATACTTGGTGATATGTAAAATAATTTTTTTTTTTATTGTAGAGATTTGAAGCCGGAGAATCTATTGCTGGACAGTAAAGGTTACGTGAAACTGGTCGACTTTGGCTTTGCTAAAAGATTGATTTCGGGTAGAAAAACGTGGACATTCTGTGGAACGCCGGAATATGTTGCGCCAGAAGTAATTCTGAACAGAGGACACGATATCAGTGCTGACTACTGGTCCCTGGGTTAGTAAAGACGTCTTTTTTATTCAGTTTAATTGATAAAAAATAAATCATGATCTCATGAAAATTTAGCATTTTTATTTAGCAGCTGTTGTAGAAATCTGCTTTTGTAGTGCTTTATGGTTTCTAGGATATATTGTTAGATGGCAGTATATTACCGCAAGTGTATTGTTTTATTTTTCATTACAATAAATTTTAGTTAAAATTTCTTCACACATATTATATTTTAGAAACAGGAAGAAGAGAAATAATAATTAACTTAATATTTATACGTAAAATCCTAATGTTACTTTTTGTGGAAAACGTTGGTTGCATGACTATTAACCTTTTTTATTTTAATTTGTTTACTTTACAGGAGTTTTAATGTTTGAACTATTAACTGGTACTCCACCGTTCACCGGAGCAGACCCCATGAAGACCTACAATATCATCCTGAAAGGAATTGATGCAATAGAATTCCCTCGTGATATCACCAGAAACGCTACAGCGCTTATAAAGAAATTATGTCGAGACAACCCTGCGGAACGATTAGGATATCAAAGAGGCGGCATCTCTGAAATACAAAAGCACAAGTATGTTATCGTTGTTTCATATATTTAGCTCTCATTTAGCTTCTGAGATTTATGTATAATGTTTTATGATATTAACCACTGAATTGCGTTAAATAGCTACACAGTATTCTCTAATACAAATAAGTTTTCCTTTCGAAACATTTCTTTAATGATCATTTCTGTTGCTTTGTATGTTTTTCAATTTTTTTTTTGCTTTATGGTATTGCACCTGGCTGATACACATACTAGTAATAGAATACAATATGAGTCGCTTAGTTGCTCAACCCGCTCTGGAGTTTTTTTCGAGTTTCGAGTAAATCATGAAAAACTGTTTATTGCACTTACGATGATGTTGATGCCAGTAGTGGTGACGTTTGTATAGCGATTTAAACGTATGAATTGCGACATCTGATTGGTCGGCTATGTAGAGCGGATTCAGTAACCTGTTATTTTATCCTAGAGCGGATTTGGCGACTCAAGTCAATATTCATTTTGATTTTTTGACGAAACAGGGTGTAATTTAAACTTCACACCTGAATATCTTCTTGGTAGTGCACTCATGGCTGAGGATCGTGACCACATTTAAATTTCGCCATCCTTTGAGCGACCAAGACTTTCCATCCTTCTCGATCTTCCGCTTCTCTCAGGGCAGAATGGATGGTGCCCCCAGTCAGCTCTTTCACTTGGTCGCTCCATCGCGCAGACGCTCTTCCTCTGCTTCGCCTTCCCTGGAGGCTACCCAAAACTACCAGTCTCTCCAGGTTGTCCAGTCCGCGCCTGACAATATGTCCAAAAAACTGCAGAATTCTTCTCAGACATATCGTTGAGAGCCGTTCCTTTATCTTCAGTCTCTGGATGATTGACTGGTTCGTCCTGTGCTCTGTCCAAGAAATGCGAAGCATTCGGTGCCAACACCACATCTCAAAGGCATCAATTGCCTTCCGTTCTCTTGCCTTCAGGGTCCACGACTCGACTCCGTATAGAAACATCGAGGACACTAATGTTTGCACAAGCATCATTTTTGTGGCAATCGAAATTCCCCGATCCTTCTATATAGTGGTAAGGCGTGTCATCGCATTTTTTGCAATCTGTGTGCGCCTTCTTATTTCCGCTTCGCATCCGCCCTTTCCACTGATGGTCGATCCAAGATATACAAACTCGTCGACTGTTTCGAGGTTTTGGAGTGTACTTGGTGTTGGTAGAAGGTTGGCCCGATCAACAACCATTAACTTGGTCTTATTCCTATTAATAAGGAGGCCGTACTTGCGACTCTATTCCTCTACCCGGTGTAGCAGCTCTGTGAGTTCTCTTTCATCAGCAGCGATTAGTGTGGTATCATCTGCGAATCTTAAGTTGTTTATTTTCTGGCCACCAATTGTTATTCCGCCTTGCCAATGATCTAGGGCTCTTCGCATTATATGCTCTCCATATATATTGAATAACTGGGGAGATAAAACACATCCCTGACAAATTCCCTTCTCAGTTCGGAAACTCTCAGAAAACGCACTATTTACTCTTACCTTTGTGTGACTATTGTTATATAAGTTTTTGATGAGACAGGTAAGGTGTGATGGAACTCCCATTTCCAGAAGTGCCTTCCACATACAGTTCCATCTTACGCAGTCGAATGCCTTCTGATAGTCAATAAAGCATAACATCATAGGGGTATTAAACTCTCTGCATTTTTCAATTAGTTGTCTGATGTTTAGAATTTGCTCTCGAGTTCCCTTGCCCATAACAAAACCTGCTTGTTCCTTAGGTATTTGTCGGTCGATGAAATGCTTCAGACGTCTGCTGATTATATGTAATAGGATCTTGCTTGCATGTGGAATAAGTGAGATTGTTCGATAGTTTTCACATTTACGTGAGGAACCTTTTTTGTGAAGGGGGATCAAGATTGACTCTGTCCAGTCCTTGGGCCATACACCACTTTTCCAGATCATGTTGCATAATTGATGTATGGTTCTTTTTCCGTCATCATTGACCTTTTTTAAGGCTTCTGCAGATATGCCATCGCCACCTGGTGACTTGTGGGTTTTTAGTCTCTTTATCGCCTCTATCACTTCACTAAAAAGTATCTCAGGTTGCTCATCGATACGTACATCAACCACCTTATCATCCTCTTCTGTATCTCTGTATAGGGCTTCACAATATGTTTTCCAACTTGCCGTGACCCTATCCAACTCCATAAGTAGTGTGCCGTCCTCTTCCTTGATGGCCCAGTTAATTTTCTTAAAATCTCCTGTGATTTCTTTCACTTTTTGGAAAAGATCGCGAGTTTCTACTCTGCCAGCATGGGTTTCGATGTCTTCACACTTATTTCTGAGGAAAAGATTCTTGTCCCGCCGACAGAGTCGCTGAACAACTCTGTTTTGTTCAGAGTATCTTGCATGTTGTATAGTTGAATTAAGTCCCTTATTTCTAAGATCTGCTCTTATTTGTATGGCCTCCCATGTTTCATCAGATATCCAGATCTTGCGACGTTTCGGATGTTCCTTACTGTTAAGTACTGTATAGCATATACGTACATTCAAAACTAGTTTTGTTGAAAAATCGCCCAGAGCGGGTTTGGCAACTAAGCAACTCATATGCAAGATGGTATTCTTACGTGGTTACATTTAAAAGTTTCGAATACCAAGCGTGCATCATTCATTTTATTGAGAGTAATATAAATTAAAATGAAGTTTCCGGCCACGGCGACAGAACCAATGAGGTTGTGCCGCAAATTGCGTTTAGGCAGAGCTTAATGGAATTTTAAAAACCATCTGCAATTTGTATTCTTAGATCATTGAAAACAAATAAATATGACTCACAAAGTGTGCATTAATTTTGAAGGATCTCCAAAGCCTACGTCTATTATTAGTCTAGGCAGGGTTTAATTGTACTTTAAAATCCAACCAATACCATATTCCATTTGTATTCTTAGTTCAATGATAACAAATAAGTACCTACTTACCTATGACTGACAAAGTTTAGTATGCACTATTTATATTTGATATCCACAGCCTACCTCCACCCTTTGCCACTGCCACATACCCATTTATGTGTGAAACAGGATTGAAATATATAATTGCTTTGTATGAAAAGTTATAAGAAATTTATTTCTGACATTGGATTTCTATGGACTCATGTGTATGAATTGTTATTATTTTTTTCCATAGCAACGTAATACAATTTGAAAGTTTTGGGTTGACTTGTTCTAATTCAATTTTCTTTGAGAACAAGACATCATTAATATTATACAGAGTTCAATCTTCAATTTTTCTCAATGATTCTTCAATCAATAATTTATAACGCTGTCCATTCAAAATACCATTGATGGATTGGAAATACATTGTGTTAATGTTACATATACTTTCACAGATGGTTCGATGGCTTTAACTGGGAAGGCCTGACACAAAGAACGCTCTCCCCGCCCATCATGCCTATCGTAAACTCGTCTTCCGACATGCAGAACTTCGACGACTACCCTCCCGACAGTGACGGACCTCCTCCAGATGACCTTTCCGGATGGGACAATGACTTTTAGGAAGATATATTAATATTTTTGAGTGCAATGCGAACATGTGTGAAAGACAACAAGAATACTTATGGGTCTGTCAATATAAATTATTTTCTGTCCAAAAAGGTAAACAACACCATTTTTAAAAAAAGTATTTAATATAACTACGTAAATAGTCTGACGTATTCTTAGAATTCTGTAAGCAGTTTGAAAGCTTCTGAGTTCTTCAAATAAGCCATTCATTAGCTTGACCTCTTAGTTACTAGTAAAAAAATGATTTTGAGTATAAAACATTATTTTCATAGATGAGTACACGAGTATCAAAGTGGGACATAAACCATCTACTAAATTTTATGGAAGAAGTGATTTTTCATTTCATACACCTTTGTGTATTTCAATGATGTTTCAAGGTACAGAATCACATTAAATAAGATAATCATAAGATATAAATTTTGTAAATATCAAATATTATCAAAATTACTTATGCCTGCTTTTGATAGAAACTTTGGCGTTTGTCTGTTTGTGATACGGACAGGCCTATAAGTTGCTTAGTTATACGCTTTCGAACATTACTCGATTCCATTACAGATAATTAAAATTAAAAATCACCTTTATTTTGAAAAAGAAAACTGACTCAGATTCTCTGTTTTAGACTGACGTTAGCACACTGCCGCAAGTCCGGCGGCCATAATATTTTAAGTAGATTGTGATCAGTGATTGGTCAATGTGCACAATATGTCCGCTGCCTTTGCGAACATGGGTGCCAAATGTCCGTTTTTTATATTATATACGAATACAACCGTTTTTGATACGTTTCATCACTTGTACACTACCATAATCAATTAAAATGTGAATTTAATGGGAGGTGGCTTTTGTCCGACTTTAATTCCATGCTAGTCACATTTGCCATTCAAACTATAATTTCACCTTTCCATATCAATTAATAATTAAATTGTATTATAAAATATTTAATATGTTATCATGACGTATGTAGATATTTAAAAAAAAAAAAACACAGACTTTCAAATTATTTTTGTAATTTATCTAATTATTTCTGAGATTGGGGTTGTTTTAATCTTTGGACAGATTTTTTCAGCCGACTTAAATAATGTAATCGGTTATGCATGTTCAGATTATAATACGATACTGTAGTAACACTCATTAGTCTAGCGATAGTAAATGCTTGGTGGGTTAAAATTTAATTCCAAAAATTGTAACTTCAAATTCTGGATTAAATATTTAATTTGAAAAAGTAGCGAATTTTCAAAATATCAAAAAATATTTACATACCTTGCTTTATTTAACTTTTCCATCGATGTATATTTAAAAACACTACCCATAAACTGTAGGTAAGTGAAAAGAAAATAATATTGTAATTTTTTCCCAAGTGTAAAAAAAATGTTTATTCGAAAGTGCATTTGCCATCGCCGAATTAATTAGACCATTGAAGTGATTGCTTAAATGAAATTGAATGAATGCGTAAGTTGAATGTGACTAGTATAATTTTTGTATTTATTTACAGTTGACAGTTTCACAAATTCTTATGGGACATCTTATGATAATTTGAACATAATATTAAATATACATATCACATAATTATTTACATTGCATATTGAATATCACAAATACTGAGTTTTTCATATTTCATAGCTTGATGAAGTTCATACCAGACAGCAGTTAAAATAATATATCAATCTACTTTATCATTCATTCTTCTCATGTTTTGTGAATCAAGTGTTTGAAGCAATATTTTTCTTCAGATAAAATTATACTTAGTGAATGCTTACATTATTAATTCATGAATTCGTTAAAATGTAGGTATTATTTTCGAAGGAACACATACTATAATAATGTATGAAAATAGCAGAATGAATAATATTATAAATTTAAAAAAATATAGTTACTAATGTTACCATATCTATTGTTAGAGTCTATTTTTATAATGTTTTGATAAAATATATTTGTTATATAATATCTACTATTATATTATCATAGCAAAGCAATCTTATAGCCTACATATTTTGTTTGTGCATATTCGATAGTGTTTTACTATCCTTGTTAATTATAGTGAATAAAATAACAAAATATGCCTTCACTGCTAATTAAAAACTAATAATATTGTTATAATTAAGAATTGGTGCTAATATTATAATGATAGAGATGTATTTGATGTAGACATATCTTAAGATATCTTAACAACCGTTAAATCTTTTTCTTTCATTTAAATGTTATAGTTTTTGCAATTTTCCCTCTAACTAACTGTATGTTATTAAATTTCTTATATAGAGAAAAATATTATTGAGTCTGATAGATAGTTGAAATTTCGACATTATAATAATTGTATCTTGCCCATTTTATAGTGCCTTGCCAAACAATACTTCAATTCATACTTTTTTTTTTTTCTTAAATAATAATGAACTTAGGTACATACATAACAGAAATAATAATTTTAACATAAATAAAATTGTATTAAAAGTGCCAAAAATCGGTGACATGTTGGTTTAAATCTATGATTTATTTTGGTTTTATATACTTTGCATGCCGTGAATATATTGGAAAGTTACAAATCATAACGTTACGGACAGTACTTCGAAGTCGAAGCGTCACATGTGGATATTGTTTAGTTTGCCGAATAAATACATATATTAAGTGTCATATTGTGGTCATTATACTGTAAAGCATTGTCAAACCACATAAATCGAAGTAGGCTTATACTGTTTTAGAAAATAATAATTTTGAATTCAATTCATGTGTCACGTTGCTATTGTACATGGTTTTTTGTCGGTGGATTAAACTCAATGACATACTTACGTTTAATCATTAATTAAATTAATTATCCGTCATATCATCGAAGAACCAATTTTTTTCTTTGTTTATTGACTAACGTAATATGAGAACATTTCCCGTTAGCTTAAAAATATTGCTAAATTACCATTACTTCCCCTTTTAAAATAACATATATTAAATTACAACTTTAATAAATTCCTATATTAACACACCTACCTACTCACCCGCTTGAGAAATTTTTCTTTTGTAAAAATACTTTTTATGTTCAGTTTTGTTCCTTTAGTTTGTATAAAAATGCTGTGGGAGACAATAAGAAGTTAACACTAATGTTAATTATATAGATATACTATTGATTGAACTGGTGCTAATGTTTTAAAACACCTGAACATTTTCATCATTAAAAAAATTTAATTAACCATCCTAGATACAAGAATAACAGCCTACGTTATATTATTATTTCTTACTTATATTTTGTTTTTGTTAAGATAACGAATTAGTAAAAGAATATTTTTATCTTTAAAGCATACTCTTGTAAATAAGATTTTTTTTTTAATATAGCTATATTAATAATCAAAATGTTCTATTTATATACAAATGTTAGTTTTGAATTAAATTATTGTTAGATTTTGTTTATTCGCCTTCCAGACATCATTATGTAAATCATATTTCAGAGGTAAAACCTTGCATATAGAGATAATAGAAAATACCTGATATATGAATATTTTTTTATCATACCTGGTATATTATGTTAATAATGTAAATAACTTAATATTTTCATATTATGAAAGAAAATAATAAACGTGACTCAAAATGTTTACCTGTGTTTCATACCTTACATACCTTGCTTTCATCTTTTTAGTTCATGTCTCTGTTCCTAAGTCAGAGCATGCAGATACCTCCAAAAATCCCTTTCTTGTTGTGTCTTCGTTATGCCGTGTCCACAATGGCAACAAGTTGCTGGCAACCTCGTTAGATTTTACGATAATTATGATAATTATCATAAAATTTAATGAGGTTGCCAGTATGGATACAGCATTATACCGTATACACTCTGTGGATGGTATTTAAGATATTTAATAATCTTCCATGATGCCGGAATCCGGTAGGTTTGAAAGAAAGGCAGTTCAGGTTGAGACTCTATGGATTGATGTATCCATAAGACATAATCAAGCCAGGTCCCACGTCACTTTTTCATTTCCCTACGCATTAAAGTAATTAAATAAATTAATGATGAACCTCCTCCTCCTGGAAAAAGTCAGAAAAACATAAATATGTATTTTGTATTATCCAAATGGAGGTAACCTGATTGACACTAGACTTTTGGAATTCTCTATTCTTCATCGGACGGTTTTTCCTCCAGCTTGACCTATTAGCATATTATCCTACTTGGATTTGTGGTGAACTTTAAGGATGCCGATCAAATCCTCTGTGGAGTGTCTTCATATTATATTGACTGGAAATACCTTTAAGAAAAGAGCTTCATAAATCCGACTGACACTCGGTTCGACAGATCAGCCATTTCAACTTAGTTTCTGTGAAGGAAAATTTGACAGCTTTCAAAAAGTTACTTACCTCGTAAAGTTTGAAAAAGCGAGTGTGAAGGTCTCTACGCAACAAGGGTTGACCATAATAGATTAATAATTAAATCAGAATAGGATTCATGTACACTCTAGTCACTAGTGCATGCCATTAAGGTCTAAAGAGGTTTCTTCTGGGACACTCAGCACAACTTTGATAGACACCTAACGTTTGTTATGCCAGGGTGTATGTATGCACGTAGAATCGTGACGGAAGTCTGGAGGAAGACGCTAAGGCTGACGTTAATCCAGCGACGGATTGACATAGTTAATGATCTATTTTTTCCCCCAAATTCCTTGTTTACAAAGAATTTTTGGCGCTGTTCAGTTATGAGGAATACAGCGGAAAACACATTTTTAAAAAAGCCGATATACTGGATTATTTGTTAGGTTAACCTAACCAAACCTAATCTAACCCCTAAACTAACCCATACTAACAAATAATCCGGTATATCGGGAATTTTCAAAATGTGTTTTCCGCTGTATTCCTCATAACCGAACAGTACCGAATTTTTAAAATTAATTATAGTATGTAACTAGTTATTTTAGAACATTTCGATCATTCTATAATCCAGTATAAAAATACTATATAAGCGTGAGGTTCGATAGTTTTCTGCATGAAACAATCTAAAATGGAAGGGGTGGCGAGGTAGAGGAAGTGGTGTATACATTATGTAATGTCGATGCTACCTCTGCATATTGCTTCGCAATAGAAAAAGTCATAACTGCCTATTCATGGTTAAATTTAATGGCTCCACTAGAATGCATCAGTGTTAACTCTGAGGTTTTAAAAATGTACAAAATGGTACCCTAAAATCTCCATTTGCATGGGTTGTCTGCGATGAAAAATGTCTTGGAGCTAAATTTAACTAAATTAGCTAATAAATGTAAAATCATAGCGTTGCATTCTTAAACGAAAGTAAACTTTTTATTGGTCGTTGTCGAGAAGAAGTTCTCCCTCAAAATGTAATTATTATATTTTCTGATTCTATTTGAATTTAAAACAACTTATCTTTTAAACTTTACTCTAAGTCGGAGCTGTAAAAATATCAAAATAAAAAAAAGAAACAGAATTGCGAGTGTCGCCTTTTCGGCGGTATGGCAGTTGCAATAAGACAAAATGTAAGATATTATGGATGTAAATAAAAGAAAAATCCAGTGGTGTAGATATTTTAGAAGAGTTATAGTATGAAAATCCTCGTTTTCATAAACTTTGTTAGTTAAGCGTATTTGTTTTAAAATTCAATAAAACCCTGCTTAGTCCAAGCCATAGTTGATAATACTAAAAAAAAAAATCGTTTATCTATAAAATATCTATATTATAGACAGATGAGTATTTCTTATCGATTATGGTTTAGTTTAAGCAGGGCTTAATGAATTTCAAAAAACTAACTCACTTGTGATATGTATTCTTAATTCAACGAAAACAAATAAGTATGACTGAAAAAGTGTGCACTAATTTTGTCGGATCGCCCATAGCATACCAAAACTATTATGGTTTAGAGACAGGGTTTAATTAAATTTAAAAAAACTAACCAACACCATTTTCAAATTGTATTCTCAGCTCAATGAAAACAAGTCTGACAAAGTTTAGTGTTCACTACTTATGTCCAATCTTAACAGCCTATGACCTGGAATGACGCAAAAAGACTGGCGAAGAAGAAGGATTCTTGGAGGCGCTGTGTAGTGCCCATATTTATACTCCAGTTATGAGGCGAACAAGGCCTAAGAAGAAGAAGATGAGGAAAATTTAGACAATATTAGTCTGTAATATTTAAATGTTTTAAAATGGCCTATTTTAATTCGATGGGATCTTTATCATTTTTTCAACGTTTTTATTAGCTCTTATTCTTATTTGTCCGGTGGTTGTTTATCCAGTACAAATCTTGCAATCGATTTTTAACTAACTTCCCGACTAGCTAGACATTTGAAACTTTTAGAATACATATGTCAGAACACAATGCCAATGCATTCTTTTAATACCTTTAGTCATATTTAAGTAGAATTGAATTAATTTTCAGTTAATTCTGTTTTGTATGAAAAGTTATTTCGGAAGAAATCCGTAATCCAATCCACTATTATTGGTTGCTAAGTGGGTGGTCCTAGCAACAAAATTATTAATATATACGTGGGTTACTATGGAAATCAAAATGACATTTCAGTATTCTATATTTGTTTGTTTGTTTGTTATTTATTTACTTCATACCAAGTACAAGTTTGAGCATATTGAGCATAATAATTGAACAGAAAATTTAAAAACGTTGTATATAAAAAGTTCTTTTTATCTTGTAATTATTATCAATAATCTATCAACATTATAATAATGTCATCTTAGTAAGCAATGTATTAATATTGAGTATATATTATGTAAATTCCAACCACTTCTAATTACCAACACTTATTTAGTTAATAATAATGTGTCGACGATAATATATTGTAATGTGTAAGTTTGGTATATAAACGAGAAGTAACTAATATTCTGTGTCAGTGTATGCCATTGATGAGTATGCATAGTGATTAGTGACGAGATACCGAAAGGCAAAACTCGGTTTGCAAAAAATGATTGAAATGGAGTACCTAGTACAAAACTTAAATTAGTATGAGGTTATTTTTAATAATAAAAAAAAAACATTACGTCGAGATACGGTAGGGTTTGTCCACCCGAATATCGAGTGACGCTAATAAACAATCAAAAAGTATTCTGAAATACCTCTACCTCTACCTCAACAATGTTGCGATCAAGCTACGCCTGAAAACTGAGTAAAGAAAAAAAATGTAGTTATCAGTAAAGTTTAAATTTTAAATCAGGACTGCACACGTTTATTTAATTCGATTATGTCATTCAACAAATTGATTTTCAGTCAAAATAATGCGTCAGAAACAAGTTGAAACAACATGTCGATAGTATGGATTATTATAATCGTGACCGAGCCAGGAGCGCACGCCACTGTAAGCAACCGTGAACAACTTCCAGAGCCGCAAAGAAATATTATTCATATCGTTGGCTGCATGTGATTTAGAATGCAATAAGAAAGTTTAGCGGATACTTTAGTCGTTAAGTGCGGCCCTGTTTACATTCCAAGTTTGAATATACGACCCCAAAAATGATTTCCTACGATTGGCTAGGCAAATTATCGCTCTAAATTTTGTTTATATTTGAAATTGGAACGCTAGGTTAAATTAAATAAAGTGAGGGTACGAGGCAAGTGTGTAGAGATGTAGACTAAAATTGAGAGATATGATATTTTTTGGATAAAAATTTACCTACGGATTTGGAAAAAGATAATATAGTCTACGATTTACGTATTGTTGTTAGTGGAGCTTGTGATTTATATATCGTTTTTTTTTCGGTTTTCTCGAGATTCGTAAATAATAATTAGAATTTTTTCTCTCGAAAATTCGAGATTAGTTTATTGATTTCTCAAGAATCTGGAGAGTTCTCAAGAAATTAATATCTTTATTTTTTTAACTCATCCAGCCCAAATATTTTGTTGTCAGTATCAAATTCGTGACCATTTTTTTAAAGATTTTCACCTGCGAATACTAAAAAATAATATTGTTGTTTGATTTAATAAAACGCATTTTTTTGTAGTACTTATTCCACTTTAGTAAATAAGAGTCCCTCTGAGGCAGTTCCACCATAAATTGACAGTTAACAAAATAAAAGGAATTTAAAAATAATACTAAAGAAAATAATTTCGTTTTTTAACAGGTTTTTTTCTTACGTTTTATTGTGCTAAAACAATCGTTCAAAGTTGAGGGCTTTTTCTTAGTTTATCTTGTAAAAAGTAATGTGTTGAATAGTTAGTTCACTATTGGTTAATTTGTGAAGTAACTGTATGTAGTACTGTAAAATGAGTAGATAAATTTTTCTCAGAATGATATAAAACAGACGCTGCATATGAAGGATGATTTACGTAAGTAGTATAGATTTGAATTTAAGTAAGAGATTTAGAATGAAAGTCGAGTGCGGCAAAGATGCCGCAATGTAATATGCACTTTAAGAAACGCCACGAACTTCACATATCAGATTTATGGGAGATCCAAGTTGCAGTTTGGAGAACATCACGCCCGCGAATCTTAACTCAGCCGTCGGAAATTTCCAGAAATTTCGCTCGCTCGCTTATAAATCACGCGAAATTGCCTTTTGGTTTCGGCCTCGGGCTTCGCAGGGTTGAGCCAGGTGATTTCCCGCCAAAATTTAACGAATAAATCAGCAGGTAACCGCTGGCCGCCGCCGCGACGCCCGAGACGCTACATGACGCCTGTTTCTTAACTACAACGTGACGAAAGCTCGTTACGACAAAGTTTTAAGTTGGTAATTTGGGGAGGCTTTTTTTACTTAGGTGTATTTGATCTATCTATCTATAAACAATGGTGATTTGTAAAACTGTTTTTCAAATAATGTAATATTAAAATAGGTACCTACTGTTAATGTAATCATGCAAATATCATGATTATGCAAGAGATAAAAATCAATGATTGAATCGGTCCATATAAAATGAATGCACAAGATTATTCCCAATGTAGTCTATAAAGTGCGTAACTTTGTTTGTACACAATTGTAATAAATTAATGATACCTGTGCAGAGTACCTAAATCACAACAATTATTAATAAATTATGAACCTCTACTGAGGCATTACTTTACCTAAATAATAATAAAATATAAGAAGAAAATTTTTTTATGAAACAGCCCTGAAGTACACGATCAGTATGTAGTAAAATTATAAATTAAAATATACCAAAACCATTACACAACATGTGAAATTAATATATTTCTGAAGGCCTTTTTATTTTGTTTACTTTTAACCGTTGTGTTTTGAGTTGAGAACGTTGCATTTAATAAGGCGAGAGTAATTACTTAAGTTGCCACACGATGCGGCTAACAAGCGAACTTTCACCATACTGAACTTACATACTTCAGCGATAATTTATTTGTTCAGATTTGTCTAAGTAACTTTAAAGCATATCTACACATACACACTAACATCCCATGAAGTCGGATGTATGAAGACATGGTAGATTTTACAAGAATTAATAGATGCCTCACATATTTTTTCACTTCGGTGGTATTAAAGGTGTAAATGAATTTTAAAAAGTCGAGGACTTCTTTGAGGACGAGAAGTTCTTTGAAATAAATCAATAGGTATACCCATGGCCCCCACATCTTTAAGCGGCCCTCCAGGCCAGGATATTGGGTGGGCCCCCTACCTATTGCTATTGTTAAAGGCAGTCTGACGCTCTCCAGTATTGTTTATATTTGTTTGAGGTCAAATAAACTTTAGTGTAAGTTAGCGATTATCGAATTATGGAGTTGTCGAGTATTATTCAACACGTCTTAACAACCATCGTCACTGTTCTGGCAGAAGACACTAATTCGAAAAAATGACATAGTGAGTTAGTTATACCAAAATGTTCCTTATTTCAAACTTTTCCGTCTGGAAACCTTCTTAATAAATAAACAGTCTTTATTTTAAAGTCATCCTTTTTACGATTACTTAATAAACTCACATGATAGACCATTTCAAACATTTTAACAACTTCAAAGTCAAATTACTCAAAACTTTCTCCAGTTAGTGTGTTCTGCCAGAACAGAGACGAATATATTTTAAAATGGCAATAAGTCCGAAGTAAGTCCCTTTTTTTGCTATTAGAGAAAATTTAAGATGTATATTTATCTCATTTATCTGGTCGACCCGTCACGCGGGGCCCCCCTCTTGTGGGGGCCATGGGTATACCTACCTACTTAGTTCATAATAGGTATATTCTTGTTTAACCTGACTTCTACGTACCAATGTTATGTATTTTTAAATAATAAAACAATCAATGACCTATGCTACGAGTATATTATCTATACCATAACAACGTATGAAAATGTGCACATCAAAAATATTGTCGGAAAGTATTTATGAGTGTTTTGACCTTACCCTAAAATTTAATGTAATAAAGTATAATATTGCATAAGCGAGAGAAATGTTTTCCGTTGTATAAAACAATGACATATATTATTATTTTTGTAGGGTAGGTACTTTGAAACATTGAATTTATTTACACAAGATTAGTTTAAACACTGATCCGTAGTGTAGTGAAAGGATGATAAAAATACTGTATAAAAATTGGGGCGGCATTTTGTCTAGGGATGTCACTGGTTGATGGTGATCAATAGAAGCTGATGATAACGGTTACCTATTGAGTTAGTAAGAAATTACGTAACGTTATCAAAGGCAGTCTAAATATAATATGTAACTTTAAGAGGGTCATAATATTAGGGCTGGGCATTATAATTCAATTAATTTCATAGGTACGTGCGTTGTATGATACACTGAAGTACATGGTACATTTAATTATATATTAATAATATTTATCGTCGGGTTTATTATGTTAAACTTTAAAATTAAATGATACCTACATTCATTTTATTATTCTTCAATTAAGGTAACAAAACTAACATACATAAGATAGGTACGTTTTACAACCAGAATTATTAATCGTTTAAAAGGAAGGTAATTGTGCCGCAGATGCCGTCATGAGCTTTTATGATATTTTTTTTACGAAAACAGTTTATTCCATGTAGACAATTATAATAAATACCTTTTTCTGTCGGCGCATCGGCTTTTTGATCCAATAATCGTTAATTGAAAATTTGAAATTCTCATACATTTTGATGCATCATTATCACAAACTAAGATTATCTGAGGTAATATTAGGTTGGGGTAGGTTAGATTAGGTTAGGCTATGTTGGGTTAGGTTAGGTTTGGTTTGGTCTATTATATCTCTTAAAATATCATGACGGCAGCTGCGGCACATTTACCAAAAAGAATAAGCGTTTCCTTTGCAGCAATCCATGATTATTGTTTATAAAATAAATTTTTGACATATTATAAATGTGGCAAATACTCAGTCATAAACTCATATAATAAAAAAATATCGATATTAATATTTTCTCAAAAATTAAATTTGTTAAAAAATTAAATGTCCATAATACAATTATTTTTTATTTGTGAACCTTAACAATGAATTTATAATAGTGACGTCAAATCTTGATATTATTAAAACGTAGGTACCTATTTGTGTTCGCACACTTTTTGAACCGGTACCTTCATCCTTTTGTAATAAATTTGATGTATCATATAATATATTATAATGTATAATATATAATAAAATAATGATTTGTAATAAATTAAACAAAGCTTACGGACAATCAGTTTATATTAGGTATTTTATTAGTCCGATAGATAGTGCGATGTGAAAAAATATTATTTTACGTTTCTAACATTATGACAGATCGTGAGATCCAATGATGGTAGTCAAACAGTATTAAAATAGTAGCAGTGAAACAGTGAGTTTTGAAAGCATCAGAGTTGTATTGTAATCTCACCAATGCATTTCCTAATTAGATCTTAGTGGCTCTTTTTTCTAGGTCGAATATGTGATGTCGACAGCGTTGCGAATTGTCCTGGTGTATCGTCAACTATGGTTTATTAAATCAAAAATTTTGCCAACTTGACATATTATTTAATCCTTCTCTAGCAGTAAAATTTGAAAGCATCTTTTATAATATGCTCGTGTACATCATTTGATAGATATATTTACATTAATAGTTTATAAATTAATACAAAACGACGTAAAAAACTTCAAATACGTAAAAGTAAGCTTAGTTAGATCTAAAAACCTTATAAGCTATCTTTGAGTAAAAAGGTTTTTTTTAAAATTCTGAATTATATTAAATGCTTCGCCGAGTAATTGGCTATGCTTTTTAATGTTGCTAAATTGACAACCCTTTTAAAAATTTCAGTTACTCGACGTTAAGTGACCTGTAAAAATCCTTTAATCTATCCTTTTGGTATGGATTTTATGCTGTTTTAATTGATGACCTATTTTCCAAAGTATCAAACAAAAGGTTCTAAACATTAAAAATCAAACTGAATATATTTTTTCTTGTTCATTGTAGTAAATTGTAGTCACCCAGTTCAGTCTTTGGATCAGTGATTCTCAACCGTTTTTGTTTCGAGGAACACTTGAGACATTTTATAGAATCTCAAGGAATCCTTACCTGACATACACAATATTATGGACCAGTTAGAACAATTAGAAAATAGATGCGTAAAAGAGAAAACTGTTAACATACCGAGACAAAGTAGTGTTCAGCAGCCTTTTAAAAAGACTAAAAACGCCGTCACGACTCAAAGTGTACCTATAGTCAGCAAGCACTTCAGGTGAAAGTTTTGATTAGGTAGTTAGTTATTTCAATATCGTATCCGGAAATTTGTACGTAAACAGTTCACCGCAGGACAATTATTCGTGCGCCGCAGTACGTGAAACATGAGTTCGTGTAACAAATGACGAGTTCTTCGTTGAACATTTCACCGTGGAGTATATTTGTACGTATGCTACAACATGTGGAGATGTCTTTACTAGGTTAGGTTAGGTTAGGTTAGGGGCCAGATGAGGTGCCTCCAAATTCTCCTCGGCTAGCTCTGGGGTTTAGAAGTGGAGGTCCATCGTTGTGGAGTAGCAGGCCATGGTCTCATGGAAGGAAGTAACCATATAGGTTTTCAAAATTAAATTCTTCGAAAATTTAAATAGGTCCATATATTGTTCTCAATTACACTTAGTTCACAATTTAGTTTATTTATAGTCAGAAGGGATGTTTATAGTTCACAGAATTAATTATTTTATTATTACACAACGTCAAGACAAATGTCAAAATCCACGAAAGTTCACAATCAATCGAAAGTTCACGTAATTCAAATAAATTGTCATTGAAAATACACAATTATTCTTAAGGAGCACGCGGAGTAGCCACGAGTGAGCTTTAGAAACCAACGATCGATAAAAATAAAAGTCCGAAAAAAATTCAGGGCCTCCGTTGAAGAACCGCTGTGCAAAACTAAAACTTTCGCGTTTTCAAATGATTAAGTACCAGATAAGTATTGATCTCAAAAATTCTCGCGGAATTGGCTAAGTCGAAGTTTAAGGTATTTAAAATTATTTTTCGAGTGAAATTCTCAAAGTCCAGCTTTAGGTATTCAACCAATTCAAAGGGAGTGGTAGAATCTAATTGGAACAGTACTATTTGCAAACTATCGCCGCATTTTGTAAGATACGCACAAATGTATTCCACCGTGAAATATTTAACGAAGAACTCGTCATTTAATAAAATGTTATACGAACTCATGTTTCACGTAGTGCGGCGCACGAATAAGTGTCCCATGATGAACTGCATACGTACAACTTACATGTAACCTTTCAATATACCTTTTGCCTAAAGATATTGGACAGGCCAATACATACACACTTTATATCAATAAATTGTCAAAATTTTAAACACAATTAATAACAGTGCGTCGTGTCCGTTGACGTTCATTACTAACGACTGTATTCTTCGATTTTTACTTAAAATTTTAGAATACTTAATTATTTAGAAATACGTTTCTTCAAACCTTTTTCAAATTGGTGGTTTTAAGTTGTCGCTTTTTCAAATTATCGCGGAGCCCTGTAGATTCTAAATATTATTATAATAATAAAACATAGATATATTGATTCTACACTTGGATAGAAAAATTCCATAATAGAATATTATTGAAGCATTGAAAAAGTTCAACATTCCTTTTTGTAATTTGTTGAAAGTCATACTTTCAACTTCAACAATTGTTTTTATTGAAATTAGACTACACATTACAGATGGTGCTGGTGCTGGTTAGTATTTAAAAATCAATTAAACTCTGCTTAAACTAAACCATAATAGATCACCAAAGAATAAGAATAAGAAAACTCCTAATGGACAACAGCGTGACCGCGAATGGTCGCTATAATACACCTAGTCCCTTTTTATAATAGGTACCATCGTTATATAATATTATGTATCTAAGCAGCGTAGCCTGGTTGGTTGGTCGGATCCAGAGGTTTATATTTAATTACAGAATGAGTGGGTGCTTACAGAAAAAATGAGGAAATTTTGATGTTTTTAATTAATTTTCCGCTGATTCGGTGAAAACTTGAGGATCGCTACCATCCCGTCGTTAGGCCACTGATCGCCAATAATGTCGTCATTTATAATGCTCGAGGGTTCGCGTCACGGCTAACTGAAATTACAACTCCTCGCTCCCAGTGCCATCTCTTGGGATTAATTCGATTTTAATTGGCGCTCCGCCTATGCAGATAAGACAATATAAAATGGAACGATGAATTTCGAATTTGGAATATTCATTGCGGGTGCAAGCGGATTTTTTTATTTCATTTTAGTAGCAATTAAAATTTATTAAGTGTCGGATTTAGGCACTGCATTTTTATTTAATATTATTTTTTTGCAAGGTTTACAGCTGGCATTAATTAGAAAAAAATAAATATAGGTACTATCGATTGAGGGTATTTAATATAATTTGAACTAAACTTTTAGTTGTAAGTTTTCTTCTTCTTCTCTTCTTTCACCCTGTCACGTCCCAACGTTGGGGCATAGGGGAAGCACAAGTTGGCGCCACTTCCCTCGGTCCATCGCCAACTCCTGTGCCTCCCGCCATGTCAGACCTGCAGCACGTAGGTCGCTTTTGTAGCATCGCTGCAGGGTGAGGGAGGGCCGGCCACGGCGACGGAACCCTTGAGGCTGTGCCACAAGGGTACGAAGTGCCGCACTCTTTGGCGGCATCCGGAATACATGTCCCAGCCACGTGAATCGTCTCTTCGTGATAACTTCAATCACCGAAGGCTGTTGTGTCTGCTCACGAACTCGGATGTTTGTAACGCGGTCGTACCAATGTACCCCTAAGATTCTGCGGAGACATCGATTCTCAAAGCTCAAAAGCCGAGACTCTTGAAGCTTAGTAAGATGCCATGTCTCACAGCCATACAGGAGCACAGGTAGCACGCACGCGTTAAACAAACGACATTTGGTCCTCACAGAATACAGACTTGACCTCCATGCGACTCCAAGTTGGTTGAACGCAGAGCCCGCCACACCCATGCGGATTCCAAGCTCACTAGAAATACCACCATCATCGGAAACCGTGGCACCCAAGTACTTGTAAGTTTTAGGAAGTAAATAATTATTATAATCAGTCTCAGTAAATTTACCATCGGCAAGTTAGTATACTCAGTACCAGAAAATGTTGAAAGGTCACTAAAAATGTTTCAAATGGCATAGTACAAAATCCACACTCATTGCTTGATAAAGGATTCTATCATCTTCTTCCACGGCGCTACATCCCGGGGTGGGATTTGGCCTCCTCCACAAACGCTCTCCACTCACTCCGGTCTCTCGCCACACTTCTCCAGTTACCGGGTCTTCCTATATGAAGCCAGTCCACTTCTACGGCGTCAGCCCATCTCCTTCTTGGACGGCCTCTGGGTCTCTTCCGTTGGGGTAGCCACTTCATCATGATCCTTGGCGCTCTAACTTCAGGCATTCTCTCCACATGTCCCGCCCATCGTAGTCTTTGGGACTTACAGTATCTTATGATTGTTTGCTGTTCAATCAGCTCTTCCAACTCGTGGTTCATTTTTATTCTGTAGTTCCCATTTTCCAACGTGGGTCCAAAGATTTTGCGGAGTATTTTGCGCTCGAAGACAGCTAATTTGTTTTCCTCGTTTTGAGTTAAGCACCAAGTCTCACAGCCATAAGTGACCACTGGCCTTATAATTGTTTTATAAATTAGAAGTTTACTTCTTCGGCCTAGAATTTTCGACCCCACCAGTCGCTTGCAGGCATGCCAGCATTTATTCCCGGAGATAAGGCGGATTTTTATCTCATCTGCTGTCTTATTTTGGGTATTTAGGCTGGATCCGAGATTCGTGAACTTGTCCACCCCTTCATATGCATGCTGTCCTATGTATATATTCTGCAGCGGTACCTGATCGCGTGTGCTGACCATATATTTAGTTTTTGACTGGTTTATTTGCAGCCCAGCGTTTTCTGCTTTTATTTTCATAGTGCCACCATGGTCGATCATCCTCTGCTTAGATCTGCTTGTAATTAATATGTCATCAGCATAAGCGCACTTCTGCGTTGTACTGTTATCTACCCATCCTCTTATGTTGGTTTCACGAGCTATGGATTTCCACCACAAGGTTAAATACCATAGTGGATGGCGCATCCCCTCGTCTCACACCTGATTCGATTTTGAAGCTTTCAGTTTGCTCATTTTGCACAGTGACAACTGCTTGAGTATCCGTCAGTGTGGTCTTTATTAGCTTTACTAGTTTTAAGGGAATTCCCAGTATTTTTAGGCTTTGCAGCATCTTATCCCTATTCACGCTGTCGAAAGCTTGTTTAAAATCAATAAACAGGTGGCGGAGTGTAAGGTTGTATTCGTGCGCTTTCTCCATAGTTTGCCTCATGAGATGGATGTGATCTATGGTGGATCTATTTGGTCGGAAGCCGCATTGGTATTCTCCCAGGATTTTCTCACCATAGATCATTAACCTGCTATACAGTACAGGATTCTATTAACGCGTTTTTATTGTTCGGGAAGTGAGCGAAACATATAAAATGTATCCCAATAGGTTTAATCGTTGTATAAAAAAGTCAATTAGGTAGATACTCATTCAATTTCCGTTTTAAAGCGGAGTATAGATATTCAAAGAGGAATGATTGTTGACCATTCGTACAATCGATTAGGTTTGTGACCTGGATCCAGCACACACATCGAAAAAAACAACCTGCCAATAACAGCAGCTCTACGAAATTAGATGTGGACCATTATCAATCTATATTCAATACTCAGAATTAATTCAGTGGAGATGTTCATATGTATCTTCTTACATAATCTTATATTCAATTCATATAATATGACAAACATTTTTTCATAACGGTATAAATAAATAGGTTTTTTCTACAACAACACTACCACCCAAAATTGTTGTTCATAATGACTATACTGGTGCCAGGTGTGGTAGCAGATATAGCAACACCGGCGTTATGCTGAAAATAAAAGAGTAGGAAACCATAGCAACCTATTAACAACGATACAAGATCGATTGCAACGAAAACGAAATGAATTATTATTGTTATTACTAATAATAAAATTATACAATCAAAAATAAAGACACATTTGAAATATTATTCTAAAGTGGTGACTCCGACTTGAGTAGAGGTAATTAGAAATGACATACATAATACCAAACGTAGTATACCTAATAGTAAAATTATCGAACGACGTTTGGTTAGCAAAAAAAGTGACCAACACTACCATGGTAGAAGTGAGCGCGGTGCGGTATCCATGAAAATTTCACCTTTCTGGCCCAATAATAAATTGGTTCGCGCGCATTGACGCGCAATTTATGATCGCGCAGGTCACGGATAAGACCACCAACTTGTATGTGGTGTTAGCACAATGCGACGAGCGAACGTACATGGTGGTTAGCGACATTGCTACGGACCCTACACCATTTTCAGAAAGAGGTAGATCGACCATTTCACTGAAACGGAGCAATCCCATTTACGGAAGATCACGCAGATGGAGTTGGGTGACCAAAGGCCATCCGAACCATTACGTCAAGTCGGTTCATATGGAGTTTACGGTTACAAAAGCTCGCGGAAAATGTACATGTGGTCCTGACAATCTGTGACGGAGAACCCATCGAGAAGATGGCTGCCTTAGCCGACCGTGTACGTGAAGTCCTCAGCCAGATGGAAGTTTGCGCAGGACGAGAGAAGGAGGAGCACCGTGAGCCAGATATTGCTGGTAGACCTGTCGAAGACTGGCCGGATGGATTGGAACGAATGATAGAGAAGATGTTTCTTGGACGTGACCAGGACGACCGTAGTCGCTCACCTCGTTACCGCACACCTGTATATCAGGCGCCCAGCCGAAACCGGCGTTCTCCCAGTTAGCGCCAGTTCCCCTACCGCTCACCCATCCGCGGCCGAATACCAATAAGGATAAGGAAGAGCGCGAAATATATTATGGTCCATGTCACGTACTATCACGTGATGTCACATTAAGCTGCCGTTATGGGAAAAAACCTGTGTAATGTCGTTTTTCTTGGTGTTAAAAATGTTATAAGACTAATGCTCCCATCCTGTAACACATTTTGAACCTTTAAACGAACATTGTCAGTTAGCAAATTCTGTCAAAATCACCAGAGCAGCAATGAGGTCACCTCACGTTTACTGCACTGTATCGACACCTGCATAACTCAATAAACGTTTTTTTATCATTTTCTATATGCCTACACATTTTCGATTCATGCCAAAATCGCTTGTTTTTTGTTTTTAGCGAGTGGCACTAGAATGTACAGACCTACAGAATGGGATGGGGGAGCCACTGTCGAAAACTAGGTACCCAATCAAGATTCGTAACTGGACAAAATCTGACATTCGAATGATATTTTCAAAATGGCGTCCTATGCTTGTTTGTAGTTCCATTTTTGGCCATTCTACAGATAAGTTTGTAGGTCTGTATTTTCTATAAGGATATTATCTATGGTCGGCAAGTTGGGTTATAGTGACAGGTGGAAAATATAAGAGTAGGAAACCATAGAAACCAATCAACAACGATACAAGATCGATAGGAACGAACACAAATGAAATATTGCTGTTTCTGTTATCAATATTATTATATAAAATCAAATATAAAGACATTAAGCATTATACATATCATTTTTAAGTTGTATTGATAGTTTTTAACGAATAGCGGTTAAATATGTGACATAACTTGACTGTGACAGGAGGGTAGTTTTTGTGACAAAATGTGGAGTCAAAAATACCGAAAATTGTGTGACATTATTTACAATTAATTCTAACGTAGGGTGCTGCTATCCGGATAATTAAAACTAACTAAAGCATGGTACGCACTGATTGGTTTCTACTCTATCACCGTATTCCATGGTTGATCAAAATATCATTATTTTGAAGAAGAAGACGGAATTCATCGCTGTATGCATCACATTAGTTGCGGAGTGCCTAAATATATCTTTAAGAAGAATTATAATACCTCTAGAGATAGATAAAATAAAATAAATAAAATATGTTTCTTTTGTTGTGTTAACTGTCAATTCATGGTGGAACTGCATTGTGTTGTTGTTTGATTTAATAATACGCAAAAAAATGTAGTACTTATTCCACTTTAATAAATAAATTTGGACCGGTTCGTAAAAAAAAAAAAACAAAAAAAAATGTTGTGTATAGCCTGACTAGACAACGTTAGGCGGTGCGTAAGCGGGGTGTGCAACTCAAACGTACATCCGTGTGTGAAAGTTAAGATTAGAAAATAATTCGGCATTTGCAGCTTAAATCCTTTGGATACAACGTGTATTTATTTAGTCGTTTACAATGTTATTATCCATTAAAGCAAATTTTGGAAAAACTCAGAGTTAAATCCTTTTGTCTTTCTACAGTAGTTATACTATATAATATTAATTTTTTACATTATATTTTATCATTGAAATGTATTTTACGTATAAATAAATCTCTCGAAGGTTTTGAAGAAAATTTTGAATTATTTAACGTTTGTTGTTGTAATGTATTTTAAATTGTATGTCGAAAATAAAAAGTTTTATCCCTAATCCCTTGCAAGAGAATGGTCACCTATACCAGTGCTCCGCAACCTTTTCCCACCCTCGGCACACCAAAGGTTTTCCCAGAATTCCGCGACACACTTAAAACAATTTATACACCAAAACATGGGCCGCCCTACCTATCGCTAAGGTTAAAGACAGTGTGCTACTCTAAAATAGTGTTCGAGGTAAAATCAATGGTATTGATTTTATGTGTAGCGATTTTTTGTATGGTTACTTGTCGGGTTAGGAATAATTATTTGTCGAGTATTGACACAATAATAATGAATTGTATCCTACAATCACATGTTTTAAAATATTAATACTAACGCAGTAAAATAGCGCCTCGACTAATACTCGAAAATGATAGCTGAACTGCGATAGCCTTGTCGGAAATCCGAGGATATTTTTTATTAACTGAAATCTAGCAAATAGCCAATGGAACATCAGCGAAGTTCACTTTTAGCGTCCCGTCGTTTATCAATTCAACAAATTCCTCTCGAATTTATAGGAAAAGCGCCTCTATAGAATTTTCGGCATTGGTTGCAAAAGGGTTTCGTATCCAGTCGCATTGATTGTATGAAAGTAATGATGAAATTTCTTTCGGAGCAAATTTAATGTTTTTGAGACGGATCCATAATTAATTGCTTGTTTTCAATGGTGGTCTGGTAGTTCCTTTGGAACATTTGAAGAGATCCTTGTCTTAACTCCTCCTGCCAAATTTTTTGAATTCTTCTAATTTATCAGGGCACGTCAATATATTTTCATTCTGACCTTGCATTGTCTTATTAAGTTCATCCAGGTGCTCAAATATATTACCAGCCATGTACGCAAATTCGGCTATTGCACCACGGCACACCTTACGGCAAACGTTAGAGATCTCCCAATATATTCAGAGTTCTAGGATTGCTGGATGAACATAACTCAATAAAAAATCAGCTTCATTTTTGACAATATTAATTTATTTATAAAAACAGTACTTATAATTTATCTATACATTACGTAAAATTTATATTTATTTGTGAATAATAATTATCGTGTGTATATTTAAAAACAAAAGTTTAAAGCCCCGTTTAAGTGCATGCAATCAGTTATATAAATGCGCTTTCGGCAGGAAATGTTGAATTAATGTTCTCCAATGCACTGAGATTAAATGCATAGTTAGTGAGACTGAGAGTGCTTGCAAACATGTCAATTGCACACTGCAGAGTTACTGCACTGTTATAGACTTCGTAATTAGGAAGGAGTTTGGCATATGCCTTATATTGACTGGATACTGGACACAGACACACTGCAAACATGCGATTCTTATCAACAAGCATTGATATAAGAATAATAGATAAGTAGGTGCTATGAACAGTGAATAATTTATCAACGTGAATATAATTTTAATCAATTAGAATTTTTTTTAGTGGGTATATATAAGTATATTATATCCGAGATGTTTTCAAATAATGTTCACTAAAGTATGTTAAATCAATGCTTACTTACATTCGAATCTTGTGAATCATTCGTTGAATAAAAAATGTTTAGTTATTAAAACATATTCTGTAGAATAATTATTCTTATTGATTAAAATCATAATATGGAAAAGGTAGGAAATAGAACCAGCTTTTCTCGCTTTCAAATACCCAAACGGGTATGTACTTAAATTTTTGGTGTAAAACCTTTGATGTTTACTTCCAATATCCAATATATTTCAAAAGGGTTTTATCAGAGCTGTGTTTCCGAAACTAAAGCTATTAAACAAATAGGTAACCCTTGCAGAAAGGTATGAGGGTACAGGTAATAATGCCGCTTGAAGGGTCATCTGCCTACCTTCAGAATACGCTTTTAAAATTTTCACAGCTACAAAGTTTTATGGTAAAAAATATAAAGGGGTTATAATGATTAGATAAAGTTAGGAACAAACAATTAATATTACCGACAACCACCTCATGATGTTTTTAAGCTTTTTTGTTATAATGCGTAATAATATTTGACGGGAAATTCCTTTGTTAATACTGATATCATTGATTATGGTAAACTAATTACAAACTCATTAAAATGTTCATAGAATTCGTTCATTTCATATTATATAACTTTGAATAGCACATGGGCTTAATTATTTTAACAAAAAGGTTTTTGGAGAGTTTACGTTGTAACTCTAGAACAAAGTCTCTTATGGAGAAACCTGTTCGACGAAGGTAAATAAATGATTATAAAAAATGAAAAAATATACACGCAGACAATATATTATATAGCTAATGTATTATAATGACGTACTAATAGTATTTACGGAAGGATAATAACACCAAGTAGCGCACTGTACTACATTCGTGCTGAAAATTTCGGAATATGCTGAATTTATGTGCAGTTTATTTCAAATATTATTATTGATGTCTAAATCTTTCGTATTTCACTACTGTGTGGTGCTGCTTGTTTTGATACAAATTTTAGTTACGGGTACAAACCAATAATCTCATAATATTTAAAGGTGTTCTTTGTGCCTCACGTTGTAATGAAAAAATAAATTAATACGGTTCGTCAAAATTATTGTACTATTACAAATTGTCATGTTTAAATTCATCGGTGTGCCATAAAAATTTTCGCGCATGCCATTGGCTCGCCTAATTGAGTAATTGAGATCTGCCAGTGCCAAAACCTTCGTAAGTTTGACAAACCTGTAGTATCTAGTGGTCTCCATGATTTCGGAGAGTCCAATGCCATCTGCGGCATTTTTTTCGGCTCCTGTTCCGTTTTCTCCGTCTTTAGAGGGTATTTGGTTGGGGAGTTTTACATATCGACTGTGTTTATGAAAAAGGGCGTAACCCTCGATTTTTTGAGAAGTGCTTTTATTAGATAATAACAATGTATACAACTAAATACACGTTCTGTAAAAAGGAAGTAAGCCGCAAATCCCGATTTATTATCTAAATTCAGGTTTTAATTGAGCTTTAATTAAGTTTTAATTTAAGGAAAAAAGCATTTACCCTCAATTTTAATGATTTTCTGTAATAACTTCTTTAATTATTAGTAGATCGAAAAGATATTACATCAAATCATCAATCATCAGGCACCCAATGTCTTTATCAATTATTAATATTAAACCAATATCATTCAAAAAACGTTTTTTGCCTCTCCTGTAAAATTTGTTCTGTTGTCCTAAACACGGTCGATATAATAATTGATTGATCAAGTTAAATGTATTGCTGTGATGGCGTAAAGATTTTATCATCGGGTTACGTTGTTACATTAATGTGTCACACCTTTATCATGAATATAAAGATGGGCAATTTATCTCTTATTCTATTCAACTCTTTAAATTTCTTTCACTCCACTGAGTATTAAGAAACACTACAAAATTAATAAACAGTATTACTTTAATTAAGTTTACTATAAAACAGCTACCTATTAACGTATTTAGGTTATATGGATTTTTCATTTTCCTCAAAAATCTGGTTTATAAATTAAAATGAAAATAAACAAAAAACAGGAAGAAGTTTTTGCTGTATGCCAGGGTACTACAAAATAGATCTACGCGCTGCGGGAATAACATGGCGGGAGGCTCGAGACGTGGCGATGGACCAAGAAAATTGCACGATCTTATGCTTACCCTATACTGCAAAGCTGGGGTGTGATGGGGTGAAGTAAGTAAATAAGTATCCATTTAGAACTAGAGTTTATACATATTAAATACGTTGCATGTCTAAAGCATGAAGTTTTCTGTATATTACCTAGATGTCTGAAGAAATAAGAAGTGTTTTTATTATTATAGAAGATCACCAGTTTCCAAATGCTATATATTTGCTGACAAAATAGCAGTTACAGTCCACAGTTTAGTGGTTAGTTTGGTCTTAAGATCCCGCGGGCCGCAGACAATTGGGCACTGGGGAACGCTAAATCTTGTCATTGTATACGTTGAAACGTTTGTAGGTCCAGTGAACGCGTCATAAACCGATTACAGAAACTGTTTGTTATTGTTTTATTTATTATAAATAACTGTAGACAATTGAATATATTATAATTTCAGTTATTTTAATATCAACAAATTATAATAAATCTTCTCTACCACGCTACTGCAATTAATACTTAGGTACATTATACTAATGACGTATAATTTTAATAAAAAAAAAACTAATTGAAAATGCCTTCATCTACGTAGACCGATCATGTATTTTAATGTACATACAATAATATTGTACAGTATTGTGACTAAGATGCAAATTAGATTTTCTCTTACAAATTTACACATATTATGTCTCATAAATAATTATAAGTTTTTGACTTTTACCAATTTAGTCCATACAGCAGGAATAAAATGCACCATCTTCGTTTTAGTCGATTTTCCTAGATTTTATGAGTGAATTGAGCCCAGTAGAATGTCAACTTCTCGTCTTGTAAATATAAAAGTACTCCTTTCTTGAAATGTTTATTTTACTTATTTTTTTTTTACCATATTCGATGCTAAGAAGATCATAATATTATGAGCCTCCGAAGAGGGATATATTAACAGTTTTTGGTACTGTTCGGTTATAGGGAATACAGCGGAAAACGCATTTTGAAAATAGCCGATAAACAGGATTATTTGTTAGTTTGGGTTAGTTTAGGTTAGGTTAGGTTAGGCTAGGTTTGGTTAGGTTAACCTAACAAATAATCCAGTTTATCGGCTATTTTCAAAATGCGTTTTCCGCTGTATTCCGTATAACAGTACCCAGATTTTTGTTTTTACGAGTCAAAAATTCGTAGTCACTCGTAGTTGTGTCGTTATTCGGAATTATTTTTTGTATTATAAAGACACCGTTTTTGCGTTCAATTTATTGTTTTGTCATTCTATACAACCCTTACAAGCATATGCATACTTTAACATACACCTCGATCATCTGTCTAAAACTTTTATTTTCAGACGAACTATTAATTCAAATTTAATAATAAAAAATAATCCGAAAGTAAACTAGTCATTTTTCCAGGTATACTGTGAAACATTCTACGTTGTTACGGTGCGAAATTAGCTTTGTAATATTATGTAAGTAAATAAAGCCTTAATGGAAAATTAGTGGGCATATCATTAGATATAGGTGAATCATTATACAGTGGCACCACATGTGATTCACGGGTGTATTGAATTTGTTTTCTGAGTACCTGTTTCGATGCTAGCACACAATACCATTACAACTGCAAGCTTTGCCATACCTATCGTACCACTGTTTAATGATTTACCTATACCCCGTTAGATTAAAAAAAGATACCACATCTTGGTCTGCATTATTAGAACATTTCAATAAATATAAGTAGATTATTTATAATTCATTTGTATAATTGTTTTCCGTCAAGATTCGAGAGGAAATGCAATTTATTTATACAGAATATAGCGAAAAAAATTGTAACTAAATTTCTTACAGTTCTGATTTTCGTTTAAAATATTATCTTTCTTATTAAATGCCATATTATGTAATATTAAAATATAATTTATTTATTATTTTCTTGACGATAAAAGTGATGATGTATATTTATAACTTTGATAAATTGATCGTGGTAGATAGCTTTTACCAACGTAGGCACATAAACGTTCTTTTTCCAGGTAATACGACGAAAAATGCCGAGATAGCAGCCTTTTCCCGGAAAATCTATGTTTGCGAAACGATTAAAAAAGAATTTTCCTCTCGAAAGCATTTTTTTCGATTTATTCGGGATTGCCAATAAACTTTTATAGAGTTCTAATAATTTATTCCCACTGATATGCCCACTTTGGTACTTATGTAAGTACCATATTTACGTTTATACATATAATATTACTTACGTGCACATCTATGGCGGATGTCATATTGATATGTAAGTAATACTTGGAAAAAAATACGTAATATGACGTCAATGGGCGATAGAAGGATGCCATATATTATAAAACTTTGAAGAGATTACTCGTCGAGAAAAAAAAGAATTCGATAGAAATTATTATTTTTATTCATTAAGATGTTTGTAAACAATTCATCTGTATATGACAGTCATGATTCCCAACCTTTATTATTTGGCGGAGCAATTGATAAATAATGTAAAAACTTCAAAACAGCCCATCTGGTTAACAAATATTAACTCATTCGCTGCTGACTAGATAATGATTTTTTAATTACCACCTTTAAAATGCATCGATCGGCTGCCTGGTCATTATGCGCCAAGTGCGTCTTCAGCGTCCAAAGTATTAAGGTGCAGAAATGTAAATTACAAAATATAGTAATGTAGTTGGCAGTTATATATACAGTAGAGAGTTATATGAATACACGTCTTTGTCCAAAACAATAGAGTAGGCTAATAAATATACAATTGACGAAAACTCATTTACTGTGCTGTAATTTTATTGTAATGTTATCGTATAATTTTTAAATAGTTTGATATAAACAGAGTTGACAGTGCGTATAGCCAAAATCAATAAAATTTGTTTAATAACTTTACGACTACTTATTAATTTCTTCGTAATTGGATAGAGCGTAGGTAGTTACATGACTTCATTGGTAATGATTATTGGCGTGAATTCAGTAGATGTGGGTTTGAGCGCAGCTGGGCGTCGTATTTTTTTCAAAGATCTTTTCTTGTATGTTTATATCTGAGGTAATTTTAAAATATGTATTTTTTTATTGTTTACCGACTGTTGAATTTTCCTCAAATAAAATATACTGTCTTTGCATTGATATTTAAATAGAGTTAGTCAAAAACTGTGATTATGATTGATACCTCGATAAGTAGGACAATAAAAGTTGACCCTTCTTTATATTCTAAGACCCGTGCAAAAGATAAATCTTTATGGACGATCTTTTGTGACATCCATCCACTTAATAATAACCGTCTTGTGAAGGGTAATATCACACTCTCGGAGGGAAAATAAAACAAAGCCATTTCCCGAGTAATATTCCGACGTCTCGGAAGTCGACGCTTTTCTTCAAAGGCGACAACTCTCTGCTTTATATTATTAAGGTGACAGGAAGTACTCTTATTGTCAAAATAACGCTTTATTATTTTAACACTAGCTGCCAATTATAATACAGCGGTGAAGTATTAATACTGTATGGTTTATATTACATTTTAAGAGTTTGAACTTTAGTAAAAAGCATAAAAACCTTACAAATAGAATTCAATATATTCTACTAAGAGGGTAAGAAAGTGATCATTTACATAAAGAAAGTAGCCTTTTTAAATTTGCTGAATTTGGATATTAATATATAAATTTTTAACTATACCCACTTTTAAATGAAACCAAACCAAATTTTTTCAAAAGAATACAAAACATGGTAGACCGGTACTCTAAATATTATACCTTCAGATATTATTATGCAATTCTTTAGCCACATAGCCAGAAGGAATTATGATAATTTGGAAAATGTCATCTAAAGCGGAAATATTGAGGGTCGAGGAAGAAGAATGAGTTCATCTTCCTGATGGTGCAAGCTAGGGACGCTACAAGCTTTTCAATAATTTTATCTACGTTGACGGTGAGATTCAGGGATCGCTGGAGATATACGCTTATCATGCCATCCCCTAACGGAAGACGGCCACCATCAGGACGATATTTGATTTATCATATGCTACCCGGAACAGTTTGGTGGAGTTGCAGTCGCATCAATTACGGAGATTTTTAAGCCACAAAATGTGGCATTGTCCTATGCTACACTTACCAATGATCTTTCCTTGAATAACAAGTTGGGGAATGTTGTACTCATAATGTGGCCGATATACAGTAGTTTTCTTGACTTGTTAACTTGATTTTTCCCTCCTATTTATTTATTGTCACATTGAAAAGGTGATGCAGATGTATATGAAAGAATGCTAAAAAGGTTAAAGCAAGATTAATTAATAACTCTTAATATCAGGGTGTATGATTACATTGTCACATGGATTTGATTATCAGTGAAACTCGAATCTATAGGATAAGTACCTTTACCTAATTGGATATCAGTAGAATATAAAAAATGTTAAAAAATAATTACAAGAAAAAAGAACTTTTTATATACCACGTTTTTAAATTTTCTGTTGAATCATATAAACTTGTCAATTCTATGTATTAATAAATACTTTTTTTTGTACTTGATAGAAATACTGAATAGATATTATAGAATACAGAAATGTAATTTTGACATTTCATATTGATTTCCATAGTAATGCACGTATATATTAATAATTAAGTTGCTAGGACCCACTTACCAACCAATAATAGTCAGTAGTAAATATTATAGTAAATATATTTAACGATTTTTTTTCCGAAACATACAAAACAGAATTAACTGAAAATGAATTCAATTCTGCTTAAAGATGGCGAAAAGTATTAAAACAATTTATTGTCGTCGTGTTCTGATATATTCTAAAAGTTTCAAATGTCTAGCTAGTCGGGAAGTTAGTTAAAAATCTTGGACAAACAAGAAAAATTTGTACTGCACAAGAAAAAATTTGTACCGGACAAACAAGAATACGAGCTAATAAAAGCGTGGTAATAAGAAAGTATTCTAAGTGTATATATTAGTAATTAAGGGGCCAAGTATGATAATGTTGAAGTACTGCAGATGTAAAGAAAACACTGTAATTTAGATAGTTTATTCAAATTAATAAATTATAAAATAATACATAATATAATAAAAATAATTATTTATTGAAAGATAAGACACGTATTAATATAATTAAAATAAATGAAAAAGTAGAGACATGGTATTTTATAACAATGGAGACTCGTGATCAATATTATGTTTCGCAGAGACAGATAAATTACAAAATCGTTATATATACACGGATACTCATCTGTATGGTATTCACTGATTCTATAAAAATTCCAAATGATGTTATTTATTACACTTAATTTAAAGTTGGATGCCGTCCGAGAGGCAACTATCAAGGTAAACTGATTATCAAAGAGTTCAGCCCATCTGTGCAGTCAAGGTTAAAAAGTGACAAAGAGTCAAAAGAATATAAGCCCTTTTCTTCTGCTGCAGCACGCAGAAAATCAATCTTGTGTCTTTTTCTAATTGGTCAACCCTATACCTAATTAGGTATATTTGCAACGTAACATTATATCAAATCGAAGTTCGGTATTGACACACACTTATTATTAGTGCAAATTAACTATATTGAATATAATGTATGCCCAAGCTATTAAATCTGCTGATAATTTCTTCAATTATTTTTTAAATGTTAAATATTCTATGAATTTAGCAAAATATACATTTGAGATTTAAATTAAAATGAGTTTGTGTTACACAATAGACATGCCTACTGGAAAAACATGTTTTTGGGAAGGTGTCTATTGAAATTATAAAATGACTGTCACGAGCATGCTACCGTTTATTTCACATTCATGTGACTGGAAAATCGTGGAAAATTCTTGTTGTGAAATTTTCATTAGCTATGAAAAATATTTATATTCATGTAAAACATGACGCGCACAAGATTCGGTTTAAAAAAGGTTCTGTCTGTCAGACCCGACTTTTTGACGTAAAAAACAATGGCTGCTCATGTTTTATACCAAATTGCAATATACTGTTTGTGATAATATTCTTTATGACTGATATATTTTTTCATAAACCTGGTTTACTTTTGATATTGCTCCATATGTGTCGGCTATAAAGAAGTTTTCCAAGTTATAAAATGGCAGATAAAACATATGAAACATCAACGGAAACGGTGAGGGCGCAAAAATATGACAAGTCCCACTGTAAAAATAACTTGATCAATAAATGTGTTATATCCCGGTGGCGACTGTAATGAAAAAAGTATATTTTATTGACAATAACCTACTGTCGCATGGCTTTCTGATATTATATATTTGCGGATTTGTTTGTACACACTATATGTCGCGATCGCAGACATATTAATACTTCACAGACATATCTTGAGTTGGATATTATGTGAACCCAAAATAAATAAAAATATATTATTAATGTTTTGTTTACATACTCCATTTAAATAAGATAAAGAATCCTCGTATCAAACCTTGTAAACAGTGTCATCAACTGTCATTAACAAAAATATTCCAGATAATTTATTAACAAGATACCTACCTATCCGGTACAAAAAATCAGCATGTAGATTTTCAAGCAAAACTGGTATAATATTCTAGCATTACCTTTCAATTGTGATAAACATCCGACGAATAATGATTGTGTTATACCTAACCGAATTTTTTTTTAAACGGTACATGTTCAAACACGCGCATTCACATGATCTTACTCCCTATGTTAGTTATAGTTTGTCAATTTATGGCTACGACCGTATGTTGTAGCTTAAACACTGGGAAATGCCAAAAGAAATGGCGTATTTCAAAAAAATATTACCTTATTCTTAGTTTAATAATTATTATAACACAATCATTATTCGTCGGATGTTTATCACACTTGAATGGTCAAAGACATCGCTTATAATCAGTATCTTTAGAATTATCTTCAAATGTGTTAATCTTGCCCATTTTTTTGAATAATAAAATGCCTAATTCTTGTCAAATTTGGGATCACAGAGATTATCAATATATTTTTTTATCGTAAATATTTCACTACAATAATGTCAACATAAATTTTTCTAATGGTTTTATAAATGCGTTTAAAAATTAATAAACGTAAAAAATCTTAACACCACTGCTCATAGATGTACTGAAAAATGAATATATTCTAAAACTTTAGATCGAGAGGTTTAAAAGAATACTATTTTATGTAATAAAAATACTTTATGCAGTCATCAAATGTTTAAAATAAATATAAAGGATAATAAGGCTTCAAATTTATATAAATAGATTATCTACAACGTTTAAAAAATGTCCAGGATCATGCTTTGAAAATACCATAAAAAAAACTCCATTTTGACCTACGCTGAGCACGTGGGCCAGCAAAAAAACGCTGCTAGTAATTTCACTTACGGTTAGAAGTGGTTTAGTTTGGATTATTATTGAGTTTTGGCGCTAACTGAAGGTGATATTGTCACTTATACCTGACCTACCAGAATGTACATTTTTTAAATTTATTTATTACATCTTGCAGTCAGGGCCGTACTTGCTTGGCTTTTCTTTTTGAAGCATTCTAATTTTATTTTAACTAATACATCTGATATGTAAAATATACATTAATTTATTAAAATAATTTATTTAAAGTAAAAAGGTTAATGTTGCATGGTAACGAATTCAATGATCAGTCTTATTTGCTATTCTAGACGCATGGCGTTACCTGAATTTTCGGAAAATGGAACTAAGTAAAATATTTGATAGTTAGGTACACACTTTATAATATGTAACATAACAACATGTAACATGTAATGATAACACTGTAAATATTGATATTTATCTGTGTTGTAGTTAATTCCTTGTTATAAGGTCCTACCTTGTTACAAGGCTGTTTCAACCTAATCCTCGTAGGAAGAAAGGTCAATTTAGTGGATATCAATAGGTATTGGGTCGAAAGACGATTTAGTTTTAAAAATCCGGTAATTTTACGCAATTTAGATTTTTAATTTATATAATATGTGCCTATTATGGACGCGAATGAAGGTATATGACAAGTTGAAGGCAAAGCTGTCAGATTGCTATACATGTACTGCATTAACGTGAGGTTCAAATTTTTTATTATAATGAAACGAGACACTGTGAGAGGGGCGCCGAGCGAGACAAAGCAATGCAATAGGTGTCATGTAAGCACAGTGAGACGACAGCAATCATGGAAAATAATCACATTAGCTCTGCCTGCTTCTATTGCACTGGAAGTAATTGCATCTGCGCATATTCAAGGTTAAACAGTTCCGTTGCAAGTACAAGGGCGTAGGGCAAGTGTGATGTGACACTTATGTCATTATGGTGTTGCTAGTTATTATCGAGATACCCGCGTAGAATCAATGCCACACAATAATTTTCAAAGTACCTAAGTAAATATAATATTTCAATACTGGTTTGACAAATTATAATTTTAATATGGACTTAATTTAAGAAAAAAGTTAATTTTTAAAAATTGTTTTAACGACACACTTGTCAGTAAGTTCTACGCTTTGACATGCAAGCACACGAAATTTGTTTATATCATTGAAAACAATAATGTACTGTCGAACAAGATCTTCTTGTCAACATGCTAAAACTTTGAACTAACAAGCCCCACCTATTTAGTTAATCGCACTTCGACTACAGCGACTTCCGGTTATCGCCTAGATTTTCTTGTCGGGCAGTAGAAAGGCTTATTGCCAGTGGAAATATCGATGATAGACATGTAAGCTGGAGAACATTAACCACTCAAGGGTCTCGCCAGGTAACGGTCACTTTCGGCTTTTCAAAACATTCAGCCATGTACACGGTGTGGAGGGAAATAATTATGACATTTAAAAAGAATCACAGTCTTCAATAGCGAAGGATACAAAGTAATAATTATATTATGGTTGGGCTGATTGTGGTGGCCGTCATCTTAATTCCCCACTTACTCAAATCCCCTTATTTATTATTGTCACAAGACCAGACGACGAGCAATTACGGGTCATAAGACGGCCATGATTGCGAATAACATTCAGTCAGCTCAAGAGAACGAACGGGAGCATGTTGCCGCACCGCGTTATACAGAGTGATTCAAAACACATCTGTTCGACATTTGTTGCACTAAGTCTGTTGCGGTTTGAGTGAACGTCGCATCCATCGATCATACAACCTATCATCATCATTTATCAACCTCATAATATAATCATCTATCAAAGCGTATCGGCCGTTTACCAGTGCGTGAGTGCGTGAACACCGAACCGACCCCAGCCCTCTTAACATAAATGTCAGTGTCTGGCATTCTGTGTAAACCCCCTCCCCCCCTAGATCTGTAATCCAGCAATCCAGCATCATCTTCAATTTACAGTCCACTGCTAAATAAAGAAAATCTTATTATATTTATAGTATAACAATATACTCGTATTATACTAAGCTGTTGTATATTGAACAAAAACGTACAACTTTTTCACAATGTCCGCCATCATGTTAAATAGGGCACAAGCATAAAACTGATGTATGTGATTTAATATCTATTCGCCGATGTCGCTGCGACGGAAAATGGGATATTATTTTTGTAACTGAATTGTCCGCCTCTTTCCTTCCTTGCTGTTGTCCCGTGCTGTCCCGTCCCATTCGAACGGTACAAGTCGAAATATTGCCCAGACGTGGAGAATCGAATCGGAAAAATTTTCAGCCGAATTTCGTGCCGTTGGAATATTTTGTCAGGCCGCAAAAAAAATGTCGCCTTCACACATTTAACAATGCCAATTTTTCTTTTCGATTTCTATGCAAAAAGTTTGTGGGAAATAAATTTGCATGGAAAACCAATACGAATATTTAAATAGGTACCTATTTATGTTAGACTTATATATTTTACTCCATTACCGAAGTTAGCGCTACAAAATAATTTGATCTTTACAATTCGAAGTAAATGTAGTCGTTTCTAACACAACATCGTTCTCAATGATGATAAAAATAATTATTTACACGTGAATAATAATTATTCTACAGTGGCACCGTGGGTACCGAAAAAGCGATTTTAGGTTGTAATGGTATTGTATGCAAGCATTTAAACAGATATTTATATATACCGTATGAGAATTAAATGACTGATTTTTTGATGAAAATAAGCATTTATAAATTATCTTCAGATTAATAATATAAAGAGAGTGGGTATTGTTCGGCAAAATGAAACCGTGTTTCTAGCATATAATGTACAGTAGTACCTCAATTTTATTATTATCAACTTTTTTTTTAGAATTATTAATAACCATGCCCTTGCTTTTTCGTACAAGGTGGTTGTTAGTAATTTTGAACAATCACAAACACCCAGGCTTTGAGGAAAACACATAAATATTGTGTCTTGACCGGGAATCGAACCCAGACCTCTCGGGTGGATGGCAAGCGCCTTACGCACTGCACCACGAGAGCCGCTTATCATATTATTATTATCAACTTAACTATGAAACGTTATACCATCATGTTGCTTCTCAGTTCGGCTACCAAATACATAGTTAAAGTAAATTAAAGTTCTACTAAATTAACTAAACATAATTACCATTAACTTTATATGTAACACAATCACTGCTGACCTGTTAATTAATATTTAATTACCATATTTAAATATCATGTTAATTATATCTAACGGCCAACTAATGCAAACGCGCAAACGTTATTAAACTAAATGAGTTAACACTAAAACAATAAATTTCAGCAACGCGTGCTCGCAGTTTTTAAATAACTGTAGTCATCCAAATGAATATTTGCCAGCGACGTTTACAGAAAATATTTAATTAAGCCGTATATATTATATTATACTGTGACGCATATTGCGGAGATGTAAGTGTGCCTACTGCTTTCTCACTCGCACTTATGGTGCATTTTTGTTCAGGCCTCAAAATTATCGCTTCTCCCTCCGGCTATGTGGCCACCGAATTGCACGACGCTCTGGATAGGTATTTTATTAAAAGATGGTACGTGGCGAGAAAGATACAGAAAGTATATAATAATATTATACACACGTTGTAATTACCTGAACTGCTGTAGTTTTTTTGTAAAAAAGACACAGCATCCCCTAGGCTAAATCAGTGAAATAAGCTTGTAACAGATAGAGGGGTATACACTAGTGTACAGTGTTATAAATAGTGCTGGTGAATGAATTGGCATGCCATATAACTCATTAATATTAGCTAAACGTCGCTAATGTATAAAAAACATTCTATTTAACTCTCAAAGGGCGTCATCATGGTAATCCGTGAATTAATCTGGGGTACATTATTTAAATAGTGGCAACATTTAGCGAATAATCGTTACCACTTTTCGCCTTTGTGCGCCTCTTTTCCAGCGGGATTCATAATTTGCGAGGCCGCATCATTTACCCCGCACCAAAGAGAGTAACTACTCGGGTGCACTTGCTTCCTGAAAAATTCATCGCTTAAAGGTCGTTTACTAAATTAATATATATTTACCTATTTTACAATTCCATATTCATTCATTTAAACAGCTGTTAGGTGCACCAAGCAAGTCAGTACTGAATAATGCCGTGGTATATATGTATTATTATCGGCTGTTCAATATTAGTGGGAAGGAGAGATAAAGATTCATTTTATAATATTTAAATCCATCGTCATAGATTATGATTATTTCTTTGTGAGTTGCATCATGTCGACTTAACATGAGGGCATTCGTTACCAATTCGGTAAACTTTATTTTTACTTTTTTTGATTCTGACGATAAAGACAATTTATTCTACTATTCGCTTTTTATAATTGTTTACTAATATGTTTGCAAAAATAAAATTAATTCCATTTTTTTGGTGTGCTTAATGTTTTTTTTGTGATTATGACAAAAATATCGTACTAGGTACATTTTAATGATGAGTAGTGTGACCGGTAATTCGAGGGCTTAGTGTCAAACAACACTATCTACAAAAGTGCAGCTTTACAGGAGAGCCAAAAATCGTTATTTTAGATTCTTGTAACTCAACAAGGGAAATGTTTATTTAAAACCTAATGTTAATATTTTATAATTTATTATGTATTGTACATTTATCTTGCTTATGATGATGTTAAAATTTATAGGGATAGTTTTTAAAAAATATGAAAACAAGGGTAACTTATGTAGTTAGCGTTAAACTTTACTGACGATTTAATAAGAAATTAGAAAAGATTGACATAACGTTGTTTGACTATCATGTAGCCGTAAATATAAAATAACGTTATCTCAAAAAAATATGAAAAACACTTTTTTGTAGATAACGTTGTCTGACTTTAAGCACTCGAATTATTCTTTGTAATAATATAATATGTAGAAAAAACTGTGTTGTTCTGTGTTCTGGCTAGATACTGTGAAACGTAAATAAACTTATACTTTATTTTTTTACTAAAAAGTATGTATTACAAAATTTGACGTCGCCAAAATCTAGGGTTTCTGGGAGGTTATCAGGATCGCATAACAGAGCCCTGATCATTTTTTTTGTTCTAGTAGTAAAAAACAGTTTTATTATTGTCAACTCTCTGAAAATAATTAATTTTATTTGTGAGATATTATACTTAGGTACGGTAATTTGAAATTTTCTCGTAAATTAAAAAATATTAACCTGTATTAGTTATTAGAAAAAAGTATTTTACTGTAAAATTGACGAACTGTTTGTAAGCGTTGATAAAAAGGTCTAAAAGAGAAAACGCCGTTCGCTAAATTGCAAAACAAAATTGCCCATTTCATGATTTACAATATATTCAAAACCCTTTTCGCCATTGCTTGAAATATTTTGTTGTCCATTTACTTGATTCAATTAAAACATAATAGCCCAAAATCAATACATCTTAATGTGCCTTTATAAGAACGTTACGTTCTTTTGAAACATTTAAAAGATTTTCTATTTTAAAAATAAATCATGTTAAAATTTTAATTTTTTTCATTTATTTACGACTGATTTTACAAGAAAAATTACACAATACTTAAAAACTGACGGAATAAATGTACACACAGGTATTTTTTGTTTTATATATCTATCACTGAAGTATCATGCTTCTCAAATCTCCATTTACTGCATTTGACCACCGCGTGACGACCCCTTCACTGAAAGTAATGTAGAACGTATTTTGTGTGAGATGATTGGTAGACGGGTGGTTCCGTCAGAGTTGTGTTTTCTAAGAATTTCTATCTAAATCAGAATTGATTCGAAACGAGAGAAGTGCCATCTTTTGATGATCCCGGTGATCCTCTAACCAGTCTAGCTTGATTCAAACTAAGCATTTCAATACTTTTCCAAGTTTGAACGAACTGACTGCTTGTTATGTGAACTACCGTACATATATTCGTCTTCTAGCAGTCTAGGAATGTAGTACTGTTGTTCCTCGTGCATAATAATTTTCAGGACTGTATACTCTTTGCGGGCGATTTTTTTCTGTTTCATTATCATTGGGAGAATTCTTTCAGTCGATATTTATTTTGGATAGTTTTCAATTAATTGAATTTAATAGGTATCTTGTCACTGCTGTATGCTAAATAAAAAATGCTGCTATTTCTCTAATTATCACTAAAGCTTAGTGTTACATCGATGTTTTTAATCTATTTTTTGATAATCCTATTAATTAGTTACCTACATAATTATTTAAGTCATATTTTTTATAAATTTTCCAAAGTAAAATATGTACTTAATCCATGAATACATAACACAATATACATGTATATTAAATCGCACTCTAATGTAATAGTAACACAGATCAAGTTGATTGACTCTTGTCTGTGGGAGAATATTGAAACTTTCCATTTTGCTTGAAAACCAATAGGTCGATATAAATTCAAAAAGGCTTATTGACATTTTTCATACTTACGTATTTTCATATGCCAATGCCACAAGTAATAAATATAAATGAAAAAACGCGAAAAAGTAATTTAAATAAATTGAAAATATCTTAATAAATATTATATTCCTTATAAGGGAAAAGCTTCTCTCTTCAAGTATATATTTTTTGCACCATATTTACAATCTCCGTAAGTATTGTAAGCTAAAAATTATTTTAAAAAACTAGTATAATTTTGGCATTGTTAAAGTTTATTATAAGAATATTGTTTTTAGTAATAATTTATTTAAGTTTTATTAAAAACAACCTACCGACAATGGTTGCTACAACTGGAGTAATATTATATTTATTATTTTTCGAGATTTTCTCTAAACGAAAAATGAAACTGCCTACAAAATAATAATGCGATCAAAGCTGGTAGGAAGAAATATGGAAGGGAAAGAATCCATGACTCATCATTATTATATACTACATAGACGCAATATAGATATATCTGTATTACTACCACAGCTGTGTATTATAGATAATCAATCGGTTTTCCTAGAGATAAAAATAATATGACGTAGCAATTTAATTAATAGGAATATTCATTCTTCTTAGTTTTGGTGTCCTTACTGTTGATGATCGTGACTTTGTTTAATATCTCAGTATTATCTTTCTTGTATTTTGCCATCAAAATTGCTGATAGTTTTAAGTGTCTAGTAATATCTATCACTTGGTAGGAGCAGTATAAATAAACAAGATTATTATTTGTAGTTTTTGGTTACAAAATGGTGACTTAGGGTTAAGTATACAGTTTAACAAAGATGTAGTATTTCAATAATGGAAATTTAATATTGCAGTTTCTTTTTTTTATAATTTTACCGAGGCTTTGACTGCGATTCGCTGTCATATCGCTTCTTATCAACTGGAAGAGGATCTGCCGATCAGGCCTTCACTCCAATTCTGTTAAACAACTTTACAATTCTACCGAGCTCTTCCATTCTACCCACCGCCAGGGCACCTTTCAATTCATCGACATTCTCAAAGATATCCACAATTCTCAACTGTACCTTTAAAATGGAGAATATCAGTTACCTACTATGCACTTTTTTATACATAAATTTATCCCAATTTGCCAAAAAATGAAAATAATATATCCCAATATTCTAAAATAACGCAATTAATTAACTTGTCAATATATTCTGTCATTCAATATCTCATCATGCAATATATTTTAATTTTTTATTTCATTCTGTAAAATATTTTAAATAAACCTAAATTTTATAAATTATATATTTTCTTTTGGAATCCTAATTATTAAAAAGAGATTCGTCGGTTTTCGAAAAACCCTTTTCGTTGACAAGTAAATTAAACCATCGCTCCGTTTCTTATCGTGAGCTTATTTTTCTGTAATTCTGGGTTTTTCCACAATGACTTAAGTATCTACAGCAAAAACTCGTTTCTCCCGCATTTCGGGAGCGATCAAATAAGGGACGAGGAAAATTGAAAAAAATACTAATAACACAAAGTTTATTTTGTGGATTCAGCGGATTGTTAGATTTTTCCAATTTCGCGGAAAGATACGTCATTCATCTACCTGCAGCGTTTATAAACACCTCGTGCTCAAGAAAAAAGAATACGTAAAAAAGACGTAGGATTTTATAAAATCTAAGAAAATCTTGAATATTTTAAATTGGTATGTTTCAAAAATGATTTCATATTATTGATATTTAAGACGAATGTCATATTTTTAACTGGTGTCGCTATACATGGGGTATATTATCTAATATGTCGATCACGAGATGGATTTTGGTCGTAAATATGTAATGTTTTATGATTTCATTAAGCTTTTGAAGAGGAAGCATTGATAATTCCTATTTTTATTTTCTAAACAAGCTTGCATGAAAGTCGTTTTCAAGCTTGCCGCTGGAATGTGAGAAAGTGGAGATGTAAATTTCCATGCTTTAAACTAAGTCGTAGTTTCTTTTGCACAGTAGGAAAACAGTTTCACGACTGCTCAAAAGGTAGACTAAAAGATATAATTTTCATGACGACTGGGAAATTAAGTATTTTTTTTGCCATGGACCATGGTGATTATTTTAATTGTCCTCAGTAAAATGAATAATATTCATATATGAACATATTATGTTCGTTCGAACTGAAAAATGACAATGGGTGGTAGATAACTGTCAGTATTGACACTGGATAGTAGATAATTGCCTACTTGAAGATGGACTTCCCTACCCATACATTATCGTTTTTAATCAGGTGATCACTATACCACGTGACGTTGTCTCTGAGAGATGGCAGTAGTTTCTACCAGTGCCAATGTAAGGCGTGCAATAAGATTGGTTGAACGGCTACCAGTTATTTATTGGCAGGTTTGTATCCAACGGTAATCTGCACCATGTATGACAACGAAGAACTACGATAATTAAAAAAAATCACAATTTTATGCAAGAAATATATTGAAGATGAAGATTTAAGTATTTTCAGAATTAATTTTATGATACAAAATCATATATAGTTATCGTAAAAGAACAAACGTTGTATTTTAAATAGAGAATTAGTTTTTTAATTTAAAAATAAATATCAATTCATCATTTGTGACGCATTGTATAAAGAGGTACAGATTATATAGGTATATATTCTGAAAGTGGACGGTAGCTAAACTAGAATATATTTAGATGTGTTGTATGCCGCCGAATATAATTTAATTAGTATTGTAATTTATCCCTGTGGCAACCAGATTGTAATTAAAAACCGATCAATAATTTATATGCATTCACAATATGTGGATTCAAACCAGTATTGCTGTGTTTGGAAAAAATGACGCATTCTTAACATTGTCAAAGTTTATTCTCCGAACGCAAAGTGTAAAAAATATATATTGGGGTGATTTACGCTCAACTGTCAACATCTTTAAAGGGTCTTCAAATACGAGTGGCCAAATGTTAGTCTTGTGATGCTTCCAATTCAATTTTGCCCAAAGACTTTGTGTGCCCAGCGTTATCGTCATCATTTGATAATGTCCCGGTAAAGCGGCATTCCATATAAAGCATTTATTTTTAGATAACAGAATTCCGACTCATTGTTATCTGTAGAACACTGGACCCCAACCTTTTTAAAGTAGCGAAACTTGTTTATGATAGCCAAATACCCAGCGATCTCCCCACCACATTAAATTTGAACGTTACGGTTTTTTCATGTGACTTATTAAGGGTCCGTATGTCGTATACTGATCGAAAATGCATAAATTGGGGTATCATTGTAAACTATGCCTGAATAGTAACGTTTATAATTATCAAAGGTGTATAATATATCATTATGATTCTCTATCTTTTTCAACTCAAAGATTAACATTTCATTATCTGTAACACACTATTATTGTAAACATTGTGTGTAAACTAAATAAGAATAAATCCATGTATTATAGTAGATCATTTCTCTGTGGTTATATGACTTTTTTAAATTATTATTTTGTAAATACATACATTACTTACATACATATTTTAATTTTAATATTATTTAATATTATATAGCGAGTAAAATATATTCGGTAAAAGTTTCATTGGAGTTTATAATTGACTTGTAATTTTAGATAAATTGAAAAATTTTGGCTTCCGTATTTATCATGCAATATTATTTTATGATGGTTTATTAAATTATTATCTTAGAGTGAAAAACATGGACATGTAATGACATACACATATTTCCTACAAAGTCTACAGATTATTCAGACTCAGTTCGCAAAGAACTTATTTTTTTATATATTTTTTTATTTTTCATATATGTCAATTGTAAACAGTCTTATATTACATTGTTTTGCGTTGATTTTCTTTTCTTTTAAATAAGAAAACATTACATTTGTTTTTTTACTGTCAAACATCACACTTTTTACCATGTTTTTATTAGCTCGTATTCTTGTTTGTCCCGCACAGTTTTTTTTTTGTTTGTACAAGATTTTTAACTAACTTCCCGACTAGCCAGATATTTGAAACTTTTAGAATATATCAGAACACGACGGCAATGCATTTTTTTAAATACTTTTGGCCATCTTTAAGCAGAATGGAATTAATTTTCAATTAATTCTGTTTTGTATGTTTTGGAAAAAAAATCGTTAAAAGTAATATTTATCACTCACTATTATTGGTTGCTAAGTGGGTCATGGCAACTAAATTATTAATATATACGTGCGTTACTATGGGAATCAATATGAAATGTCAAAATGACATTTCAGTATTCTGTATTTATTAATTCATATGGTTGTCAAGTTTATATGATGGTTTAAAAACGTAGTATATAAAAAGTTCTTTTATTGTAATTATTTCTAATTTTAAACTGTTTCACCGGTTACTGTCTTTGTAAATGTTCCTTATCACTTTCAATAGAGTTTTCTAATTTTTGGTTGACTAGGTTAATCTAGTGGTCAAATAAAACGTTGGTAAATAAATGAAGTAGTTTTATTTACTATTATTATTTCTATTTACTAGTATTATTTCAATGTTTATTATTATTTATTAACCGTGCTTTAATTGTTGTATTTTGGTAAATTTCATGAAATACCTCCAGCCAACCAAGCAAATATCCAACATAAGTAGCTGAAATAATGTAGAATTATTAAATTTTAAATCAGTAATGTGATAATATTGACGGTGAAAAGCCTACGTGAAATATTATAAAGCATACTTGTGAAAATAATTAATTTATAGTATTTTATTTCTCTTTAATAAACCGATCAAACACATCGCCGTTCATGTCAGCTCGTGAAAGCTCGCGAATATTCACTCTGTCACGTCATATTAAGCTCAAAATATTGCCACCGCAGCAATTTACTCTAGATAAGCCAACAAACAACACAAATAACCACCTTATCTGCGCATGCTATGTAAAACGTGTTTCCCTAGTTGGCTGGATGGCGTCTTATATAACTCTTCGGCGGGAAACTATCTCCTCCGGAGAGACCAATAGTAAAAGTCTCACCACAATTTGTGACGTCTTTAAGCGTCACAATTTACGCGTATCAGGAAATCACACAGTGGAAGGAAAACATACAGTAACACACTTTTGGACATGAATTTTTGAAAAAAAATCAAAAGCTTACCTACTACAATGATCCTAGTAACTAAACACGTTAAACATAATTTTGACAATTGAATTGGAAGATTAATAGACAGAGCCAGAGTTATTATTATCAAAGAAATGAAAAAAAAATATGAGTTTGAAGCCCACCCAATTGAATGTCATTCTAGGATTTTTTTTTTTAATTATAAATATATTTTTAATAAAATAATTTTAAATAATAGGTAAATTTTAAAATCTTGTGAATGATCCATCATGCCCAAAAATAGTTTAATAAATACTTGTAAGCACTAGTAATGCTGTAGTTTTTATTAGAAAATTTATAGTGATAAGAAATGAAAATTGATATTATATTGTTTTAAAAGAGATCGACAATATGCGAATATAGGATTAAGTCGTTAAAATTGAGTGTTCAGGTCAAGACAGGAGTGCGTCAATATTTCAAGAACGCAATGAAAACCTACAATATAAAAAGGACCATAAATAAGATACATGAATGACTTCATCTTATTAAATAGGTACTTGGCTTAATCTCATTTAATCATACATTTCAATCAAAATCTTTTTTTTTTTTTTGAAAATTCACCATTTTGCTTGATGTCACTTTACTGGTGTATTTAAGGGGAGGCATGCTCAGCGTAGGTCACAATGGAGCTTTTGTTCTATTTTCAAAGCATGATCCTGGACATACCTTAAACGTTGTAGATCATGGTTTCCCAAACTATGGGTCGCGACCCACCAGTGGGTCGCGAGCGAATATTGAGTGGGCCCTCGCCACTGTATACATGAATTTAAAAAAATAGGAAGTGATACATTTGATATTTCATTCAGCTATTTATGATTCCTAAAAATTGAAATAAACTTAAGTTTTGGAAAATATTGTGATACTTCGCATGTGAATGTTTCGTGTGTGAGTTCGCATGAAACCAAGCGATGGAAAGTTGTGAGAAAATATGACCCTGCATATCTAAAACTAGGATTCACTTGGAATCACGATACGATAGATCCGCGTCCTCAATGCGTGATTTGCTACGATATATTAGCGAACGAAAGTATGCGCCCAAGTAAGTTGACGCGTCATATAGAAACAAAGCACACCAACGATAAAAACAAGCCAGTAGACTTTTTTCAACGTAAATGGTTGAATATGAAATCTTCAACAAATATTGTTTCCAATTTCGTTAATATTAATGAAAATGCTGTATATGCCTCGTATCTCATTAGCTTAAGGATCGCCAGATCAGGAATTTAGGATTAGGAAGATTTAGTATTACCATCGATTAAAGATGCTGTTGGAACAATGTTTGGAGAAAAAGAAGTTAAGGAAATCGAGGGCATTCCACTATCCAATAATACTGTTGCGCGACGAATTACCAACTAGTATGTCAACAAAAGCAGGCTCATTGATATATCAGAAAATACGTCACTGAAAAATAGTTTCAATCGTAAACAGTTAACGAAATTCTGGCTCTCAGTTGCTGATAATTATCCTTGCCTGTTCGATGAAGCTATGAAAGTCCTCCTCCTCGTTACTACCTCATATCTATGTGAGGTCAGATTTTCGGCTATGGTTAACATTAATACTAAATACCGAAATAAATTGGATATATCAATCTCACTCCGATTAAAACTAATTAAGGTTGAAGTTGATGCTAAAACTGTAATGAAGAAAAATAAGAAACAAATACATCCTTCTCATTGAAATAACTAAAAAAACCTTGCAGGTGTAGGTATTTAAGTAATATTTTATTTTTATTTAAGTTGTGTTTCTTATTTCAACAGTCTTTCATTCATATTGGTAACACTTTTAAAAAAAAAAATTTTTATTTCAATTAGAACAAGAGTAGTTTCACGACTCGCCACTAGGGAATCTGAGCATTACCAATATTTATTTATGCCCTCTTTTCTCTAAGACAGATAAGAGGTGGGTCCCAAGATTGGAAATTTTTGTTAGATGGGTCGGAGCCCAGTCAACTTTGGGAACCACTGTTGTAGATAATCTATTTATATAATTTTGAAGCCTTATTATCCTTTATATTTATTTTAAACATTTGATGTCTGCATAAAGTATTTTTATTACATAAAATAGTATTCTTTTAAACCTCTCACTCTAATGTTTAAGAATATAGTCATATTTCAGTACATAAATGTGCAGTTTAAAAAAAAATTCGGTTAGGTACATGTTCAAACACGCGCGTTAACATCATTGTACTCCCTACTTCAATTATAGTTTGTCAATTTACGGCCGTATGTTGTAGCTTAATCACTGGGGAATGCCAAAAGAAATGGCGTATTTCAAAAAAACACTACCTTATTCTTAGGTCAATAATTATTATAAAGCAATCATTATTCGTAGAATGTTTATCACACTTGAATGTTCAAAGACATAGCTTATAAGCAGTATCATTAGAATTATCTTCAAATGTGTTAATATTGCCCATTTTTTGAATAATAAAATGCCTAATTCTTGTCAAATTTGAGATCACAGAGATTATCAATATATTTTTTTATCGTAAATATTTCACTACAATAATGTCAATATAAATTATACTGATGGTTCTATAAATGCGTTTAAAAATTAATAAATGTAAAAAATCTTAACACCACTGCATAGTTATGTACTGAAATATGACTATATTCTAAAACATTAGAGCGAGAGGTTTAAAAGAATACTATTTTATATAATAAAAATACTTTATGCAGTCATCAAATATTTAAAATAAATATAAAGGATAATAAGGCTTCAAAATTATATAAATAGATTATCTACAACGTTTAAGATATGTCCAGGATCATGCTTTGAAAATAGAAAAAAGCTCCATTTTGACCCACGCTGAGCACGTCCGCCCTTAATATTATTTATCAATTTTATGAAAGCGTGGTGTTCTCTCTCAAACATCAGCTATACGTTCAACTTACTTCTCCATCTTTAATGGCGCTAAAGCGCAAGCCGAGCAATGGTTTCTTCAATTTTCCGTCTCCACTTAATTTTGTCCTCCGCTGTTCGCCACTGACCAGCACAAGCTCCTCATAGTCACTCCACATTGTTTCTCCAAGTTTTGGTCGTCCCACAGGTCTCTTGCCATCTGCAAATCTAACAATCATCTTCTCTTGATTTTGGGCCATATATTTTTTTCGGAATAAAGTCGATCTAAAGAAGCAACTTTCTGTCACTGGGTATCACGTAAGAACCGAGTATTATTATTTAGTAAAAAGTAGTCTGACAAATATTATATACTTACGAATGACTTTTTACCATGTTTAATACGAGTACGTACCTACTGATGGGCCTCCTTAGAGTTGAGGTTGTGTTAACATATTTTTGTTTTTGAAAGAAATGGATGTTAGCCACTTGTTCAACCTTTTAGGGGTTCTGGGTCCAAACGAGATGTGATTTTTTCCGGACACTCTCGCTCGTTTATTGTGGGCATCAAACTAAATAAATACTTACCTAATAACGTCTTCATTTTATAATAATACAAAATATTTTATCAACACAAGAACTTAATAGAGTGGACGCGCCAGAAAACAGAAATATGATGAAATTTACTCATTCAATGTGTACATTTATGATTTTTTTTAATAATTCCATCGACTGTGCTTCACTAAAAGTTATGTTTTGAGAAAAATACAAAACATAAATATTTTTAGTAATTGGAAAAAAAAAGTATTTTTTTAGATAAGTATAATATAAAAATCATTCTGGTTCCTTCCTGGGATGCAAATGCAGTATGACAATATGATAAATACGGGTTAATAATTAGTTAAAAATGCTTAAGTGCATCGACAGAATTCACCTTATTTGAAAATAAAATTTGAAAAAGAAATTTAGATCGTTTAAATTAAAATGATTTTTGATTCCCAACAATTTTTATTTATACACATTGATGCAATTAAAATCACATAACATTATTAACCTACGACAATAGATGACTCTTTTGTCTAAAAATTGATTAAAACACATAAATATGATCACATCGTCATAGATAAGGGTTATTTTCATGCATTTTAAATCACTATCGATTTAACATAATATTATGAAGTTGTATAATTATTTATATTTAATAAATAATAACGTATTATCACTGCGTTAATATGTGACGTCAGCAAAGTCATTTTAGATCTATTGGTGTACTGGTTTAAAATTTACAGGGTCATAATATGTGTGCTCCAAGTGAAATTAATATAAACGTATTAAAAATATAGCAACGGTGTATTATAAACGAATGTTTTAAATTACCACACTAACTAAGCTGTATATAAATCCCGATACTAAAGTGAAACTAATAGAGAATTCTGTTTATTGAATTATTATATGTTGCAGGTTGTGGCTCGGAAAACAGCGATGGCCCAACGAATATTCTTCAGGTGAGAAACGAGCGTAACGGCGTTACTCGTTGCCCCGTTACGAGTTGCGAATATCTAAATGCAGCGATGCAATTTTGTACCTTGCTTGCTGCACTCGCTTTAGTAATAGTTTACGACCTCAGAATACCTGCACAATGAATAAACAATAATCTTTATCGGAATTTTATTAATATTGGTCCACTGTATCGTTTTACATTTTATGTTGATAAATACGTCGATTACATTTTGGACACTATTACATATATTTTTTTTTATTCAACGAATAATTCACAAGATTTAAGAATGTAACATTTTAATTATTGAGGTTGGAGGCCTTTTTACTTTTTTTTAACTTTTAGGTAAAGCGACAGCATCGTCATTTTCATTGAAAACCACCACTGCGTTCAAAAGTTGTAATAATCGTGTTAGTTTTATAATTTGCCACCCTCAAGCAAACCGTGACCTGCCTAACCTCATATGAGGTCACTGATTATACTCGTTTAAAGTGTATTTATGTAAAACATACATAATTTTGAAAACACTTCGGAGAAAAAATATTAAGACAAATAGAAAACATTTTTTTTTTAAAGTAAGACTCAGCAGAAATCGAACCTGCATCTCCCGATCGCCAATAGTATTTCAATTTGGAAAGCGATTCAGAGAGTATTAAGAGCCATTAGTTAAAATTTGTCGCAATTAAGTATGTACGTCTATAGCATAGTGGTATATGTGCATGGGCGCGAAACCCGAGAGATGCTAGTTTGATTCCTGCTGGGTGTCTTACTTTTTTCAAAAAAAAAAAATGTTCTATTGGTTATAATATAATATTTTCTCAGAAGTGTTTTCAAAATTATGTATATTTTATATAAATATACTTTAAACGAGTATAATCAGTGACCTCATGTGAGGTTAGGCAGGTCATGCTTTGCTTGAGGGGGGCAAATTATAAAACTAATACAATTATTATAACTTTTGAATGCAGTGGCGGTTTTCAATAAAAATGACGATGCGGTCGCTTTGCTGGAAAATTAAAAAAAGTAAAGGGGTCTCCAACCTTGTTAGCGCTTCAGACCTCCGTGTAAGTAAAACCACCGTTGTTAAAGAGTGAGTTTCGTGGAAATGTTCATAGTAGATGGCGTAGTGTGAATGTAATTATATTTCAAGATTTTTATTACATGTGTCTTTTTGAGATAATGAAATAACTGAACGTTTACTCATGCGTATTAATGCTGCGAGAGAGAGATTCTCATACTTGCGCTGTAAAGTTTATATGCGTAGGAGCATTTCTGTTCTGAGTTTCGTTAAGTGCGAAAAACGATCGAAAAGAGGTTTCACTGAAGGCCTGAACAAAAACGAACCATGAGTGCGACTGAGTAAGCATTGGGCACGCTTATATCTCCGCACTATGCATTAGAGTAATATAGAAATTCTACGGTTACATTAAATATTTTTTGGAAACGTCGGTAAATATGGATTTGACTAATTACATTAGTTTAAAAACTCCACGTGTTACTGAAAATTATTGTTTTTGTGTTAGATATAAAGTTAGTGGTAATTATTTTTAGTTATTTTAGTAGAATATAATATGGTTAACTACACGGTCCCCACATCCTGAAGCGGGCCCCCAGGCTAGCATCTTTGGCGGCCCTCCTACCTATCGCCAAGGACAAAGGTAGTGCGACGCTCTACAGAAGCGTTTTTCAAATGGTGTACTTACGCGGTAAAATTAATGTGTACCTATATTTAGTGTTTTTTTGTATAATTTAATACATCCATTTGAATTATGGAGTAGTCGAGTATTGATACATAATTAAAAATTGTATTGTACAACCAGATTATTTTAAATATTAATATTACTGAAGGAAAATGCGCCTTTTTTACTAGGAAAGAAAATTTGTGACGTGTGTTTATCTCACTTATCTGGTTGACTCGCCTCGCCGGGCCCCTCTTGAGCGCGGGCCTCCAAGCGAGAGTTCTTTGTGGGGGCAATGGTTAACTAATATAGTTAAATTTGTTAGCCGTACTGAGCAACACGATGGTATAACGTTTCATAGTTGCGTTATACGCAAGAAACACGGCTTCATGTTGCCGAACAATATGCGCTCTCTATATATCATTACTTTGAGGTTTCACTTAAAGAAAACTAGGTCATTGATAGGTAAACCAAACTTCGACCTTTCAAAGATTTACTTTGCATACACGTTAGCACTGTGCCGTTTTTCTGAAAAGTTTTGATGGAATTCGGTGATTTTTTCCTTTAACCCGCCTCGTTGACTTGTTTACGTAAGTATGCAACCCGCTGACTATCGGTCGTTATTTTCCGTTACGCCCGCCGTTATACGGGTCGAAGCGTTAAATGCGATATTACAAAGGTTGCGATGCTTTCAGTTTGCCGGGCGGGGCCTTTCCCACTTCACACTCGGTGATCATTTTTCCCTTTTGTCATCTGTAATGCAATCGCCACTGCGACTGGATATTCGGAACACATTTTCTCTCTGCAAAGAAACTTCTTTCTTAACATCACAATGTAACTGTAACTGTTTGTACCAAACAATGCAAGCTTTCCGGAGTTTTGTTTGAAAAATACTTTGTTACAGTGTTGCAGATATCATTTCTGTTTGCCGAAGTGTGTCTTTGAAGACATTTTCTGTAGCTTAGAGAGAGAAAATAATTTCTATAATGCTGGTTTTTATTCAGAGTATTCCACGGCATTTTGACGCAGATGACGTAATCGATTCGTCAAAAGAGGCGTCGAAATGGTTCAAACCAGTCACGCAATTATTAAATTATAACAAATTATTAAAAATTGCGTTGTAAAAATTGCGTATAAAATAATACCCAAATATATAGGTATGTAATTGTGTACCAAAAATAAACCACTGATAGTGTTATATTATAATGTCACTAGGCAATAAATACGTTGCTATTTTTACAACGTTTTTATTAGCTCGTATTCTTATTTGTCCGGTGGTTGTTTGTCCAGTACAAATCTTGCAATAGATTTTTAACTGACTGCCCGACTAGCTAGACATTTGAAACTTTTAGAATATATCAGAACACGGTGCCAATGCGTTTTTTTAATACTTTTAGCCACATTTAAGTAGAATTGAATTAATTTTCAGTTAAATCTGTTTTGTATGAAAAGTTATTTCGGAAGAAATCCGTAATCCAATCCACTATTATTGGTTGCTAGGGGCTGGGGTCCTAGCAACTAAATTATTAATATACCTATGCGTGCGTTATTGTGGAAATTAAAATGACATTTCAGTATTATTTCTATCAAGTACAAATCGATCGTTTGATCGTTTAAGCTAGCAAGTCAAGTTTATATGATTCAACAGAAAATTTAAAAACGTTGTATATAAAAAGTTATTTTTATCTTGTAATTTATTACTATGTATGTTGGTAGTTAGAATTTATGTATGTTTTTTTAAAATTTTATTTAATCGTATGGGGCCACAAAATCAATCAGTGCCTAGGGCCTCCAAGTCTCTAAGCCCGCCACTGAGAGTATTAAATATTTTTTATTTCGGTACAGAAAATTTTAAATAAATTCTTTTTATATTTAGTGATTATTTCGGAATAATTATTTATAGAGTGTTCGTGGGTAGGTACCTAAAAATGTATGCTTAGCGTCACTTGTCTATTTAATAGCTCTTGACAATTATTGTTTGTCAACTCTACACTCACAGATTTGGTTAAAAAAAATCGACCTGTAATTAACACTAGGTATCAGGGAACTCAGAAATAATGGGAACTGAAATACATAACGGGTAAGGCGATAGCAGGTAACCGACTCGAGTAAGGAAGAATCCGGGTTAGACTTACACATGTGTCAATAATACGTTTTACGTCGAATACTGAAAACTGCTCTCCGTTTATGCATTTACGCTCATTTAATGTTGGTGTATTACACACACCATTGCACGTGCATAATACGTGCTTCGTTTTCGTAGGACACTCACACATTCAAAATCCTGCTTCACCATGCGGCGTATTGAATATGGCTTATCGGTATTCTATTTATTATCTGTTCTGTGCTAGGTATATAATAGAGTACCTACTAGGTAGAAAATGACGCCAAGAATTGAGAATTATAATTAAGCTCGAAATGTTTTCATTCAATATTGGAGTAGGTACTCTGGGAAAGAAGTCCTGAAAACTTTTAATATTATTTTATTGAACTATTCGTATATCATTAGATCTCAACCGGAGGTACGTGTGAGATGAACAAGAAACTAATATAAATCGAACGTATTTTTTGAATAATTAATATTTTTTTTATCTTGACAATTGTTTCGTCAAACAGCTGTTTATTTTTGTAGAATTAATAAAAACTCTTTTTTAAAACGACATATTTTTACTTTACTATAATTCTATATTAATTAAACTGTGTGTCGTATATTATAATTCACTTATAACGTGAGTTAATTTATATTAAAATAATTGTCAAATTGTATTTGCCTTACTGACCCATTTGTTTCTATTGATTTACAAAACGCGTGACAGTTTCTCACGCAATGCAAAACACGTGCATCAGTTCTGTGTTCTGGCATATTGACTATATAATCACATAACATGAGTTCATGTAAATTTTCTAGTAAACACAATATAAAATTCAACAAGAAGTGTGTTGTGGTAAAAAAATAATATAGAGATTTTATGCAGGTACGAAAACAAAAAAAATGTTTGAATATCACTGTATATGGAGGCATCAGGAAATTTAGTTTCCGGCGAACAAAACCGTTTCATTCAAGAAAATATTGTAAGGCGGTTAACATACATAACAGTTTTGAGAATCGACCCTTATCAATAATATTTCCCATAAACTTTCTTTGTAGAGAGATAAAATCCTAGATGGCGGTTGCGAGTCGTTGTTTAGTACCTACCCAGTCTGGAATACTACGAATAATAATATAAATAACACTAAGTAGATTGCCACACAAACACTTTGCGAGCAGATTAACAGAAAATAAAATAAAATAATATTACTCAATTCTATAATATTAACAATCCAAATAGAAGTCTTACTCGAATAAATCATAAAACCAGCAACGCGACTATTAAATATAAGTAAAAAAAGAATAAAAATTAAAGGGTTGCCATTCGTTTCATATACCTATAAATGACATGCGGTCCATATTACAGTGACGTTCCTAGGCAAAGTGCTGCCCTTAAGCGGACTTCGAATGGTTACATGTAAGTTGTACGTATGCAGTTCATCGTGGGACACTTATTCGTGCGCTGCAGTACGTGCAACATGAGTTTGTATAACATTTTATCCAATGACGAGTTCTTCATTGAACATTTCACCGTGGAATACATTTGTACGTATCTTACAAAATGCGGCGATAGTTTGCAAATAGTACTGTTCCAATTAGATTAACCCTAACCTAACCTAACCTAGTAAAGACATCTCATAAAATTCGCCACATGTTATAGCATTCGTACAAATATACTCCACGGTGAAATGTTCAACGAAGAACTCGTCATTTGATTAAATGTTTTACGAACTCATGTTTCACGTACTGCGGCGCACGAATAATAGTGTGCTGCGGTGACCTGTTTACGTACAAATTTCCGGATACGGACTTCGAATGTATGTCGAAATGTATGCAAAATCGTTAAGCTACGTACCTATTTTATTATTTATTTTCGGCTATATTTCAGCTAAACAGAAATACAAAGACATCATCTACTGAGTATTAGAACACTTCCATGAAACTTAGTTTCAGGCAGCAGCGTTTTAAGTACGTGGAGGTCTAAGGTGCTGAAAAATTTGGAGTACACCACTTTATAACGAATGCTTTAGCGATAAACTACCACTGACGTATACAGTATAAAAATATGACAGGTTGCCAGAACTTTTTATGATTCCGTTATGTTTTAACTAAGATGCCAGCAGTATCTAACGAAGCGACCTGCTTCGTGAAAAACCGCTACTGCTCTCAAAAGTTATAATATTTGTGTTTTTATATTGCTCTAAGGGCCTAAGCAATGCGTGACTTGCCTACCCCCACAGGACGTCAATGGGTCCATAGATGCTGTAGATGCTCTGCATACCCAGAAATAATCCATATAGTACTATGTAATTATATTATGCAAGCGCAGGTAATAGTCACCGCATGCCATTGATACTTACTCATATATAGGCCGAGTTGACAACTTAATAGGTCTACTTTCCGAGATAATGATTGGGAGACATTTTACGACATCTGCAACGAGTAGTGCTGTGGTTGCTCATTTATGTGTGTTGAGCATGCAGCGTTATCCCTCCATAACTTCCACGACACTTTCTGTAATTTCTGTCTTAGTAATCATTACCAACAGATATCTATCGATAATCGATGCATTTCTCTTAAGCTAATTCAATCACCTGATTAAGCGCATCGAGAATTAGAATATTTTTTTCTAAAAAAAATAAATCCCTAAATACTTCACAATAATCATCCAATAATCCTGTGTTACACAAAATAAATCAAAATACGAAGATAGTAGACAGTTGGAAGTATAAAATATTATATTATTTCTGAGAACGTATTCTAATATTTAACAATCTACCGATAATACAGGAGTGTTTCACACAAAATAAAATACAATATATAGAATGGTAGATTTATTTTTGTTTCAAATTCTTAGAAATCCATCATTGATACTGTAGAATCAAATAAAAATATGTATGTATATTGAAATAGACAGAATAAATAAGAAAATAATTAGAATTTATAAATAATTCTGTCATGTCAACAAATGTAAGACGATCAAATTGTTATTTTATGAAACCCAAACGGAAAAGCTTATTTTTCCTAAAGCCTCATTATAACTTTGTCAGGTTATTGGGTTATAGAATTCAATATTCTTCAAATTTATTTCTATTGAATTCGTATTTACTTGATGGAATTAATTTTTATAATAATTATTAATAAATTAAATAGTAAACGATAGAATGTAATAATTATTATACTTAACTCATCAACTGCTGGATTTGATGAAGGTCTCCTGTGACTCTTTCCAGTGGTTTTAGTTCTTCGCTGCCATGTACTTTAGCCGAAATTGATGGGTTCGGCGATCTAAGGGCGACCCCGTGGTCGTTTAGTATCTCTCGATTATTGTCCAATTATTTTACACACGCTGAGCGAGACTTTATCAGCTTGATGATCTTTATCACATTGCGTACTCTTATCTATCTTATTATCAATTTTTGTTGTCTTGGAAAATTATGGCCAAAATGCACCTTTTAATACCATGTTACGCTATTCCTTTTTTTTACTTATACGTACGAATTGTTATCAATAGAAATCTAAAATCAATCTTTCAAAAGAAACTATGGACGAATTGTTGAATATTCAGCGCAACACTATACGGGTCCATGTTCAAACTGTTTTGAACAATGGCATGTTTAGTTTCAAAGCTGTGTTTTACGGGTAGGGTTGAAAATAAGCTATATTCCTGTGCTTATTGTCAAAATATAATAATGTTAGTTTCAGACTGAACATGGTGAAGTTTGAAATTTAGAATTAGGCTATTTATATAACTCAATAGGAATTATTTTAATTATTTGACTTTCAATAAATGAACCTCTTCCTGTAAAATGATAATATATATATATATATATATTTTATTAATAACCTAAGTGAAAATAATCAAATAGGAAACCTTAACTGTATCTCATTATCATCTAGAGTCCGCTAGAGACAGACATAGATGAACTGTGCGTCCTGCACTCATTAATCCAGTATATAATGCAAAACTGTGTGCTTGCGAGAAATTAAAGGTGTGCCACGAATAAATTAGTGGACTGGGTATACCAACACTTTAAAGAAGGACGTTTAGGAGAAATTCTGCAACAAAATGGATAACAAAAAACAAATTAGTATTTTACAATGGAATGCCAGAAGTACCTATGAGGCAAAAAAAAAGATACAGAACTCTAGAAGATACAGACAACATATATTAATAGCACTAATCTCAGAGACTTTGAATTGGAGGGAGTGCCTGATCGGCGAATCCTCTTCTAGATGAGAAGGGGCGATATGATAGCAAGTCGCAGTCAAAGCCTCGGCAAAATGGAAAATAAATATTATTTCAATTACAGGCAAACTGAAAATCTTTTGCAGACAAATAAAAGTTTTGACTAAAAAACTTTACTCATAGATTGATTCCTTCCAGGCGTAGACGCTTCCACACATATATTTTTTTAATTATCATATGCGCAGAAGTGAGTAGAAAACCTCACTGCAATGTATCTATAGTCTAAGTCACTGCATCACTGACTTGACTATCAATTGTACGAGTATGTCATCAATAATTTTGTAAGATACGACGGTACACACCTGAAATTAACGGTGTAAGACAATTTAATAGACTTGAAAAATAATCTTGTACACAAAGCCTCATTTTCTGAGCTGTACTTGTCAGCAATTTGGATTTTGTTTTGGAGGCAATATCTTCATTTACTTATTACAGCTATTAATTAATCTCTGTTGGATTATTTTGATCGTCGATCGAATCAGGTTTCTTTGTGCGTTTGGAAATGAAATCAAAACATCGGGAATAATTACAGATGGTAGATGAGCAGTTATTTGGTTATTTATCTAATTTAACGCATTTTGAGATATTTTTTCTCAAAATCATTAAATCTGGATCATTCTCATTAATAAAATGATTATTTAGTTATTTTTCAATTAAGTATATTTAATATTTTGCGGGATTTTTATTCGGTGTGCCATGAAACAAACTATTACTCTTTTTCTATGTGCTGTTAGACAATAAAGTTTGGCAGACACTGCATTAATTCAAAAGCAATCACAAATAACAATTAGGTTTATGGAAACTTTGTAAAATACAAAAAGAATAAAACGTACTTACAATATAGGAAAATGTCTTCATAATATATACAAAATACAGAGCATAATATATGAGATGACGATATGGCTTATACTATCATAAAAAAAAACAATGTGAGACACGATTTACCAATTGTAATTTTGGCTATAAAATTGATAATAAGTATTGAATATAATAGAGGAGAAAATGTGTGAATAAAAATATGAATTGGAGAAATTGCAAGTTAAAGGTAGAGCATGATTAGATTTAAGCGTAAATAGTAAAATCGGATAATTGAATTATTCAGGGCCATGAGATCGCGCTGACAATTGTATGTGATTAACAGAGAACTAGCATCTATAAAATATGTAAAAAAAGGAATTTAAATAGACTGAGAAAACTATGTATAAAAGAGACTTATAAGTGTGTGATAAAATTGAATTGATAAAAAGGGCGCCAAGTGCTGTCTAAGTGTGTACATAATTAAATACCATGTAAATAAAGAAAACACTAGATTTAGAGATAACAATAGTTGTTTATTATAGGCAAAAAAACATTAAATTTATTTTGACAAGTATAACAATTGAAATTTAGGAGACTCGGTGATCTTTTTTATGCGAAGACATGCTATTCTACAAAAAAACATTATAAATAAAAATAATAGGGTACTCATCTGCTCTGCATCCCTTCAAATTGTAGACACTGAATTTTAGAAATTAATGTTAATAAAAGTTCAATAAAAGTGAAAGAAAAACTGATTTTTATGTGGCCGGCGTCCGTCCGGCCATGTACAAAAAGTAGGTTAAGTTGAAAGATCCATCCAGTTGAGAAGTCAGGGTAAAAGTGAACGAGATCGATAAAGGTGCAACCCTCCTGTCCGCCAAAGTACAAGTAGGTATCAGCAACGGCCGCAGGGTGGGGGTTTGTGTGAAAGAGAATCGCTCTTGCCTCCTCTTCTATCGGTGAGAATTTACCTACTCTCAAATTACGTATAGGTACGTATCCACAACGTGACAACACCCCTTTTCCACTCAAAGAAAAAAAGATTGAACTCCTCCGAGGGTTTCCATTGGCAGTCAGCTGTTCATGGTGTGACTTATCGTGGTTGAATTTGCCCACAGCTCGTCAGCATCTCGACCATTGAAGTTCAGTTGCCTCTGCCAGAGTAGCTAAGTAGTAGACCATCGTGTGATACACTGACCCAAGATCAGTAGTGGAGAGCAGTTCCTCATCTTGCAGAGTGGTTTGTTCCAAGGGCTTGTCTTTCCTCGAAAATCTTTGAGCATCGTTTGAGAAAAACACTTCGCAACACAGGCGTTTTGTTCACTCTGGATTTTTTTCACTTAAGGAAATTTCGTTCCTTATTTTTTCACTAAAGGAAATTACGTTCCTTGTTTTCACTTTCACTGAATGTTTCTTCAAAGGTAAAATTGTCATTTTCACGTTGAAAAAAAAAATCTTGATGTTGATGATAATGATAGCAAATACCAGAAAGTAAAATTGATCACGAAGTCTCAAAAAGTCTCAGAAAAAATAATAAAATTATACAGTAAATATACAAAAATTCAAAAACGTATGCTAAACAATACCAATACAATTTATACATGTTGTTAGTCTTCCAGCATAGCAAAAAAAATGGTTTTAAGTTTTCAAATAGAAAACATTTGCAAAAGATGATAAATGATTCGTCAATAATAAAAAGCTTTATGAAGAACAAGCAAAGATAAAATTAAAGCGTAGTAATAAGTTATAAAATAAATGAAAGAAAAAGATACATAAGCAATTTAAAATAACATCTATCAGTATGTCCATTTCCAAATTAAAAAACTACTAGCAAAAAGATACTATTTTTAATTCAGTCTTCAGTTTAATACCGTTACGTGATATCGAGAACAATAATTAATTTATCTTTAAGCTTGCCATAGTTTATGACATTCTCATTTAATCGAGTTGACATAGCTTTTTTTAAAAAAAGAGGAAAATATGTTTACAATTCAGTAAACTGATTTGACAAAATAGCTTACCTTTTAATGGTAATGCTTAGGTAAATACATTACATTAAGTAGACAATGTGATATTTAAAATAATACAAAATCTAGTATTGCACAAGCAACATCATAATAATAATGACTTATACAACATAAAAGTTTAAAGATGTAAAGTATCAAGTTACAATTCTTTGATAATATAAGTAATATTTTACAAAGAGAAATGCATAGATAAAGATAAGATAACTCTTGGGAAGTTGATTTAGTGAGATTTAGTGCAAAAAAATTGTGTTGGTATAAAAGAAAACAGAAAGCGACCAAGTCAATTATTGCGTTAAAGATTAGTTATTAATAACCAGTAGATCCTGCGATAAGCACATAAGGATAACAGGTGGAAAAAATAATAACATAAAAGATTGAAGCAGTACAATGAAATGCATAAAAAGAATACAAGCCACTGCCACAAATAAAATTTCTACTTCCCATGAATTTCTTAGTTGCTGGAATGGTGTTCACTTCAAGGTTTTCACTCAACGGTTATAATACTATCTCACTGTTTGTAAGCAGTCCGTACATTTATAATTTAAACTAAATACAATTGAAATTTCAGATCAGTATGCAGACTTTTCTGTTTATCCCATGAGGATACTAACCCAGCGTGATAATGCGTGGAAATCTTCTACGAAACGTTATTTAGAAAAATGATGCACTAAGAAATATCCAGTCACAAATCTGTCTACCATGATTTCTCTACATGAATCTACTAACAAATAATATTAGGCTTATTAGCGAACTAATAATAAAGAAAAATTACGATTACTCTTGACAAAAAAACAAAAATCTAATCAAAAAAACTCTGGCTTTAATGTCTGCTATTTGCGTTTCAATGCTCTCCTGATGCCACACCTCAACAATTCTTTCTTCAAGGGTACACTAAGTTTTATACAAGTCACATAACTGTGAATTATTGCTCATTGTATATCCATCAGAAGTTCCATGCACAAATCATTTGACATGTTACATGAGACAACCAAGGGTAGGTTCACATTTAATTCTAACTTAATTACTGCAAGGTAGAAGTGGACATCAAGCTTGCAAAGAAAAACAAAGAGACTTCTCTTATTACGACAAATATGCCCTTTCTTGGACTCATTTTTTTACTAACTAAAATTAACCTAATGTGAGACCATTCATGAACAAAAATGTGCGAGAATTACAAAATAAACGAATCTATTAAGAAATCATAATAAACGAGAGCTGCAACACAGCCACATCAAAAACTACATCGTAAGCTAGTGCGAAATTACTGTTAGATACCACCAACGATATCTATAGATAATTACTAATTTAAGTAAAATCCATAACAAAACAAAGAATTTACTCATGTTTCGAGAATTAAGCTAGACAAGCCAACCACTATGCTTTCATGCAAAGAAAACATTCTGAATTTAGAGCCCGTTACGTGACAAATTCATTCATAAGATCTGCTTCTTCTCAACCTTAAATAAGAATAGTAGTGCAATAGCTTATGAAACTCATGCCATAAGACTAATGACTAAATAGAGTGATTGGGTAAAGCTCCTCACTAAATGTTCCCGACCCAAATCAAAGTATCTGTGAGCGACACAGATAAACTACAAAGTAAAGGACCAATCCTAAATGTCCGCGACTTGGCAGTTAAAGAGAGTATGGAGATGTATGAAAATTAAAAGTTTTGCATAGCAATCATCCACAATAGAGTAAGATTGAAGAAAAACTAGACCTCTGAACTTATAGTCACTAACACTTACTTCCTATCAAATACAAGCTCAATTTTCATTTCACAAAATTAATTAATAATACTAAGAATAAAAAAAATATAACCCTAAAGTGAAACCAAACCATTTTGCAGATTGATTTAACAAATAAGATAGTCAAGTAACAATAAATTACAAGAAAAATTCTGTACACAGTACAGTTGTAAAGAGAAATAAAAAAAGAAAGAAAAAACATGTTTTAGTTTGAAAACTGAATTGTCCTTGCAAGCATTTGCGTAAAAGCCCTCATGACCACAACCTAGCAAAACTTAAGATTGAAGATGTTGAACGTCCTCAACCATAAAGTAATAGACACAATTAAAAAAAAACAGGATTGCATTTGGCTGTTGACCACTGGAATACTGCGACACAAATCTCTGCAAGCCGACTTGCTTTTCATCCAATAAAAGCTTTCAGTGTTGTAGTTGTGAACCTTGAATGAGATAAAACAATTATGTAGATTAAAATTATCACAACATATTGAAAGAATATTTGAAAACATATAATATAATTTGTAAGATTTTGTTTTAATCTTAATTTTGAACAAAAGAAATCTCGATATCAGATGAAACGTATAAGACTAAAAGATAAAACTAATTGGAAAAGAGAAAAAAAAGTAAATGTCATACGTCATTTAAGTATATTATTTACAATACAAAATTACAAAATCATCATACCTAATTTAAACACAAGTTTTATAGAGTAACAAATTTGTAAATATCAGTTTCGATATATAATAAAAGCATAATTAATCATGATTCATGAAAATTTGCAAAAAAAAAAAAATTTATATGACATTAGAATCATTAACATAGATATAGATTGAAAAAAACTTAGTTTCTAGACATGCTAATGGATAGAATCACCCCCTTCGAGATGAATTTGAAAAAAAAAGAATGAGTTTGAGCAGAATATTTCCTCATTTCCAAACATTGAAAAAAAAACAAAGGTGTCATCAAATTGGGTCATATTTTCTATTGTCTTTGAGTGACAATGTTAATTCCAAGATTAATTAATGCAAATTAAGTGATTAGCTTACTCAAAAGTAAAATTATGTTGAAAAAAAAAGAAAGAAAATGGTAGCAATATTAACAAGCACAATTAAGTAGAATCTCAGCTTTTAAGAAAAAAAAAATAATGTAAAGTAGTTTGTCAAAATCATTTAAATTGTATTGTACAATTTTAATAAAAGTGAAATTTAAAAGTAATGTGCAATTAAAATAAGTTATATTTAGATTGAATGAAAAGATTAATAGTAATTTAAAAAATATTATGCTGATTTGGCAATATCTTTAATATGAAATTTCCCTATTGGTTTGAGATTTTTATCTCCAAGCAAGTAAATTAAAGGCGAAATTTTCTTTAAAACAACGTTTTCCACGAATCTCGGCGCCAATTTACTAGAAAAATAATTAGCTGCCGATGATTGCACAAAGTTCTTCCTGTATACAGTATCTCCTTCGCTGTATTGGATTGATTTCCTCCTGAGATTATAACGTTTGGCGTTTCTAAAGAAATTAGTAAATAATTCTTCCTGTACTATATCAAAAATAAATGGGAGTTCGAGTAATTTGTTAGTAAATTTATCTTGCTCGACCATGTTTGGTTGACCAGAAGTTGCATGAGTTGGTACATGGTGAGGAAAATGAAAGCGACCATCAAGAATGATGTCTCTTCCATGTAACAAAAAATAAGGGGAAAACTTAGTGGCAATATTTACTGTAGAATTCAGCGCTGTTTGTACATGAATCACATTTTCTGACCAAAGACGCTGATTCTTACCAACTAAAATGGCTAGAGAGGTATTTATGGTTTGATTATAGCGTTCCACTGTATTACTCTGTGGAGAGTAGAAGGCATTTAAGAACAATTTTGGAACGTTATATTTAGCTAAAAAAACTTTAAATTCTTTAGAGATGAATTGCTTACCATTATCCGCTAAAATACAAAAAGGTACGCCGTGCTTCAAAAAAATTTCAGACTCCATAAATTGAATGATAGGTTTTGAGGTTGCCTTTTTCAAAGCCTTTAACCAAACGTACTTTGAAAATACATCAACCACGGAAAGAATAAACATAGCTCCATCCATAGCTTTGGGGAAAGGTCCAATTAGATCAATCGACAGCGTTTGTAGCGGTCGATCTACTATTTTAGGATTTGTCATCAAACCTGAAGGTGGTTTGGTGCAATGTTTAAATTTCTTACAAATGCTACATTTACCAATGAAGTTAGTTACATCTTTAAAAATTCCGGGCCAATAATAGTATAAAGCAATTCTTTTAAACGTTTTATAGATACCTAGATGAGCTAAATTAACATCACAATGAAATTTATTAATTAAATCTATCCTGTCAGGAAACTTAACACATTCCTTCCAGTTTTCATCGCTAAGTGGAAGATCACCTGCTTTAAATCTGAAAAGCTTATTGTTAAAAATTTTAAAACGAGGGAACTTAAGAGGATTTGTACCACATCCTTCGAAGTTAAAGCCATACCAATCGTCTTCAGATTTTTTGTTTAGTGCTGCGACTTCCGCCAGCTCTAATCGCGACAAGACGTCTGGTACGGTGTTTAACCTACCCGGTCGGTGTTTAATATCAAAATCAAGCTGTAAAAGTTTAGTAGCCCAGCGCGCTAGCCTACCTGACGGATTATCTAAGCTAATGAGCCACTTCAAACTTGAGTGATCTGTGTAGATAGTAAAATGGCATCCATCAATATACTGTCTGAAATGGTGTACTGATTCTATAATAGACAATAACTCTCGTTCGGTTACTGTATAGTTACGTTGAGATTTTGATAGGGTTCTAGAGAAAAATGCAATCGGATGCTCGCCATCCTCAAAGTTTTGAGTCAGGACTGATCCAATACCGTATGCACTTGCGTCACAATGTAGAGAAAATTCCAATCCAAAATCTGGGCAAGACAAAACAGGTGCAGTAATTAGAGCCTGTTTCAGAGCCTCAAATGCTGTTTGAGCCTCCGATGACCATTGAAAATTTGAGATGCCTTTCTTTTGTCCTGTTAAACGGGATAAAGGGGCAGATATAGAAGAAAAGTTATTAATAAAACGTCTATAATAAGAACATAAGCCTATAAATGATTTAATGTCCTTTGAAGATTTTGGAATTGGAAAATTCTTTACGCTCTCCAGCTTCACTGGATCACACTGCAGACCGCGCTCATTTACTACATAACCTAAAAATTTCAATTCAGATCTGCAAAATTCAGATTTTTTAAAGTTAATTGTCAATCCTGATGAGATAAATTTTTGAAGGACTCTTTCTAATAAAATTAAATGGTTATCAAAATTTTCCGAAACTATTAAAATATCATCTAAATAACAAAATACTCTTGACTCAAAATCCGGTCCAAAAAGACTGTCTGAAAGACGCTGCATGACGTTACTACTGTTTCTGAGACCAAAAGCTAAAACATTGAATTCAAAAAGTCCCCGTCTGGGCACAACAAAAGCAGTCTTTTCACAAGACTCTGGTGACAAAGGTAATTGCCAGAAGGCTTTAGAGAGATCTATTGAAGAAATAAACTTTGCATCCCTAAGATGGTCCAGAATCTGCGAAATATACGGTAGAGGATAATTATCTGATTTTGTGACGCTGTTTAGTTTTCTGGAATCGAGACAAAGTCGTCCTGTTCCATCTTTTTTCGGTACAATTAAAATAGGATTTGACCAAGCAGAAATTGATGGCTTGACTACACCTAAGGCTAGCATTTCATCAAGCTCTTTTTCAACTAGCTGCTGCTTGACTGGTGACAAAGGGTAATAACGCTGTTTAATAGGCGGGCCAGTTGTTTCAATCTTATGTGAAACCAGATGAGTTCTACCTAGTCCGACCTTTTCAAAAGATATTGCATAAAATTTTTCCTTTAAATTTTCTAATTTAGTATGCTGAGTGTTGGTTAAAACAATTTTATTCAATGAGCAAACAGAGGAAACAGTATGTTTGTTATCCTGCTGTTGCAGTGATGAGAAAACATGAGGTGCAATACTGAAAATTTTCCAAAAATCTATACCTAGTATGAGCTCTGGATGAATGTTATTTACTACTACTAAAGATAAAATAAAAGTTATATTATTAAAGGTGACAGGTACCCGCAACTCTCCTTTCGCGAGTTGGGATCTACCGTCGACTGTTTTAATATACATACTAGAAGGTAATAATTTATAGCCTATTTTTAATAATTTTTCCGATTCTTTTTTACTAATGCAACTGACGGAGGCTCCCGTATCTAATAAACCTATCAACTTAACATTATTTACAAATATGTCTGCAAAAGGCCTTGGATCGTCATGATCACAAGGTAACATAGGGGCTAAATAAGAAAATTTATAAAAATCGGCGACTACTTTCAGCCACAATTTCCATTCGGCCTTTTGTTCGATTACGGTTGGGCGGCTTCCGAATGTTTGTGCTCGTTTTTTTGAGCTTGCGCGACCGTAGGTGTCGAGCAATTTGGGCACTTCGCTGTGATTGTCTTGCTTTTACGACAACGAAAACATAAAAGATGAGTAATAGTCCTGCAACTAGAATAGTGATGCCCTGTCTTTTGGCACTTCATACAAATAATATTCGCTGCTTGAGTGACGATCGGTTTGCTGGTATGCCTATTGGAAAAAGTTTTATTTGCTGTAGATGAGGGAATGCAGCTCTGTTGAACAGCCGCCACATTGCCTCTATGAGGTTTGGTTCTCGTATCCGCCGGCGCTGTAGTAGTTCCGGTGATACGATCCACGTTTTTGCAGCAAGCCGATAGTTCTGTAAACGACTTCACTTCCCGAGCTATGACTACCGCCTGGTATTTAGGCAGTAGGCCTTTCTGTATAAAAATTAACACCTCCTCGTCTGTGTACCTGGTTCCTAAGCGATTGGCAATTTCCTGCATGCTAATAATGAAACTCGTAACTTTTTCATCGTTACGCTGCTTGCGAGTTTGAATTTTGTTTGCCAAGTCAGTGAGGATTGCCACATCCTCAAACTGTAAATATAAAGCCGCACGCAATTGCTGCCAGTTTTTAAATTGACCTTTCGTCATGCGAAACCACGTCAAAGCCTCTCCCTTCAACAAGTCAGGAAAGCACGCTAACAACATGCTGTTAGGAGTATTGCGACTCTCTAACAGCTCATCTATCCGCAGCACGAATTTGTGTACGGAAGATTCCCCATCGAATGAAACGTTATACGATTTGAGATAAGACTGGTGGAAATTGTGTGAGCACGCCTTTTGCTGAAATTCTGGATTGTCCTCTTGCGAGATATCTGAAACGATCTCCGTGTTCTTCTGTAGCTCCTCTCTAGCTGCAATAGAATCATTCCACGTTTGCGCCTGATCTTGCATCAGCGACAGTTTATCCGCTGGTTCCAGACCTCTCGCAATCAGAGCTGACCTGAGAGTGCTAGACTTCCATGACTCCGCCATGCTGATTGGAAGCTGTGCAACAGTATCCTCCATTGTTTAATAATAAAGTATACTTGAGTATGTAAAAACAATCAAACTGCTAGACAGGGAAACTACACACGAATGTGAGAACACGGGCGAAGACCACAACGAAAGTAGTTGAAAACAACGAAAAATAACTCACAACAACGAAAATGATTCACAACAATGAAAATAATTCACCACAATGAAAATAATTCACACCAATGAAAATAATTCACACTAACGAAAATAATTCACACCAACGAAAATAATTCACACCAAAAATAAATGACAACCCCTGTCAAATGGGAATACAATCGCCGAACTAAACTTAATATTGTAATAAGTAAATCTGAAAGAGTTAAATAAAAGCAAATATAGCTTGAAATGCTATCTATTGCGAAAAAAAAAACAAGCTGTAAACAAAATAAAAACTAAGTTTCCAAAAAAAACTAAAAATCTGTAGAGCAATTGATGAACCTTCGACGCGTTTCTTGAAGATTGACACACTAAAAGTTAATTACTGCTGACCTAGCAATAACAATGACATATGAACAATCAAATTTAAAAGAGACACTTAGCTTTTGCAAAAATCCTCTGCGATGTATTGAAGGTGGGCGAAATATGGTGATATCCGTCCTTTCTAAGTCAAGAAGAATGATGAAAATGATGTAACTTATTTTTGTAGCCCTCTTCGAGGTTTAATTTATCTGAAAAAATATCTAGGTTATTTCCTTTCTAAATTGACTAAAATTAAAAGATGTGCTCGAGTAATAATGTTATAGCATTATAGCTTCCCATCTGAGAAAAAAACTAGAGCAAATTAAAAAAATTAAATAAAATGCCTGTGTTTTAAATGATAGTTAATGAGTAAGCAAAGAAGAATAACTCGTGACAATCATTGTAAGCAGAGTATAGTAGTTTAAAAAAGTAGGTATAACCACTGCATAAAATGATTATATTTTTGTAATGGTAATGAAAATGCTTGAAACTTTATACTGAGCAGTATCTATTGAACAGTAGGTATAGATAATATAACCATTAGCTTATTTTAAGTTACTAAAGTTTACAAAAAACAATTTAAAATCTACTAGGAATAATACAAAGATTTATGTATATACACTAGGTAGGTAAAATTAATGTATTTTAAATGTAAAGACATTTGTTTAAAAGAATATTAATAAAGCATTTACAAGAACTGGGTTTTGCTAAGACCCAAAACATCCATTAGGATCGGATATGGTCAAAAGAAAAACCGAATGCCTAAATAGGGGCAATTAAAAAAGGTCTAAGTAAACAATGTAATAAAATATCAGATACCTAGAACTAAGTAGTTCAAAACAATAAAAATGCAGCAAATTTCTCCAACTGCAATAAAAACAATACAAAGCCAGAATGCTAAGAAATACCCGTAATAAAACCGAGGGTTTTAAACCTTGAGTTAATGTGTTTCTGTGCAAAATAAACTGCATTTTAAATAAAAACACATCCGTTTCAAATATTTAGAGAAAGCAATAACAATAAAGTTGTAAAAGTCCCAAAACTAAATTGGGGTGCAATTAAGAGGGTCTAGAGCTAAATGTGACAATAGGCTAATAAAAATAAACCCACTACCTAGAAATGGTAAAGATTTTAAATAATAACAAATAAATGCGGTGAATTCAAAGAATTTTTCTCCGAAGTGCCGTAAATATAATTGGAAAGCAGATAAATAATATTATTTAAGTGAGAGATACAAAAACTAAACAATTGTTAAGTGTGGAAAAAAAACCAAGGGTAAAATACATAATGACGGTTTCAAATTACTCTGAAATGCATAAAGTAGGTAACGACCTTGTTTACTATTTTTCTATAATTCTATTTTGTCCCTGCCTAACTACTTGCAACAAAATGTTAAGAAGGTTTTATACCTGAAATGGGTTTTTGGAAGTAATAGGAATATACCTACATGAATGTTTTCATAACTACACATTTTGACAAAAATGACGGTTATTAAATTTTAACATTGCCTTAACAACAAAAACTTTATGAAAAAATAGAATGAGATCTACGGAAATAATTTACGCGGGAAAATAAATTCATATACCTACCTACGTAGTTTATCTAAAAAATTACAGTCGAAATAATAAGAGAAAAATAATCAAAATGAATTGACAATCCGCCATTACAACAAAGCTATCTAACTATGATATTATATTAATTAAAGTTTGCGATGACAATAATTCCTAATATAATTAAATGTAGACAAATCTACCACTAAATTGAAACTTACTAGAAAGCAAATTAGAAACATTTGTAACAAATTGGATATTTAAAAAAAAAACATATTAATACCTACTGATTATGCTCTATAATAGAATATCAGCAAGAAAAGATAAAAGACCATGAAATTAATTATGTTTATAACCTCATCTAATAGTTAATTGAGAAAAAACTAGGTCTAGTAGATATTCTTATCTGCAAATCCCCTCACTCAATACCCTCACTGACGCTAGAATTGATTAAAATTTTAATAACTAAGTTTTAATTGAAATTTTTAAATATTAAACTTATTCAAACAGAAGATTTATCTAATTTAATATGACATTCAATAATATAAAACAATCACTGATTTAAAATAATAACTAATAACCAGAAAAATAACCACCAAGCAGATTTTGCAATGAACAATGCCGCAAGCTATCTACAAACCATACACTTTTTATGAAAAATAATTACTGAAAAGAATATAAGTTCAAACATAAGATTAAAATAATAGTTCAAAAACTTACCAAAAATCAAACCACTTGTAGACACTAAGCACAATGGAAGCTAGTATAGAAAATATATTATAGAGTAGGTATAGATAGTATAACACAATTAACTTCTGAGATGTTGACACTTCGAAAAGTAAGACTGAAATGAAAGATGGGAACTGCCCCTTACCTAATATACAGTAAAAATGCAGTGCCATGTAGAGAAACTAAAAATCTAATTCGAAGCATCTACGGCCTCAACAAACAAAACTATATAAATTTCGCCAAATTATTGATATCCTCTATCAATATTTAATTGGATGTTAGAAAATAAACGAACAATGTAATTAATATAAATAATCAAGCGAAGATAATACAAAGCACTAACTTTAACATAACATGAATTAAGTATTTTTGGCTAAGAAAAAATATATAAACCTAGCATTATTTATAGAATTCAAACTAATGCATCTATAAAATAGTTTCTAACCAAAATTTGAGAAAACACAGAACCAAAAACTATGTTTAGATAGGATTTGCGGTCAAGCATTTCATTTTTCAACGGACATTCATGATATTCATAATTCTAACAATTCACTAAGAAAAAATACTATAACAGATTTAATAACTAGAGTCAAATGCCGTCGGACATGAAAATTTTCTGACTAACAAACCTAACAATATAGATTATAAGTCTCCTTCTAAACAACAATATTCCCAACAAAATAATATATACACTGTTCAAAAACTAATATGATGATAAAATGTAATAATGCATTAGTAAAAAAATACAACATAGAAAATATCTAAGCGAAAAAATTAGCACTGCTGAAATAAATATACAAAAATATAGATTACAAAATAACCTAACATAGTAATTAAAATATCTATCTCCGCAAGCCAAAGATCACGTATAATCCGTTTTATAAGAATGAAAGAAATAATTTAAGAGAATAAAACAATTGAGAAAGCCTCAATTAAATTAAATACAAGTTCCACTGAAAAATCACACACAATTGACAATCGATGTTAAAATAGTTCAACAATCGGTCCTAAGTTGTAGCGCCAATTGTAATTTGCGATAAAAATGGATTATAAAATATGTGGATAAAATAGAATACCATGTAAATAAAGAAAACACTAGATTTAGAGATAACAATAGTTGTTTATTATAGGCAAAAAAACATTAAATTTATTTTGACAAGTATAACAATTGAAATTTAGGAGACTCGGTGATCTTTTTTATGCGAAGACATGCTATTCTACAAAAAAACATTATAAATAAAAATAATAGGGTACTCATCTGCTCTGCATCCCTTCAAATTGTAGACACTGAATTTTAGAAATTAATGTTAATAAAAGTTCAATAAAAGTGAAAGAAAAACTGATTTTTATGTGGCCGGCGTCCGTCCGGCCATGTACAAAAAGTAGGTTAAGTTGAAAGATCCATCCAGTTGAGAAGTCAGGGTAAAAGTGAACGAGATCGATAAAGGTGCAACCCTCCTGTCCGCCAAAGTACAAGTAGGTATCAGCAACGGCCGCAGGGTGGGGGTTTGTGTGAAAGAGAATCGCTCTTGCCTCCTCTTCTATCGGTGAGAATTTACCTACTCTCAAATTACGTATAGGTACGTATCCACAACGTGACACAATATATTGTAAACGTGATACGAATATTATAAACAATTCTATAATATTCGTTGAAATAAAATATATAATATATTATATATCTATTTGTGAATAAGGTATTTTCCGTCGATACTTATTCCATATGTTTTCCATTCCAGTTTCCTCATTATTGATTCTAGGATGGCAATAAATAGTTGCGGAGACAGGGGGTTGCCTTGTCTTACCCCTCTGTCAATGGGAAGCTTGGTCCAGTTTATTCCAGTTTCACTTTACCTTTATTGTTCAAAATAAATATGTTTTTAATTACTTGTATGTATACATTTTCTACATCCTTCTCTTTCAGCGTTTCCCAGATGCTTAAGTGTGATAATCTATGAAAGCGATATAGAGAGCTCTCCTATTTTTGATATTTTTCAATCAGTAGTTCCAAGTTCTCCGTTTTGCCGATGATTTGGTTCTGTTGTCAGAAACAGGCACACAACTCATGATCCATTCACTGAACAAAGTCAGCAAACAAGTCGGTTTAGAAATGAACCTCTCAAAAACAATGCTAATGACGAACAGCACAGAATCAAGAATATCAGTCGACAACGATGTACTTACCTACACAAAAAAATTACACCTACTTGGGGAAACAAATTTGTTTCGACAGGAAAAACAATGAGTTGGAATTAGAAAGAAGAATACAAAGTTCTTGGAATAAATACTGGAGCTTAAAAGAAATATTTAAAAGCGATATGACAGCAAAGATAAAACTAGAGTGATGAACTCATGTCTCCTACCATGCTTAATCTATGCCTGTCAGACCTGGAGATACTCTAGCACAGTAAAGAACAAAATCACCAGCTGCCAATGCGGTATGGAACGTAGTATGCTAAATATAAAAAAAAGACAAAAAATAAGACACACAAAAATAAGAAATATTTCAAAAGCCACAGACGCTCTAATCCATGCTCAAAAACTTAAATGGAAATGGGCGGGTCATTTAGCGACTACAAGATGAGAGATGGACAAAAATAATTATTTCATAGAACGGCCCAAAAGGGAAACGCTATAGAGGACGGCCCCATGCGAGATGGCAAGACGACATCATAAAAACAGTGGGCCCAAATTGGCTACAAATAGCCAAAAACAGGAGGAGGCCTTCACCCGAAGAGGGGTTCTTACAAACCAAACAAACTAATTACATATCACTGTTAAATTACAAACATTATCTAATAGTATTATATACAAAATAAAAAAAAATCTTAATATATATATGTATTACACAAATATATATATATAAAAAAAATAATAATTAATATTACATAAACTAGAAAATAAGAAGATAATACAATCATATATAGATATATATACATAATAGATACATTCATAGGTTATATATATTCATTAGATATAGTCAATTAACTGTCATTTACTTTTGTTTGTAAGAAATAAAAAGGCTTTTTTATTTATTTATATCTATTTATTTCAAGATTGATGATTCTTAAGTATATTTTTTTTAAATGCTGTACCTAAATCTACTCATATAATAAAGGGTGCGTATGCTACAAGCAGAGTTGCCAACGCATTGGTGCAAATTTACGGAAAATGCCCTATAAATAAGGCGAGGAAAGGAAATTCGCTACAACAAAAAGAATGAAAATAATATCACCGGGTCAAACATTCAGCGTAAATTATTCGGAAAACGTTGTTTTGACATTGGAATTTCGAAAATGGGAACTCAAATTGCATCTTAATTATATTTCAAATATGGAATACAAAAACGTAAAACATGCTGTATTTTTGGAGCTACGAGAACGTCAAATTAAAAAGCCGTTCATCTTTGGAAAAAATATTAATACAATATCTGGATAATAACATTGTGTAGTTATCTATTTATCTTAACTTAATTTGAGGTTATATGGATACTGTCCGTGGCTTTATCCAACTGACTTTCTATTAGGTATGCTTACATACTGTAGTTTCAGTGATACAGAAGATATCAATATTTGGCCACGTATTTTTTTCGACTTATACGTCGTGTGAATGACAACTCTGCCATTCTTGGTAGTATTGACTTGTGTGTCCCTGATAACTATCTTAGAAATCGGGAGCATCAGTTGTTTGTTCTCTCGAGGAGCAGAACTAACCTGCCATTGGTGATGCCAATTGGGAGGGCAATAACTCTGTTCAACCAAATCGCTTCGGATGTTGATATATTCCATCTACGCGAGAATGAGTATAGGTGGACGTAATTTTATAAATTCTTAAAATAGGGTCTGCTTAACTTATCTGGTGTACTTCCTTGTACATATATAATTTTTTGTATTTACACATTTATACTGTAGAATAACTTAATACTGATCTATCTCTTTTGTTATGTACCTAATATTGTTTTAATAATATTTCGTTGTTTCTAAATGACATACTTATAATTTGTAATGTCCACAATATGTAAAATAAATGAATTGAATTGAATCTAATATTTTTTTATTGTCTTGATTTAACTTTTTGGTGATCGTAGTCATGCATGAATACTGATTTAATTAAAAATTCATTTTCTTAATTTCTTAATTTTCTTAAGGTTTCTAGAAGTGACTATAGACCCTCTGTAGTCAGGTCGCGGCTCTAAGTTAGTTATAATTAGGGAATCCAATCCTGAGCCAAAATTCTGATCCCGGGATATCGGCATTACAATTTGACAATCCCGGGATTGGCATTTTTTTCCATTGTGAATATAAAAATTTTATATTTGCAAATAACATTAATAAGATCGGTCAAAAATAAATCTCGTATAATTTATACTATTTAAGACATTTATTGTTAATATTGTAAACGTTCAATCTTGGAAATACATAAGTTTAATGTAGTAAATAATATTGTAATATAAATAATAATGTGAATTTAAAATGAGATTGCTGTTTCTGATAGTAAAGCAAATCATGGTGTACTTATGGCCTTTCCGCTACATAAATCTAATAAGTCAGCTAAATATGAAACTGCCGTAAAACGTATCAGATCATAGTGGAATTACTTTGTTAATAGTGCGAAGCATTGTTTTTTTTCCCAATCTTTCTCATTTTTATTAATTTATGTGAAAAAGAATCGGCAACTTACACATGGGTATAAATCAAACTTCATTCAAACTTAGTTTATTTCTAATGCAGTTATTTGTTATTAAAATTATTTTTTCTGTTATATTTTCATTTTTATTTTATTTTCCATAAAAATTGATAAAAAAAATCAATCCCGAAAGTTTCGGGATTATGTTTATCAATCCCGGGATTCAAGGTATCGAAAATAGCTCGGGATCCCTGGATTGGAATCCCTAGTTATAATGTTAGTAAAAGTAGTTGTCTTCAAATGCAATGCGGTAACCTGTTTCTGTACCCTAGAACCGAACTGTATTAACTCCAAAATTTTCAAAAGTCACTTTATTGCACTAAACTTCATGATTTTGCCTCTTCTTTCCCATGGTAAACAGTATTAACTCCTGTATCAATTATTTCCTGAGATATTGCGTTTTAAATAATATTAAGTGCACCTTGATTTTGGAATCAAAGAATACTAAAGTCTTTTAATACTCTTTAGTTGTGGGTGTTTTGTTATTTATTGATATTAAGTCCACTCAGTCAAAACAACCAATACAATTAAACAGTATTAAGTGTTATCTTGCGGAGTTAGTACGAACAATGTTTGACACTTGACAGACGACCGCACATTTTTGTTGTATTAACTCCTTTGTGCAAATGTTTGAAACAGTTTTGCATTGAAAAATTTATTCCAAATAAGATGAGTTAATTACAATTACGTCGGAGAGAAGTAAACGTATTCTGGACTTAGTGAAAATACAAACCAATAATATTATTGATGACTGTGATGAACTACTAGGTACCGCATTGTCAAACAACGATTCAGAAACGAAAGGTAGGAATTTATAATCAGTTTTATGAAATCAAACAATGTTATTAAATTATATGTTAAACCTGGCTGATATTTAAGATAATAGTGTAGCTCGATTATTCGAGTTTGGAAATAGTATTGTTTAATTTTGTATTAGCCGAATGTCATAGTATTAAATCCATTAATTTGATTTGACAAAAGATCCGTGAAACAAAAATACAGTATTCATATTTTTATTTTTTAAGATTGATAATGGGTCATTTTCGTTTTAGATGCAGGGAGTTCATCAATTGAAAGGCAAATAAATGCACCCCTAGTTGACTGGATTTATGTCGACAAAACTGTGGCTGATTATCAAGAAATAAGCCATAGTGATATTGTGTGTGATGATAATCTGTATACATTTGGTCAGAGTGGTAACATCGTTTACTATGAAGTGTTGGAAACATCGGTTGAAACAATACAACCCACTCTCGCTTCCGAGACTTCAGATCTTCTCCAATGCGATAACATTACTATTGTACATGAAACATCTACACATATCGATGAAGATTGTATAGCTGACGATCCTGATTACCATCAAAGCGAGAATGGTTCTGAATCAGATGTATCAATTTCGGAAATTTCAGATACAGATAATCAAAATTTGACTAATATCGTAGACGAAGCACAACTGAATGTGAGAAAGGGAAAAAAAAGAAAGAGAAATTCATTAAATTGGAAAAATAACATAAGAAAACAAAAAGTAGCAGCAGGAGAGGAACGTACGACGAAAACACAAACTATCCCAGCACAAAGAGTTCTTGCACCCTGCAAGACAGAATGTCGCCTTAAATGTTCCATACATTTTTCAGCTCATCATAGAAATGAAATTCACAAGGCATTTTGGAAAAGTGAAAAAACATTGACCACAAACGGCAATTTGTTGCGTTAAATGTAAAGTCCGTACCGATAAAAAGGAAGAAAATAACAAATGATAAAACGGTTAATAAAAGAAATCATACACGTCAATACTACTTTGAATTAGATCGTCAGTCTATTAAAGTGTGCAAAGTATTTTTTTTAAATACCTTAATATTTCACAAACATTTATTACTACTGCACTATCTAAAAAGTCTGTTGGAGGAAATGTTGAACACGATGAAAGAGGAAAGCAACCGCCATCAACAAAAATACCAGAATTTATTAAACAAAATGTTCGAGATCATATTAATAAATTTCCAGTTTTGCAATCCCACTATTCGAGATTATTATTAAAACATACATTATTTTTGTAATAGTATTAATTAATATACATTTTTAAATCAATATTGAGTGTACTTTTGTCAACATAATATATCCCTTCACTGAATGTTAATGGCACATAATACTATTTGAAGCAGTACTAAAAGTAACATAATATTTTTTTCTGAAAGCTAAATAGTATTAAGTGTTTATTTTCTATATAACTAAGTTAAAACACTGAAATATTCACATAGACTGTGATAAGTATATAAAATAATCAAATGTCTTCTCAAAAAAAAATAATAACTATAAAAATTTTGCCAAAACTTTAATACAGAAGAAAAAATACATTTCAATAAACTTAAAATGGCTCTACTGAGAAATTTTGGATATGGCACTTAATATAGTTCAGTTCTAGGGTACAGGTTTGCATTAAATGAAAATTTTCGATTGCATATTTAATTCATATTAATTAATGTATTAACACTTTACCATGTTGTATTCGAAGAATAAATAATATCTAGCCCTACGTTCGAGATTTACAGTTTTAGTACAATCTATTGCAGCTTCTTATTACATCTAAAGTAAAAAAAGAAGAGGAAGTGATATTTCATCTGGCTCGGAAGCGTGTTACGGACACCTCAAGAGAACCACAACCTAGCCTGCCTTTTCTTCAAGCTGACAAGAGTCCGGCTTCTTAAAAAGCGCCTAAATACTACCCGCATGATGCAAGCGGTGGAGTTACGGAAAGAAGTGACGGGGATTTTTGGAGTCGCCGCATGGTGTCCGTATACTCGACCCAATAAGTAGACATATTACTTAATTACTTCACCATGTCCGATCCCTAGAGGATCATATAGGCTTTAGAGGAACAGATTTTGTTTTTACGAGAAATGGATGTTAGTCACTTACTCAACCTATTAAGTCCATACTTTGACTCCAAACACAAATTGAAAAACAATATGTCTATTTACCTGACCCAGGATTCGAACTTGGGAACGAATCTTTTATAAGTCGACGCTAAAGCTTCTCAGACATCGTAGGTGTAAGAAGCATATTATATAGACTAAGAAAATAGAAAATGCTACATATCGTTATTTTTTTATTTATAAATATTAGTACTTAATATAAACAACCCATCATCTTTCCACGATGTACTATGTAGGTGGCACACACTAGTATTTTTTGTTTGTATCAATTCCGAGAATTCCCGGGATATCCGGTATCTCGTTTCCAATTTAAAAACAACAGGATATTGGAAACAGAATAAAAATCGAATGCGTTGTGTATATTTCCCAGAATAATAATATACTGTTTCAAAGATATAACAGTTTCTACCTCCCAGCGACTAAACTTTACTCGGCAATTTTCGCCGGGCATCTACTTATGGCCACTTTTATCCGAGACGTTTCACATCATGATGCAAAATTATTAATCGGCTTATCTAATTTGGGCGGAAATAAGTCGGGAGCGTACCTAGCGGGCGGTGGGCGACGGGCGCCGGTCGATGGGTGGAGGGTGACCACCCCTCTAAGCCGGTATTACAGTTTTTGACCGCGGATTAATTGTTCAGGCAACAGCAGGTTTACGGGTAGCCGGTGGTAGCGACCAATGTTATTGCCAGGGTATGGACGCCCAGAAGTGAGGTTAAAAATAATTGTTGTTTGGTAATGTAAAAAACATGCTTTTCCTTCATTACTTTCAACATTTATATACTTAATTGTGTATTCAACGTGACTCAACAAAGATGAAGTGACCTTCATAAGGCTAGAGCAATTCCAGAATCAACTTTTTCAGACCGTGGTTGTATTCTTATTTTGATACAGTGTTCTTTTGTTCTGAATTTCAGAATACATCTGTTACATGTCGTACTATCCACGAATACCCAGCACCGTTTGATATGTGTATATCTCATAAAGACAGGCCTGCCTCAGGTTAGGTCATCGCAACGCTCGAAGTTGAAATAATGCAGAGCTCAGCACATTTCTCATTTGAAACTATATCAACAATGACTCTCGCAATTTACCGAATATTTATGTATATAAATAGCGAGTCATAGTTGATGAGTTAGTCTTAGTATCAATCGTGAACTCAATCAGATCAGTAATCTTCGTGTTAGTCAGATCTCAGTCTCCGCATCGTTCTTTACAGCATTTCATCCACCGAGCCTCGGACCTCGGGCCAGTAACATAACTCTTGTACCGACTATTAATACGTTGCATTAAAAATGCGCTAAATTCATCGGAGCAACCACCAATCCGACTCTCCTTCGTTACCCAGAAGCTATTCAGGTGGGTTGGCTGGACATTTAAAAACAAATTCATTGCTATTTACTGTAGTAGACATTCAATATCATTATGTATCAGATTTAACACAACGTGACTGCTAAATGAAGGCCATCCTAAAATCTGATGCTAAGTATTTTGTAAAGTTTTGTAATACTGATAAGATTACGTATATCTTTTAAAAACATCTAGCGGTGCTTATTTAATAAAAAGTACTAGTAGAAACCTTTTTATAGTGACCCTGTAAAACTTACCGTCCGTGTATATGCATGTTCGTATTTAAACGAGGATTAAAACCATCAGACTATGAACGTGGTTGCAAATTATATATTGAAACATATTGCTAAACTATATAAGCTGGCTTTGCCGTCTATAATGGTTTGCTAAATAAATATTCTTGGTACCTAATAATGCGAGATTTATGATTTTTTTTACTCAAGTCCTGTTTTTTGGGAACACAAATTACATTTAGTAATTTACTACAGTATTAAAGCTTAAAAAACTTAACGTAATAGGAATCTAAATTAAAATTTTATTAACTACTCTAAATCTAATTCAAAATGTTATGCCAATTTACCTACTCGTGTCTAAAAGAACATAAATGACTACAATAATAACAAATTGAGTTTGCCACGGCTAGTAAATTAAGAGTGGTATTAAAAATACCTGCGCAACTATTTTTACATAAGACTGCTATCGGCCGCTATCGGCCGCTATCGATAGCTATCGAGGGTAGCTTTGTATAGAAGTATTAGCACTTATTATAACAATTACAATAAGTTAGTTGTAATTGTTACAATAGGTTCTATGTTTCAACAGCACCTCTCTTGAGTGTACTAAATTTTAGAGCGAGATAGACAGTTTTGACTGTTTAGACGGCTAACTTATTGTAACAATTATTGTAATACTTCGATACAAACATATGAAAAACTACCCTCCATAGATGCTGATAGCAGTCTTGTGTATAGAATAGATGCGCTGGGCATCCATATCGCGGAAGATAGTGCATACTTTGCAAAAGAAATGAGTTAGATATCCGAATGGGAATGGATGGAGCAATATTCGTCTCGATGTGGAATATCTGGGACTCTCAACAGGTTGCACATGGTTGAGACTGCCCCCTGTTCAACGTTTTCATTGTGACAATGCCACTTTATGGACACCAGTTACGAAGACTCACAGCGACTCTTAGCTTCTCTCTAAAAGGCTGCGGTGGATAATCGGTATGCGGTGACGTGACTTTAAAAATAACAAAGTAATAAGAGAACGGACCATAGCATTTTGCATCACATCTACGGCTAAGGCTACGGTCTTTTAACCTAAATCAGATGCTTCAAGAAAACCTGGCATATCCTATTGTTAATCCGATTGGATTTCGTCGTTCTGAAAGGCTGCTAAATATCATTCACAGGGTGTATACGGTGGAGGTAAAGGATCCTGGCATAATATTTGAAAATGGAAGAAAATTGGCAAGTGACAGAGTTTCTTGGAAATGCCGCGTGGTGTCTATATATTGTAATACAGAGCGGAAATGGTCAAAGAAAGAAAAGAACCGATTTTAATATCGTGGAAAAATATTATTCTGCCACGTTAACAAAACCAATGACATTGGTAGGTATTTAGTTTTTTATTATAAAGTAGTTAAGTAGGTATATCATTTATTTGTACTGATATACAAAAATAATGTTAATCTGATTAAATAATATAATATACATAAATTAAAAAAAACTTCTGAGAAACATAAATATATAATCAATAGAAAAAAATCTTTTTTTGAAAAAAATACGATACCCAGTAGGATTTGAATCTGCATCTATCGGGATTCGGATCCGCAGTAGTAAGAACCATTAGTTAAAATTAGTTGCAAATAGATAAGATTCCTATAGCATAGCGGTCAATGCACATGGGCGAAGTGTATATGTTGATTAATTAAATAATAAGGAAGTTGATTAGATACTTACACAAGATTTAAAATGATATATGTACCTATATATGCATTATGTATTATGTTATGGTATTCTTCGATTCGTATTGATAGCAAAGATCTGTGCAGTCTGGAATAAACGGTGATCACTGGTGTCGTCAAAAGAAAGAGGTCACGAGGGCATGCGCTTTCTATATGGAGTTTTGAAGGAATCGACTGAACTATCAATGCCTTTAGCAGTGAAATCAGCGCAAAGTCGCGCAAGATAGAATGAGATTTTTCGATAAACCAATAATTTTAGCGTAACGGATTCTTCGTAAATCGAATTTATTTTTGTTTTATAAAAAATGTCCTGAGATCTTACGCTCTCTTTGTGAAGTTCGAAATAACAAGTTTCAAGTGTTTGAAAGGAATCCATTCCCGTGAATCACAGAAAAAATGTAAATTTGGACAATTTTATCGCCAAATAAACATTGACCTCTTATGTTAATCAAGAAATAGAGGCTGCAAAAACGAAACCCTGTCCAAATAGGCCGAGCAATAAAACTGAGGCAATTGTCTTTTAACATAAAACCTTTTGCTGAGCTTCTGAAAGTTTGATATCCTCACTTAAGCTTTATTGCCATTTGTATTAAATAAAAGTATTATTTTTTTAAATTATTTATAATTGATTAAAAGACATGGTATAATAAAAACCGACACTCAAATTTAACGTATAAACTATATACTTTTTCATCTTTCTCAAAATTTATTTATATTTTTAATATACTTAATGTCAAATGTCAATTTCGGTATGATCCGCAATAATGAAGTTCGCTTTGATATAAATAAAAATGATTTTACATATTATGAGACATTTTTAGAAATAATTTACATTTTGAAGTGTTTTAATTAAGATGAATACATATTTAAAAACATTATAACGAAAAATATTTCTGTCAAAGATATTGTGACCTTACTGAAATTAGATTTGAAAAGGATTTCAAGTTAAGTATACACATTTTCATTTAGTATAAAAATGATGTTTTCATTAAAATACATATAAAAACTTATTAAAAAAGATTTTCGATACAATTTTTTAAAATGATAAACATGATCATAAAATAATATGTAGTAATAATATAAGATTCTTTGCAAATTCACAATTGTATTGTTTTTTTTTAATGTGTCTTTAATTAGAACACTTTTAAATGTAAATTATCAATAAATTGTCCTATATACCAAGTTTTGTATATTCTTCTAGATGCCTCTGATGGTCAGAGTATTTTCCTTTAAAAAGGCAGAGATAGCGTCAAATGATAACAGCTTCAGTATTATGATAAAAATTAATGTAAAAAAGAATTGCCGCCTAGGGGTCTCTTACATTCTGATGGTACTGCTTTACAATTAATAGTGAGTAATGGCACCTTACGAAAGCTCCGAACAACCGTACATATAACTTTAAGAACAGACGGTTGTGGTGGATACTAGGTGTGCGGTGGTATAACTTTAGGAGTAACGAGGAGATACTAGAACAAACCATGTAGCCTCTCATCAAGCTGAGAGTGAAGAAACTACGTTGGACATGGCTCGGGAATGTCTCACATTTCAATCTGGGTTAACTGTTCTTAAAATCAACCGGATTTCGGCATTCTGCAATGTAGCTAAAGAGTGCATATGGCGAAACAACGTTTAGTCTATTTTACTGAAATGGCACAGATGGATATGACACAGAATTATCCATGTCGCTCATCTGTCTGTTTGAACAGAAATTTTGGAGGCGCTGCGTGGTGTCCATTTGCTTTAACTGAGGAGCGAATATGTTCGAAGGATACATAGAAACATACATAATAGAAAAAATAAATAAAGGCAGACAGTTGGATCGGTGGGTTAAGACTGCAACCAAAAAATGTATGACTTCTCAGTATTTGACTTCTTCTTTCTTTTGACCATGTCCAATCCTTATAGGATCATATGGGCCTTCACTAAGTGGAGATTTGTTTTGACAGGTTTTTGTTTTTACGATAATTAATGGATATTAGCCACTGGCTTGACCTATTAGGTCCATACTGATTGCTAACACATTGCATGATTCGAACCTGGGACCTACGAAATTATAAGCTGACGGGTGTGTAATATCTTTTTGTGTGAATGCAAGTATTTATCTCGAGAGGTTTTTATTAAAAAAACATGTTTCGAATTTTTTTCTATTTTCAATAAAAGTAATATACCATTAATAAATCTTGTTTAATTTTTTATATGAAAAATCTAAAGATCATTTTGTACAAAATTAATGCGGAAAACGGCTAAGAATTTGTTAATATTGCACATTTTATATTGTATCTCGACTTTCTTATATTACCTTTAATTTCATAATGGCTTTCGTTCAAAGTTGACATTAAAAAAACAATTAAAGTAAAATTAAGCTTTCCTTGGGATACATATTTAATAAATTATCCACGTCGTCATCAAATAAAATCGCATTATCCTTAAACTCTTGCAAAGTACCCTTCGTTCGTCTGTCTTGTATTACGTCGAAACAGTGTAAGGAATCCTCTCGCTTCTTGTAGGGGTGAATTCCCGGGGGTGCGCGCCCCACTGGTCGAGAAACCTTTAACCTAGAAGATGTGGACAAGGATCTGTTACAGCAGAGGCGTCGAAAACTAAGGGTATTATGAAGATTTAGGGAGATACATGGTACTTGCAGTATTGGATCGGAGTATTAGGTGAGCAAGTGTCTAACGGAGTTTTGCGCAAACGTAATGTTTTTTTCAAAGATAATGAATATCTACTACACCAGAAGTAGTAATATAAACATTTTGTACGATAGTACTATCTAGTTCACAGTTTCTAATTAAAAAATGATTTTATTATGGTTGAATCAATAGGACAGAAAAAAACAATATTTTCATTTGTTAATAATGAGTTAGGTACTTTAGTTACTTACATAGATAATATGAATTGTAAATTTATGTATTGTTTGTCAAATCAATGATGGTGGATGATAATGGTAACATTTTTTTTACACAATCAATATAAATTTCAGCCCAACCTGTTATGCGAAATGACTTATTAACAATGACATTAATATGGACGAAGCATCTGGAAAATAAATGACACTAACTTTTTGTCGGGTCTGCCGAATGGCATAATCTGTTCTAATGAGATTACAATAAAGGTGATATTGCTATAAATTCCCGATGCTTTTTGTCGGGTCTGCCGAACGGTTCGAACGGGTTCGCTCAAATGAACATTGACACTAGAAACACTGTTCTAACGCCATTACAATAAAGGTCATATTGCTATAAATTCCCGATGCGTGATATCGCATAATGAAAATTTCGTAACGTCTACCTATACACGTGTGAATGTCGCTATGCGCGAATTTACTTGCTAGCTACTATATTGAGTGCGTTGTCCATTAATAATGTCATTGCTTATTAAGGATACGCTGCTGCATAATATAACGACTCATGTTTTGAAGAATAGGTCAAAACATCTGATAAAAATCTGCAAAATAGCCCTTATTGCAATGTATATAGAGTTAATTTTGATTGCATACATAATACTTGTATGTTTACCAAAATATTTGCCTATGAGCTATAGTCAACTAGTCAACAAAATATGAATGCAATTTTGAAGAAATGACGATTATTTTAATGTAGATTGAGTTATTTCAATAAATTCTATCTGTATTTATCTGTTCTTGAATGTACCGTTAACGGATTCGGGTAGACTAAGTTGTATGGCAAACTAGTTTATGAAAAACATGTTGTTCTATTATGAGTATTTGCAGGTTGTTTAATCATTGGTAGCAGTAACCTTTCCTACAGTATGAGCAATTCCAGCATAAATGTTTTTTCAATATTTTTGCATATCATGAGCCTGCGTTATCTTTAGATATCTCATCCTATGGACTTCCAATAACGTTTTTAACGTTTTTGAATTCAGTGTTCATGAAAACCATATAATTCAATTCAATTTATATATTTAGACACCTAACCTACATAATATTAAGGTAATTTGAGCCCTCTACGTTAAAATTAAATACAAACCATAAATTCAAATGTCTAACACTTGCACATCCTAGAAATATCAATGTTGCTATCTATCTCTTTCCTAGAATCTCATGACGTATTGGTGGCTATTTTTTGTGAAAAGATGCGTATTTGTTTGAGTATTTATATTAAGAGCGTACATAAGTGAAATGGCAAATAATTTTCAACTGTAGGTATTTATAACGAAATTACGGCCGCGTTGTCATTCGGAGAGCGCTAGTCGAGGCGTCTGCACGTCGATTCGTTTTGTCATGGCGTCGGATGAAAATATTCTTAAATCGTGTAAAGATGACTAAAAAACTTTACGCATGTACCTACTTAAAAAAGAAAACATGTCAATGAATATACTATTATTATTACGAATATAATAATAAACATAACATAAAAAGGACGCATGTTGAACTTTTATGACAAATTATATTTCGTTCGGCTTCCGTCATTTGCACCCGCGACCCACATTCCGCGCATCGCCTAGTCACGATCTTTTTAGACCATGCCTCAGCTGAGGTATAGCCTTAAAGGCGACTGTGGTTCTGTGATTTTCTGTTTTAAAATTTGCTTTGTCTAATAATTTAGTAAGTAGGTATTAATTTAATTTAATAAAACGGATTTTTTATCGTACTTTTCCACTTTTATTTAATAACTGGACCGGCTTTGTCCATATCAGAGGGACATTTTCAACTTGGACTAACTTGCAAACGAGTTTTATAAAATTAAATTAATAATACAATGCATTTCCACCATACACAATAAAATAAATTATTAATTAATATTAAATTTGTGAAAAAATGCTTATTTTTGACATAATTTAATAATTGTATGACTGGTTTGAACTGTTTCAAGGCCTTCCATTAAATGTTTTTGCGAATATATTGCGTCATCTTGCGAAATCGCTGCTGACTATAAGAAAAGTTCCATCGAATATAAGCCGAAAGCTCTCTACCTCTGAAGTAGACGTTTTCCTTATTCACCGCCGCATCAGAATGCATAACAGGTAGGCGTAGGAGCAGGATAGGTGGGGAAGCCGAGACGGCGCTGAGAGGAGATGCCAAGAAAGAGGAGGGTGAAGAATAAAATAAAGAGAAGATGACAAGGGGTGGGGGGAGAAGAAAAAAGTGAAACGGTGAAAACAAAAGTAAACCTCACTTAAAATAATACGTGACGTGACTATATGGATTTATGTTGAGGTAGATGCTCCGCTCCGTCTTTGCACGCCGCCTTTTCTGACGTGAATAATGTGTAGGCGGTCGATAGAAAAATAAAAGTTTGCATAAAGAAATGAAAGGACCCTTTTCAGATGTTTCATAAAAAAAGACAGTATTGTTTAGTATTTTGTGTCACAGAACATTGAAAAAAATCCTGCAAACTTGCGTTACATTTCTCAAAAGTTGGTATAATCTATTTCGTTTTTGAATCACATATTAGGTATATTGAATTTTCGTATATTTTATTATTACCTATTATGTTTGGTTTTAATGTGAATACGTAACCTACGAAAGGCACCTAGCGTGAAATACGAAGCTTACAATTTGAGATTTTTTAAAAAATATTATTTACATTTTAAATGTTTTTAGATAGATAAGTCAAAGATAAACTAACAAATTCGAATTCGTTAAAGGATCCCATATTATTTTATGGTCATGTTTTTATCTTTCTTAAAAAATATCATTTAAAAAAAATGTGTTAAAATTTATATTCTTATTTATTAATATAAAACCCAAAACCAATATTTTGACCATACCGAGAAATTTACATTTGAAATTAAATATTATCGTGTTTTTCCGCTAGGTGAATTTGGTAAGCGGCGCATTCTCCTTAAGTTATCATAATTACCATAAAGAGTTAGAACATTGTTATATGTAATAATAAGTATATGCATTTTAGATGGCTTCCTCTCTGATATCGTTTTAGTCCAAATCATGCCTTGGCCTCTTCACTAGTATGTCTCTATGATAATAATTATGTCCTCTGCTGTTTTTGTTCGTTTGTTTACTATCAGCAAGTCTATGGAATAATTCCCCAGCAATGTTCTGGTGTTCCATTAATTATTTTCTTTCCTCTGCATACTATTTGTTACCGGCGTCCGAATCACAATCACAACATTTTGTAAATATTGAGATTCGATGATTCTATCATCTCATATTTTGAAGAACAAGAACAAGAACGTCGATGATAAAATTTGGCTAGCGCTGGACTCTATTACGATTAAATTGATCGGTGGAGTTCAATTCCTCCTCAGTTAAAACATAGTTATAAAAAATATTTCTCATGAATCATATACGGATCGATAACTTATTAAACACTTGAGTTAGAGTCCAACTTTTTTTCTGGATCATATCTGTATTAGTTTTTAAAAATTATGTTTTTTTACATCGTTAATGGTTTAAATGCCTTGAAAAATATTATTTCGAACAATAATTATAACAAATTAACACTCTACCCGAGGTCAGCTGCTGAGTGAAATTTACAGTTGAATGCTGTTACTTGATAACATCCTTTCAAGTGGACAAAATCGATCCTAGTAGTAATTCAATTTTTTGTAATTTAGAACACATAATTTTTTTGTAAATTTATTTTTGATTTTGGCTACTATCCATAAAACTAACGTTAACATTACTAAAATAATATATCACGTAGTGTTACATTTTGCGTCATATTATTACTCATAATACCCATATTTTTGCTAAATATTTGTCCTAGACCGAGCTGTTAAACAATTATGAACATTTATTTACATTGGTCCATACAAAAACTCGTATACTCAGAATACATTGTTTTGGAATATTCGCCATCAAATATTTACAGCTTGAATTTATAATACTCTCATACTATGGATCGTAATGTAGGTAATATGATATTTTGTATCGTTGTTTATCTTGTTTATAAATTTTCCATTTTACTAAAAATCTAAAAATTAGCAGCATTCGTTTAAACACACACATAATAATATGTTATATATTTGAGCGTCTAAATATTATCTTCAAAAGTAATTTATACGTATGCATGTAAAACATGCACCCTTAATATAAGATAAATCCTATGGGATGAAAAGCTGAATGTTGAGCGTAATGCGAAAAATCCACAGAATTAACCAAATGATAAGGAGACAGACAATATTGTGCGACTCTCTTTCACAAGCAGATAAAATGGCAATGGACTGGTTATTTCACTCGGCCACTGGATAACCGCTGGACTAATGCTGTCATACAGTGGCATCCATGGAGTAGTAGACGACCAAATGAACGCCCTAAAACCCGTTCGATCAAGGAACTCATAAAGTTTGGTATATGTAAATATCGTGGTAGTAAAGTACTAGGGACTGAGAAGAGTGAAAGGATGTAGGGGAGACTTTATAGTAACATCTATCAACATATATATATATATATATATATATATATATATATATATATATATATATATATATAGTATAACTAACGAGCTTAGACGATAATTAAGTATTCGCAACTCGAACATCATATTAATTAGTCGATATCAAACCTTTAAATCAAGCGGCTCAAAATTAACCTCTCAATTAACTAACAAGTCGTTTCTCACATACTTACTCTGTTTGTCCTAATATGACGGAAAACTATTATAGACTAAATTCATTCTCAAAATGTAATACAGTGTACAAATCCATACAATAAACAATCATGTTACCTATGTATATTAATAAATTACGTATCCACACATAAAAAATTAAACTTAGTTGAACAACTAACTACCTACATAATATCTGGTAAACTCTTAACGGCCATGCCCAACGTAGATCAAAATGGAGTTTTATGGTATTTTCAAAGCAATAGTCTGAACATTCTTTAAACGTTGTAGATAATCTATTTATATAATTTTGAAGCCTTATTATCCTTTATATTTATTTTAAACATTTGATTACTGCATAAAGTATTTTTATTACATAATTTTTGAAAACATTAATTTTTAACATTAAAAACGATTTTTTTTCAGTTAGGTACATGTTCAAATACGCGCGTTAACATGATCTTACTCCCTACTTCATGTATCGTTTGTCAATTTATGGCTACGGCTATGTTGTAGCTTAACTACTGGGAAATGCCAATAGAAATGGCGTATTTAAAAAAAATCTGCCTTATTCTTAGGTCAATAATTATTATAAAACCATCATTATTCGTAGGATGTTTATCACATTTGAATGTTCAAAGACATGGCTTATAATCAGTATCTTTAGAATTATCTTCAAATGTGTTGATCGTGCCGATTTATTGAATAATAAAATGCCTAGTTCTTGTCAAATTTGGGATCACAGAGATTATAAAATATAATATTTTATCGTAAATACATCATATATAATGTAAACATTAATTTTACTAATGGTTTTGTAAATGCGTTTAAAAATTAATAAATCTACAAAATCTTAACACAACTGCACATGGATGTACTGAAATATGACTATATTCTAAAACATTAGATCGAGAGAGGGATTCTATAGTCTAAGATTTTATGTAACAGTCATCGAATTAATGTTTAAAATAAATATAAAGGATAATAAGGCTTCAAAATTATATAAGTAGATTATCTACAACGTTTAATAAATGTCCAGGGTTATGCTCTGAAAATACCATAAAACCTCCATTTTGACCTACGTTGGGCGTGTGGGCCCTTAAATGAGTAAATATCTACAACTTTCGTCCAGTATAGGATCAACTCCGACTGATGATGATATAACTACATATAATTCAGATTTGATGAAAATTCATTGGGCATAATATTATGTTTCGATATAAAGTAACCGTATACTTTCCTTCTTATTTAAATATCTTCGTGTAAATATATTTGACAGTATTTACCGAGCATAGCTTCTAAATAATTACCTTGATTATATTATACATGTACCTACCCACGCGCTTCTCACTTACACGTTGGACATGTCATGATATACGGGGATTCCATGTAGATGCGAAATAAATTCAGAATACTGCTGACAGGTCGGACTACATTTTATGCGTACAATTTAGATTCGCTGACGTTGATTATTTCAAGGGGAAACCACTTTTCTCCGACGAGTCACAGAGAATTTACTCTAATATGGTCCGTTAACCGATAGCCAATGTCATCGTTACTCCAGTATAATATTTCAATCAAACTACCGATTTAAAGAATATATTATTATAAGTAAATAAAATAAAACGAAATATTATAATTTTTGGTACTTAATGGGACAGCAGTACGAAATTACTATTTAAGTAACAATTTTGTGTTTCTATATAGGCTAGCATTAGACTATAAGATATCTTTGACAAGGATTTGTATTAAATGTTTTATAGCATTTCTTTTATAGAACTTATTAAATATTTTATAAAAGTGATGTTTTTATTAAAGAAGGATAATGAAAGTACGGTTCTGTTCATAGTCTAGTATCTCCTATATATTATTATCCTACAGCTGTGCCCGTTTTTGCGAGCGATTGTGTGACTTATTCGTCATGTCCAATAGGTTTAAATGAAAAATTCAGTAGAGAAACGTTCTTTATTCAAGTATAAAAGTATGGAATTTGATAAATTTCGTTGTGTTTTAGGGTTTTTTAGGGGTATTTTGACTGTTTTACAATAGATTTTCGATCGGCACGTGACTTTTTTTACAACACATATTAATTAGGGAATTTATTTTTTCGATGTGTTTGCAACACTGAAAATATTATATTTCAAAATGGCGGCTACTCCGTCAATCGTAATGACAATATGATAAATAATGCCTTTGTATTAGAAACAAGAGATGTTTATTTAGGTTTTGGTGACTTTTCGAAACGAATACTACTCTCAATCAAGTGATTTGGCGAATTGTTTATGTTTTAGTGAATTTTTAATCCGGATATTATTCTCAATCAAGCGATTTGGTTCGATCTTAATTAACATAATATTACGCTTTCAGTAGAGGTTAAATAAAACTACCTAATACATGTGTACCTATATTATATTAAAACACTATACTTATCCTAATAATACATTCAATCGTTTGAAGTTGTTATTAGATAATATAAAATTATAATATTAGATTCATATTACCGGCGAAGTATACCATGTCACATCAATCTGACAGCTGTATGTTTATGATGTGTCACCGTCACCATTCTAATTTAAGTTGTGAAGCAAATAGCTATTGTGTATCTACTGTTGATGAAGTTATACGACAGGTAAGTGCATATGCTCCTGATTTAAAACATCATTCTGGTTTTCTGGTCATTATGACATTATTTTAGTGCAACACTTGACGTATATTATTTACGGTCACATTCATATCTGATATTATATTTTTAGACCGTGAAAAACAATATATTATGTATTTGTCAGGTCCACGACATTATAAGCCGACATGTTAGCCACTCAGTCATTGTGGGTTTCAAAAACCTGAATCAATCCAAACCTTCATCAAACTGTTCAAGCAAAGTAATTCCATTCCTTTCGTACACAAATTATGTTATCAAATTTGTGATAATATTTACCTAGGTACCTATTCAAATCATTATTATAATCACCATCATCCTCGATCAATCTACTGTTAGATGAAGTTCTCTCCAACCTAATTCTATTTATCTGGTAATATAGTAATTACGGTGAGTACGTAGATATGTATATATTAATGTATAACGATGGTATTTGAATTTAAATTGTAATGGATTTCATATATAACATATTTTGTGATAGTTACGTTGTCTTGACTTTCAAATTATTAAGTTATTTAAAATAATAGTATTATGCACTATTCTGCTCACGTTTTTCAATTATGTTTGATAGTACCGATCAGTGTTACATTTTTCAAACTGTTTGAAATTGGACCCACTGAAGTAAATTTATTTATTATAAGTATTGAGGTCAATTATTCTCTTTCCCCAATTATGAAATGTGGTGTTAAAACTAACTATTTTCACTCTCCAGGTTAGTTTTGGTTTGGTCTAAAAAGAAAGTTGTAAAATCTCATGTCCACCTCTGCGGCACATTTACTACAGATTTTTTTATGTTTACGATAAATGGATGTTAGCCACTCGGTTAACCTATTATGTCCATACTGGTACAGTTCGGTTATGAGGAATACAGCGAAAAACACATTTTGAAAATAGCTGATATACTGGATTATTTGTTAGGTTAACCTAACCAAACCTAACATATCGGCTATTTTCAAAATGTGTTTTCCTCTGAATACCTCATAACAGAACTGTACCGCAGAATCTTATTAATTGCATTTTTTGACATTTATCCGACTGTCATTTATTTTATCAGCTTTACAATAATTCACAATAACAAACATAGACTAAAATATTTTTATTCGAACTTTTATATTCAAAGACAACGTAAACATAATTATTTTTAGGGAGGTAAATTATTAAAAATGACATTTACTATATGTAATTATTACACAACGTATATAATATTATTTCATTTTATATTGTAAATATTTTATTACATAATATTAGTAAAATGCATGCGTGCGTATAAGCAAATAAAATAGTGAATTATGATAATTTCATACCCTAATCACACTATGAGTCGTCTACGTCGTATTATCCATTATTTCCATTCGCGTGGCTATATAGAAGAATTAATATGTATCACTATGCTTATTCGCATTCCACTACTGGATGAAGGTTGTATCAATAATCCTATTGGTCATATGAACTGCTATATCTATTAAAATTGGTGATATTAAAATTTACCTACCCATTTATATCGTCATTATTATCATGAACCAGGATCAATCCACTGCTCGATGAAGGCCTCTCAAAACTAATTCCATTCCTGTTTCATATATACATTGCTGCATTTATCAAATATTTCAATATAATATATTCATTTCATCGTTATCATCATTAGACCAGGTCAATCCACTGCTGGATGAAGGCTTCTCTAAGCCGATTCTACTCTTTTTGGTCCTATGAATAATCGCTATATAATATACATAATCTACCTATTTATAATGCCATTATCATAATCAGTTTATATCAATACACTGCTGGACGAATTCTTTTCCAACCTAATAATTACTTCCTCTCAGATCTATATGTTTCTTCTTTTATCAACATTTGTTTCGATATGAACGTCCCGCAGCGTGAAACATATTATCGCTAAAATTTTAATTCAATTTTTTTTTTTTTTTAAATATTATTCTATGGCTGCAACCATTTTTTTAGACAATGAAACAAAATAACTTAATAGTTTAAATTTATTTTTTATATGGCTAACCTTCTTCTATTACATTATATTCAATCGCAATCAAATTGTCAGGTATTATGCTAGGTCTAGCAGCCTGGGATGGTATCAGATGACATCCTGAAGGCCAAAATCCATAATAGACTATACATATGACGCTAAATTTATATCGACAGTAACGACTTGCAAATTGTAAAAGTAACAAATCAGCGACATGCCAAACGGCGCCGTCTCTGCATACTTCACAATTTTATTAAAATCCAATATCATTTCATTAGGACGCCAAGCTGTCAGCAAGACCTAGCGAGACAGACTGGCGAGAGCCAGCTGGCTCAGCTAGTGTATTTAATTTTTTGTAGTGTGGGTGGCCAATTATTATATAGCATTATAAATCACTTGGTTGATTAATTTCTTGCGTCTTCCATTTTGAAACGAGCCATCATAACAATGGAAAAATACTCTTTACCATATTATACTAATGATAAAACTTATAAAATATAGATTATTACACTATTAGATTTTTAATATTCTAATGCCGATCTTAACCACCAAATTAATAGAATGTGGCTTTTTTATTCATTTTGGAACTTAATAATTTAAAAAATGGTTAAGGCTATACTTCAGCTGAGGCATGGTCTAAAAAGACCGTGAATAGGCGATTCGCGGATTATGCAAATGACGCGAGCCGAACGACATATTCAAAATAAATTCAACATGCGTCCTTTTAATGTTATGTTTATTATTATATTCGTGATAATAATAGTATATTCATTGACATGTTTTCTTTTTCAAGTACATGCGGAACATGATTTAAGAATATAATCCTCTGACGCCATCACAAAACAAATTGACATGCTCACACCTCGACTATCAGTCTCCGATTGACGACGACTGCGAAATTTCGTTCCACATACTGTTGAAAATTATTTTCCGTTTTTCTTCTCTGAAATTTGAAAAATATGTATGACGTTTAAAGTGAACACAGTAAACAATATGGCCGCTGTTGTAGGCCGTCTGCAGTCGCGTTTTTTTTTTAAATACCTTTTTAGATACAAATCGTCACACTAATTATTATTTTATTTTTATTTTATTATAAAAATCAGTATTTTGTATGTTGACACTAAATTGATTATTGAGTATAATATTTTAACAATTTTATAAACCGATCACTATAATACATATTGAACATTGGTACATATTACTAATCACTCAATCTACAGAATTTAGTAGTGACGAAGGTCGTTTAATAATGTATATTTCCACAAATAATTGAATTGAATACGTAATACGTGAATATGTGATTAGTGAGTGACAACAAAAAAATGTAATATGTTGAACTTGAGTAATAATTAAAAAAAAATCGATTAAAACGCGCGTTAAAAGTTATACTTCTTTGGCGTAACAAAACAAAAACAAAACTTGTGATAAACTAGATTCTTTGACTAGCTCTTAATTATACTGTCAAATTACACACTCAAGAAAAAGGTCCGCTTATTGGAACGCCGTTATATTACTAAATTATATAATGGTTTCTCGTTGTTTTTATTTTTAAAGTACCAACTGTCACTCTGACGTTTAATAGTTTGTTTAAGCAAGGAATTGCAAATGGCCGATAATAATAAATTCGCTGCCTAGGCAACGGAACAATTCTAAACTATATTATTATAATGTATAAACGTCACGATTGCAGTAATATAATGTGGCGTAAAGGTAGTGCGTTCGGCTGATAACCGAACAATCGGTGGTTCGAATCCAATCGAGTGCGTTGTTTTTTGTGTGAAAAAATAAATTATGTGTCACATGCCAAAAATACACTCTGATCTGATTTCCCAAATGCGCCAAAAGAAGTATAACTTCAAAAAATCGTTTAATTACGTTTTTTTAAATAGGCACCTACTTAATAAAGAAAATTTAGTATGTAAGTAGTCAAAAACGGAATGTAAAACGAGATATATCTAGCGGTTCTATGATAATTACCTACTGGACAATTAATAGCCCCCATATAAAAATACCCATAGACATTAACCTTTGGTATACAAATAAAAACTTTTAAAATAAAACTTCCTTGTTATAACAAACAATGTAGACAAAATAAATATTTTAAAATGATTTATCCACACCAACATTACAGTGACGCGAGTTCCATGGATGCTGTAGACGCGTAGATATACTACGGTAAATTAATGTATAATTATATTATGTATTTATTGTGGGATTGTATGGTAAATTACAAATATTCTAAAGATTCTATATTATTTAAAGAGATTTTCACGGTTGTTTTTCACGTTTAATGTTATAATATTATTTTTTAAATATGTTTATAATATCACAGACCTACCCACACACCGCCCGCCAAGATTTAATTAGTTACTTTCCCAAAGTACCATGTATTTTTTCAACAGCATCCTTACAATCAAAATTCACCGCACGCCACTGCCAATTATGTATTTTAAAGATAGGCAAAGGGAAAGAGATTTATTAATTTCTTTGATTTTTTTACTTAACAGATTTAAGATTTAGAAGACACATTTAAGGATAAGCATAGAGAAATATTAATTCTTTTATGTCTAAAATTTAAATCCATTGAGAATTATTTTTTCAAATTTATTTTGTCTAATAAATTATTGTACCTATCCATCAGTTGTTGAGTCAAGGAAAAAAATATTTTTATACTGAGGGATGATGTCCGGGGTGTTTTATAACACCCCCTATTTATTATCTCTAGATATATATCGATTAATTAAAATACGCTAAAATGTATATTTAAAACTTGCACTTTCGTATTCTGCCACTAGACTCCTCTAGTAGGTTGACCCTACAACTTAATAGTGCAATAGGCATAATATATAAAGTATTATCATATTACCAAAGAGCCATAAGAAAATATACATTATTCTTTTATGTTTCATAATCTACATTAAGGTGTGATTATTTTTATTACGTAATTGTTCGAATTATGAACGAATATGAAAGAATTCCATGCATAAAACGATTCTAAAAATAATTGATAAAAATACTATGTATGAATATCATAAACTTAGATCAGAAAAGTCTTACAGATTTTTGTTTGTATCGAACGACATAGGAATATTACAGTGATTAATATTAATATTAACTGATAGACATTCAATTACTTATGTCTTAGAGAGAGAGAGAGATTTTCAATCGCATCCAACTATTTTGTTGGCCAGATAAAACGTTTTGTGTACACTACAATGAACCGTTTACGTATTCATAGTGGCAGATAGTTGAAATAAGCATGTTCGGGTTGTGAATTGCGAATTTGCTAGACCAACTGGAGTGGAGAAAAACACCAAGAAATGCTGACGCGGCCCCTTAGAGACAAGCGAGCCTCTCGCAATTTGGTATTCCTCTGCAGACAACTGTTATGTATACCTACAGGGTGAATGGGTTACTCGTATACAACTAATGATGGAAAAACTTTTACAGTAGTTTCGTTTAGCTTTGGCTCAATCCTTTAAGTTCAGTATTGAGTAAACTTAAACTAGACCTTACTTGAGTGTGCGAGTAACTTTTATTGTATTGTGTATCTGTGCCCTAAATAACGCTAAAAAATTCCATCATTACCAACTATTTTTTTTATTCAACGAAGATTTGAGAATATATCACTTTTTATTATAAGCAATCATAATTTTAAAACACCTCATATATACAATATATAGGTATACGTACCTACTAGAACAAATCTTTAAAAAAAATAAGAAGCCCGATAGGACTTGAGCCCATATCCAATAGATTCGTGCCAATGTGCATTACCAATTAAGCTACAGGCGTCATATCTAATTACCACGAAATAAACTAGTAGTATTTACATATTGAATTGCTTAGAAAATTGTGTTAATTGTTGGCTATCGGCTTTTTGTTTTAAATCAAGGTATCAATTTAGTGCTCTAATACTAATCGACTCTCGGATTTCGGATTCTCGGATTCTCGGATCGGACTAATTTCAGTTAAGCGTCAATTACATTGAGCTTCTTTACGAGCTGTTTATTTGCGAATTTACAATCTGCCTGTAAAGTCGCCCAGTGTAATCATCGAACAAGCTAATAAGCAGGTTGTAAACACTCTACCGAAAAAAGTTGAAAGCCGGTCAACTTTACACACACAAATCGCAGTAGCTGAATTGCCCGCTTTTAAATTCGCCAACAAACAGCTCGTAAAGAAGCTCAATGTAATTGACGCTTTATACTGTGCGTGCACTTTCTAATAATTATTTAATAAACTATTTCTACCACTCAAAGAATAATAAACTATATTTGAGAATGTAACATTTTTTTATATTGAACATACATAATTTGAAAACACCTACTAAAAAAAATACGACGCCCGATGGGACTTGAATCCGTATCCACTGAATTCGCGCCAATATGATTTTCTAATTAAGCCACAAGAGGCGTATCGAAGGACAACGTAATTAACGAGTGGTTTTTACATACTGGGGAAATAATAATATAACATAATCGGGAATCGAACCCGGAGGGCGTAATGGATAAGAAGCCAGTGCCTTACGCATTGAGCTGCGAGTGCCTTCATACTTAAATAATATGCTGATATTTTTCTTATTTTCATCATAGTATTACTGTGGAGTGTGGGGACTTAGTTAAATCAATCGATCAATTTATTCCAGTATAAATATGTACATAATGCATTATAATATTTTACTGAGCAGTACTCGTATTTTGGGAAACATTGTTTTACAATAATATAATACAAAAGAAAGGAATTATAATAGCAAATTAATTAGAAAAAATATCAAGTGGCATGGAAGTGCCATATTTCGACATTATTGGATATGTCTTAGTTTTGCAACATAAATTATTTTGATTACAATTATATTTGAGAAACCCGATTAATATTCCATATATTTGATATGCTAATACTACACTGCACGCATATATCTGACAAATTATCATGATAGTATCAGTTATCATTTGTTTTCTGTCATGATCTGATTAAAATAAAGATTCCTCTATTGCGGGTCAATTTATTTTTTGTTTTCTCTCATCTTATCCTATTTAATACGTCTTCTTGCTATCTCGCTCTCTTGCGTTACAGACAGACTAATACAATTAATTATTAAGAAATTAAATTGATTATTAAATTTATTATTAGATTAATTTCATCGACTGATTATACCATGGACATTTTGTTTGAATTCTAATTAATTTGAGCTTTGTACTATTCTTTTTGAATTACACAATATTTAGATCAATTATAATTAAATAATACAGGTATATACGGTGCCGGTGATCCAGAAACTTAGAGTAGCACAACGTGATATGGAGAGGTGCATGCTGGGCATAACGCGAAAGGACAAACAGAGGAATGAGTGGATAAGGAAGCAGACAAGGGTTTGCGATGTAAAAGGGTTTATTAAAAGCCTTAAATGGATGGGCTGGACGCATAGCTCGAAGAAGAGACAATCTTTGGACAAATCCAGTCATCCAGTGGTATCCAAGAAGTACAAAACGTCCGCAAGGTAGATCTAGAAGCCGCTGGATCGATGAAATGATAAAGTTCTGTGGAAGTACGTGGCAACGCAATGCACAGGACCGAGAGAAGTGGAAGCAGCTCGAAGAGGCCTTCATCCAGCAGTGGATAGATTCTGGCTGATGATGATGACAGTTTTATAGTATAATGTAATTGAGAGAAATAATGATTTGGTTAATTAAGTGTACGATCAAGCAAATAATGACAATCGTATAAAAGAAACGATGGTGAATACATGGGATCATATATTATCCGGAGTTTTTGATTTATAAAAATAAACAATGTGGTATTTAAAAAAGAATATATGTGTACGAGGGAAATAACAGACGTATATGTTCATTTACTTTGTATTGGTATTTTCATAATAATATCTCCAGACCATCCTGTTCAGATCTCACTCTGACGGTTTGGCGTGGAGAGTATTGCACGAAAACTTAATTGGATCAGGGACCACGCCGCAATGAAAGGAGATCGTGAATATAATTAATTTAGTAAACAGCACGAGATATAAAACTCATTAAATACCTCTTAGATATTGTTCTGGAAAAAACATAAGCAAGATATTACATTAATAAAAATCCTTTTTGTGTAATGATTTTTATATTACGTTACTTACATATTTTCAATGTGGATTTTTTTATAATAAAACAACTCGCTAAATTGAATTATTCTCTTTTTTTGTAAGTTTACAAAAAATATATTTAAAAAATAAATATTGTTTCCCTGCTTACTTACTTACTTGGCTTAAAAGTTGGTACATTTTCTCGATTTCAAAATATTCATTAGTTCATACGTTTCCCAACCTTTGAACAATCAAAATTTCATGGTTAACTAACAAATTATGAAAAAATAATGAATTGCTTCAAATAAAAAATGCACATAGGCAATAAATACTATTTTCAATTTAAATTTCGTACATAAGTACCTATTTATATTATATTAGATGTACAACTCAGAAGAAAATTAATGCGATCATTGGGCATTTGAGCTTCAAAGAGTTTTTATGTGAGGTACTAATTTGGTCAGTTTAATCTTAAATTTCCACAGTTTGTGATATCAAAACGATTTCTTTTTTCAATACATACCTAACAAATCATTTACACCGCTAAAGTGCCGCATTAAACTAAATATTATGATGGGATGGCAACATCAATTTTCTCGGAAAGTCATGGTTGCAATATTAAAAAATTATTTTCGAGAATGCATTTTTTAATAAAAAAAATGTATCAAATTTTAATGATTTGCACATTGCCTCCCGGTGGGGCGTACGCCCTACGTTGGGAAACACTGCTCTATAGTCTATAACTCTATGGTAATATCAATCGACAAAAACTGTAACCAAAGCTCGCAGTCACGGAAGTCAATCAATAAAAAAACATTCTATTGAAAAACGTAAACTTAATAATATCAAAACAGGTACAAGTCTGTTCCATTAATCTTAGTTCTCACATTATTTTAATACCAAGATCATAATATGAATCTCCGCAGAGTGGAAGTTGTATCAACAGATTTTTGTTTTTTACGAGAAATGGATGTTTGCCACTTGCTCAACCTATTAGATTTATACTCTGGATTAAAACGCAAATTAAACAATAAAATGAAATTTTCAGACCCGGGATTCGAGCCTGGGATCCTCGATATTATAAGCCGACGTAGTAATCGCTCGGTCATTGTGGTTTTTATCGAAGGTTGGCAAAATTGGATTACTTGTTCCTGTTGTGCTATTCATATTAACTTTCCCACGTTTCGGGCATATAAATATTTTTTTTTGTATTTTGTAGACAGGAGAAGCTCTTCTATCTACAATTCTGCTGCCTACATTTTTCGCGATTTCAGAATTTGTTTTTATTGTTGTTAAAATATATTTAAAAGTTTTATCCTTCCTAATTTTTCTGATACAGTAAAATCTAAAATCTATTTTCTCTAGACTTTTTCTCTGCAAGAAACTGATAATTTTCAAGAATGCGTTCATGAAAAATACCACGAAGTCTTCCCTTATTGCATGTGACAGCTTAAGTCAAGTGTACACCAAATGGTCATAAAAAGTCCAAGCTTATTTCCGGCAAGTCCTCCAAACAAACAGTTAGGGGAATTAATTCCCTTACACGGAATTTCGTCACATTACCTAAGTGACTGAACCTTTGTAGGTACAAAAATACACACGACTTTTTCCTTTTTTTTTTTAAATGTAGGCAAGTATGTAAAAATTGATTATAGAAATAAATTAAAATTGTAAGTATCTGGAGAATTTTTTTATTTCATATTAAATATTGGAGCGTAATTATTACCATCAAACCACTTAAGTGTTACACATAATATACCGGCAAGTAAACAGAATTATATTGAAATATAATATTTTGTTTTTGCTGTAAATTTTATTTTTAAATATGAATCATAGAAGCCTGCAGGACATTTTATTTAATTATTTTTTATGAAAAAAAAATTACAAACCTAGACATTGGCTTATTTGAAAATTACTGTATAAGTATTATTGTATAAGATCTGTATTTTTATCAATACTTTTTATCTTTACTGTTAGGTACCCATTTTACTTTTTTCATGACATTTAGCACATGCTTATTGTAGTTATAGAATTATATTGTGAGTCATGATTTTTTGGCTAAAGTAGTCTTTTAAACTAAACGATACTACATAATGATATTATCATCTACTAAATAAACCGTATAACTTCTTAATTAATTATTAAAACCGGCAATAAGTTTATAGTTAATTAGAGATTCTTCATCATTTATTACTGTATTTGCTTCTTTTCAGGGTATTTCAGCTTTTATGCAGATAGTTATGAAATAGCTTAATATACTAAAGCAACTAAAAATGCTGTATTCGGTAAATTTGATTTATTGCACTCAAAAATATGGAAAAATCATTGTTTTGTAATCTGTTTGATTACACACATACATTAAATAAAGTTTAAATCGGCATGAAAACATAAATGTTTCCCGATAATCCACATTTGCTTAATACCATTCGATATAATATAAATAATAGAGACATTTGAAAATTAATTGGAGCGTTTTCCCAGGAGATAAGCAAGCAGAGAAGCCAGGCGGGTGTTTAAGCGCGGAGTTTTGTAGAGGCCTCTCGATCCCAACTTAACCACCGTCTGTCGCTTTGAGGCGGTTATTAGCGACTCGAGTATTTAGCTTTGCCTTGCTGCTAGACACACATTTATCTCTCGTGTCATTATGCTAACCTGGTAGGCCTACCCGGTTTTAATGACTCTACTTCAATTGCGACGCCAAATGCTTATTTATGGATTTAAGTTCAAAGTTAAAGGAATGGCAACCATATACGCATAGTTATTCATTCATCTGCACATATAATAGTCAGTCATAGTTTATTACGAAAAAAAATAATTACATTTCCTATTTTACATATTTTATTAATTTAGTTAGACCAAACTGACAGAACGTATGTTAACACATATGGGCCAAGTAAATTTATAATTTTCCAGAAACCTTATAAAGAATAGTTATATGTATTATTGATTCAACTTATTCCTGTATAGAAAGAGCACTGACTTAACCATAACTTAACTTTGAGATAAAATGCTTTTCAAAATGTTTAGAGATGATTACTAACTCGTGTAATAATTCTCTATTGCAACTGCTAAAACAGAACCTCGCCATTAAGTGCTATTTCGCTTTCCAAAATCTTCTGAAGAAGAAAAAGTCTTGTGTGATCTCGTGTGATTCTTCTATCCCTGGTATTAGATGATAATATATGTTTGATGATGCTGGACACGATGATAAATATATGGCTGCGTCATAGGAGATCTGGAAATGCTAAATAGGCCATAATAAGTGATAAGGGATGGTGGTGGATCATCCGGGAAAGAGGTTTGTGAAGTCTGATGTCTGTAATATTTTATTTAACATTGGTGAAATATAACTAGACCTTTAGTCAATTTTGAAGATGGCAACATCTTTAAGGGGAGATACTTACTTGTCTGGTACTACGATATAGTTGGGTACATAGTCCACTGCAAAACCATTCGCCAGACATTTATCTGTCATTTGTTCTCTGTTTCTTCAACCCCCCTCGATGGTTTCAGCTCGTTTGTTCTTGGGGCGGTGCAGACTGGGCCGAGTTTTTACTTTAGTTAATTCAAAAAAGGTTATTAATGGTAAAAGCTCTGTTACTTTTTTTTTATTATAGAATCATTTTCAAATGAAAAAACTAGTATGAGAGGAAAACATTATTTAAATAACGCTATTTATTTCAGTAGGAGATAAGTGCATTTTTTTATTGATTTGTGTGAGTAACTGTGTGAGAACAAATTGCATTTTGGTGGTTTTTCTATTAAAGCTTAGATTTGTTTGTGGTTAAAAAGATAATAGCGTTTAATTTTATTATTTTTTTTATTTTTAGATGTTTACACATACAGATAAAATAAGATTATGTTGTTTACATAAATGTACGCTTTTTAACATGGATAATATACAATAATGGATGCGATAATAATAAAATAAATGCATTTAATGATATTGATGTAAAAAATACAATATATTATTTAAATTTTGATTAATTATTCAAAGACAAAAAAAGACGTCATTAAGTTATAAAAAAATAATTGTATTGCACATACATTTTCACTCAAAGGAATTCATATTAACAATTTATCATAAAATAAATATCACAATTAAATATAAAATAACATAACGTGATTCCATAAAGAGTGCTCTAAAAAATAATTGAGTTTTTGGCTATTTATCAAAGAATGGAGTATTTTTTAGCAATGCGTCATTATTATAATAGAATTAACATTAAATACTGATCAAAGTGGTGTTCCAGGACTGGTATAATTAATAAAATGCACTAGTACTTGTTCATTCATTCAAGTGATGTCTTCTTACGACTGGTGTGTTTGGGAAATACTCGTGGTTAAGTCATGAAATAATTCATATCAATATGTTTTTTGATAACCAACAAGAAAATACAAATGGCCAACGTTTGTAAAAGTATGGGATTTCGCAAACGTAAATTATAAGATTGACCTTGAAATGTAATAAAAATAAATAATATTTGTCTATTTGCTTTACGTTTATTGAAACAAAATACAATGATTAGCTTAAAATAGTCGACTATTAGGCTTAACATCTAATCACAGCCAATAAAGCTTTTAATCAATTCTGATACATTTCTCTTATATTTATAATCAATACATTTTAAATCTAACATTTATTAATACTGAGCATACCCTTATTTATGTAAATTTACATTGAAAATAATATTTTAATTACAAAGTTAAAGTATTTTTTTTTTGGTAACATAATACTGTTTTAAACAACGATTTTTAAGTGAAAATAAATAATAATTAGTATTCCATACACAGTAATAAATTTCATTCAATATTTTTTTTAATCTGATTTATCTATTATCAATAGCTTCAATACAACTTTTCTAAATGTCTAATCGATACAAAATATATTACGTAATAATATTACTTGGATGGATCCTGATGTCGGACGTTTAGAATACAAAAAAAATGGCAAGCTTTTCTTCTATAGAAAAAAAATTATAGTCGATTCTACGTGCAAGAAATTTACAAGTGCTTTTTATTAAGAACTACAATGAGCTTTTAAAAGTTTACCAAATTTAGTGTAATACTAGAAAATTTCACATAGGTTATTTTTACATATTTTTTTTTTGAAAATAATGACAATAGTATACACATTCAGTTATGAAAATAAGCACTGAACTAATTTAAACTGGCCGAAAAAAATAATAAAATACATCATATTATTTTGTTCATAATAAGAGCCTAATGCATAGTAATACTTATTTCAGTACGTGGGCTTATGTCTTATCTTCAACAGATTTCTGAATAATTAAGAAATAGCGCATAAACGGGTAGTCTCCGTAGTACTGAAATTGAAAAAAAGTGACAGCAGCTGTTAATTAATAACGTTTTATAAATAGAAATTAACTAAATACATAGTCTTGGACAAGAAGATTGTTTTGAGTGAATACCGATTATCTACGCAAACGCAATGCACGTATTTTCGGGAATTGCAAATGTTGCAGATTTTCTAGATGTATCCGTGTTAATCAATATAGGCATTTCTTAATTCCCATAATATCCAACATTTTGAACATATGAAGTGGCTATTTAAATAAAAAAAATGGTAGTAATACTATATCCAAGGTGCGTGCATTTAGTCAAATAGCTACTGATAAAACAACAATTATTACACTATTAAAAAATTATATTAACTATAAATTTATAATTATTATCAATCAATTTATATTGTGATTTTTTCATACTTGTACCATGTTATGTCAATTAAAAAATATTTTAATGATTACCATGTCATTAATTTTGTGAGTAAAAACTTATATATTCTATGTATAGGCATTGCAATTAGTAAAGTATTTTTTACATAAGATCGCCCATCTATGCATCAGGCCCCTAGTGAATTTGGGATGATTTTAGTCCAATTATCAATACGGCTAGATTTAATACTTCAAAATTGTTATGATCTTCTTTTTAAAATAAATTATCAATGTAAAAGTTTAGGTATTAAGATAATGCATTATTATTTCATTCATACGTAACACTTTGATAATATTGCACATAGTTATCACAAATAAATTTCATAAATATCAATAAAATATTAGTGAATGAATGAACTGAATAGTTAAATATCTACATATTATATTTAAAAATAATGACTATGTCTAATTTAATAATAAATTCACAATAAGAATAAAGGACGTGTACATTTCATTGACATAAGTACTTTACAATTACGTATTTTCATTTTTAATAAACATATACATATAATCATATTATATATGCTACTATTACACAATTTCTGTAAAAAATTATATTATACATATTATATTTTAAATTTTGGCGTTATTTTTATAATTATAATATTATGAAATATGAATATCATGAGTAATTTAATTTACATTCATTTTAAATAGTTAGTCAATAACATAAAATTGTGATGGGTATTTTTAGCTCTGGTGAAAATAAGTCATCATTAATATAGACGGGGTCGTAGCTTCGTCCTAGAATTGTCTTTATATAATCCTCATTGAAAAGTGCATGTTGTTTATTTATGTGTACCTATAATATGATCCAGTGCAAGGAACCAATGGGTTGAGTGAATGGCTAATGACCATTTATTGGCTAACCTTGTTTATCTACTTGCCAGTTGATTTGCCAAAGATAGGAGTAAACTACGTTTTACCTATTGTAGTATACAGAATCAATGGCACGTAGAAAATTTTATAAAATCTGTAAATTTCAGTAAATATAACGCCATAAACCTATTTCACGCAAAGAAAGATAATTTTTTCATAAATTTAAATAAAAATAGCTGACTTAATCTAGGCAAAAAGAAAATTGAGATACCTTATTTACCACAGATCGGCAACTTTTGGTCGGAATTCAAAATTTCAAAATCGTCAATAATATAGTGCCCACGATGGCTGACCGGTAACGTGTTGCCTTATGAAATCATGGATCTCAGGTTTGCATTCCTGTTCTGACAAATTCACATGTATGTTTATAACCAGAACCTAATAGAAAAAAAAACCAAAATCTATTAAGGTATCAAACTCAGTTTATCTATAATGTAGTTATTTGTTTTTAAAAGTATTTTTTCTGTTATATTTTCATTTTTATTTTATTTTCCATGGAAATTGATGAAAAAAATCAATCCCAAAAGTTTCGGGATTATGTTTATCAATCCCGGGATTCATAGGTATCGAAAATAGCTCGGGATCCCGGGATTGGAATCCCTAGTCAGAACGGACATATAAAAAAAAACTTCACAAGCGTTAGAAAACTTGTAAACGCGTTGGTTATCTCTGCGTGACACGGGATTTTTGGTTAGTAATAATATTTCTGTGATTTTTAAAAGAAACTTTAAAGACATGAAAGTTGGCATTCAAGAGTTTAACAAAATGATTCCCCTGACTAACTTCGCGGAAGACTATTTCGTTCGTGCCGATAAGAAGTTTTTTTTAATTAAACTCCTAACAATTTTAACCTGTAGGTCACATAGTTTGAAAGCCTCGAGTAACTTTCCTCAGGTACATTTTATTCGATTACTTTTTATTCTTTGAGCCTCTTCGGACCCATCAAATCTTTTTTCTTCAGGTGGTGATAGCCTCAGATTATTAATTAACTCTTGTCTGTTTGGCAAAAGTGTACGGCAAGGCAGAGTCTTTGCGAGCTTTCAATTAAATTTGCGAATCTATGGGGACTGTCAAAGTTTTAGATTGGATCCTTTGTTTGGAGTAGGTAATCTTAAATTTTGAAAACAAGATTGCCTAAGCGACCTTAGCTAGTTTTTTTTTCTGAAAATTTATGGCTGTATAGATAATTAAACGTCAAAATGTTACAGAGGTAAGCATATTGAAATATTTAATATTAAAAAAAATACTTAGATAATTTTAAGGTTAGTTATGTCTGAAATCTGCTATTAATATTAGTAAAACAAAGTTTTATCACCAGATCATTTTTACATTTATTAAACATGAATTTTAAATTTTCCGACTTTCACGGGGTTTAATATCAAAGACTGCCATTTTTGGCAGTGTTGACCTGTATGTTCATAATAACTATCTTAGAAATCAGGAACATAATGTTGTTTGATCTTCCTTTGTTCCAAACTAAGCTACTATTGGTAATGCTTATTGGGTAGGCAATAACTATGTTCAACCAAATCGCTTCGGATATTTCACCTACGTGAGGATGAGTTAAGTGAATGTTATGTTATAAATTATTAAAATAGAATCTACTTAGCTCATTCCGCACTTTCATGTACTTTTGTTTTTCATGTCACGGTATGAACGCCTCGAATTTTTAATTTGTATATTTCACTAAATGTGAATAAATTAATTTGAATTTGAATTTGAAAAAGTATTACGTACAACAATGCAGGTACACAATATTTATGAATAAAGCCGGGTACTCATTATCGAGCTGTAATTGTAACCGTTCCAGATACTGTAACCAACTCTAGATGTGAAATAATTAGTTAAATAATACAGTTTACTATTAACATATCTGCAACATAGCGTAAAGTTCGATGGTTTTGACAGAAAATATTACATAGTTAAAGCGATGCCGAGCAGTAAAAAATGATGCAATAGGCTTCATGTAAGAGCAGTCAGAACAATACTTACAATTACCCTATATAATTCGTGCGCACTAGAAGAAATCGCAATCTGCGCAATATCAAGGTTACGTTGTTCCACTATACGTATAGTACTTACTGCTTTTTATGGTAGCGGTGTGTTGCAGGATTTGATATTTTTTGTATTTATATATTTTGAAGGAAGTACTGTTAGCTATATGGACATATACTTCAACTGAGATCCAGACAGAAATACTACATTACTTCACAACGTCAATATAAAAGGTTTAACAGGATTGTGTTTTTTGTCGGGTTATGCGTGTCTGGTTTATATCTGTTGTCCTTAGACCTCGGTGACCATGCAGATTTGCGAAATACATACAATCAAGTCATGACATGTTAAGTCAATAATGAATATTAAATTTTAAAGTTGGAATATTCGACATAACAAAAATGCTACATATATAACTATATGCTACTTTTAGCTCCACTTGTTTAAAAGTATCATACGTATAGCAGCAGAATTGAATATTTTTTAAATCAACACAAACCATAAAATATATTTTGTCGTTCACCAAAAATGATTACGAACTATGAGACTCTGATAAGATTTTGATTCTATATTTTTTCAATTTCAGCCAATTCACTTTAAAGCTTTGTCAATTTTTTTCAAGCGAAAATGTGGTCCAACCGAAAGCGTGCTTCCTTTGTGGGAAGCAGATTCATTTTTCCGGAAAATCATATAATACGTTATTGATGCATTTTCAAAATTCTGTAACAAGCTTTGTAGAGTTTTATTGCGAGAAAATCATTCATCTCTCAAAATCTTGCAAACACGAACTCAAAAAATATTACTAATAATAAAATAACACACTTCATACTGACATCGTTTGCTTAAGCAAACTAATATTATTTGAAAGTAATTTAAAGGCGTGCACAGGCAAGCCATTGTCCTCAGATTGTGGTGAAATACGTTGATTATAATATTGATATATTCAACTTAGGGGTCATCTATATATGACGTCATTTCACGTCGGAGTGATATAATGTGATGATTGTGACGAAGTGGATGTACAACCATAAAATCAAATATAAGAATAAATAATAATCCGTGATTATTATACGTTAGACGTTATACTAAAATCGACCGTGAACTGCTTTTCAAACAAATGGCGGGGGAATGTGTGACATAATTTAAAAAAATGAATAAAATATTTTGTGGTGAAGTGTGATGGAAGGCATCATGTGACATCATTTAGGGCGACCATTTACGAAATTGAGTTTAAATAAACATTGTTTCATAAATCTCTAAAAAGCGCTGTCATCTCACTAGGCGCTCAGTATTTTTACACTAGATCTAAATACCAGTTATCAACATATTCAATAATTATTAATCTGAATATCTCATGCTCCCTCTTCACATTGGCCGCACGAGCGGTACATAAGAAAGGTAAATTTTGGCGCCCTTTGATGCGTGTTGAAACACCGACACTGTATCTATAGACGGCAAACATTGGCCGGCCAACGCCACATCCTCCTCACGATAGTAATTAGCACGTGACTACTAATATTCGCCTTAATTGGGCCAACGTGAATAATCAGCATTATATATAACCATGTTGTTCTATTTTAAGCATGTATGCCTTTATATAGATTACAATAAAAATATCGCAAATAATACATCCATATTAAATTATTATATTTTTAGAGATTTAAGGATGTTAAGTTCTTCTTATTGAAAATACGTCATTTTGAAATACCCAAGAAAACTAAAATCCTATTAATTTCCCATAAAATCCTATTAAAAAGGCAGAACAACTAGGACTCGAACCTCACATCTTTTTACTGTCTGGCTTATTGCTTTTATTCCTAGAGCTATATCATATCCGCTTCGATTTAATTATTGGTTATTAAATTTATTTATTATGAGTTAAATTTAAACCGATAAGTCATGGAGAAGAACAGTCACACAGACAGCGAAAATATGTATAGTTCGATCTCCATTTGGTCTACCCATTTTCAGGATTTTTTCTGAGGTACTTAAAAAATATGTATTTTTAAACATCCGTTATTGAAATGGTACCTACTTATATTATTTCACATTGAAAAATATGCAGTGTAAATGTAAGAAGATACATATCAAAAGAATTATAAGTATCATAGCACATAGTTGGATTTAATCTCTATGGATATTGTGGATATTGAAACATCTTTATTAAGAAGACTATTTTAAACGATTATTTTTTTAAATAGTGAAAAACCAACGCGATTGAAATGTTGTTTTTCTACATTATAATATTCACGTTTCGAGGTATCTCGTGAAGCTTTTAAGTACTCAAATCTGTCAACTTCCTACTGGCACTACACCCTACTTTACATACAGCGTTAAGTGTTTTTTGATGTTATCTGGTTTGATATTGTTGGATAATGGCAACTTACAAGTGCTATCAAATACATATTATGCTTGTATTTTAATGCGTTTCTCTATATATTATTTAGTATTGTTATACTGTAAGATCGAAGGTTTACACAATAATCAATTAAAACTATATACCTATGCATAAACTTCAAGGTGGTATTGGTAGGTATAGCGCATATCTTTGAACGTCTGGATGGAGGTTTTATCCCACATAATATATGAAATTTAAGTACATAATGTTTTTCTATATAATATTCTGATGGAGTAATACAAAACTTAAATCCATTACAATTAAAATTCTAATTTCATCAAGTACCCTCCGTCGATAGTATTAATATTTTTCAATAATGTTTAATTCAATGGCTCAACTAACAATGGCTCCATGTAATACAATTAAAGATTGTTCTCGATGATTTTTCAGTTAAAACAATTATATTATTAAATAATACTACTTTGTGATTTAGTTGATAAATTCTGCAGATTTATTAATGCACAGTTTATGCTATATACCCAAAGGCAAGATGTAACCAATGAAACTTGAAGAAGTTTTTTTTGCAAACATAACATATTAAAATTTTAAATTGTGAGTTGTTTTTTTTAACTGACTACATGATAACGATGATAATAATACGTAGATAATTTTCAATAATTTGTTAATAGTTTACGCAGTTAGGTTATTTATAAAAATGGTAGGTTGTTTCGTGTTTGAATTCGTTAACTTGTTCTTTTTACAGCATATAAGCTATAAAATGAAAACATTGACGTTGTTAAATCTTTATTGCATTATTATCAACTCATGAAATCATCATGTTAAACTTCAAATGTTATTTCATATATAACATTTAATAATATATTCATATGTCATTGAAGCAACTAATATAGAAATCGATTATTATTGATTTATTATTAAGTATTATTAAGAAGAAGCTAATTTGACCCACTAAAATTTGTAGCACTTCAGTATTCAGTATTTTATGACTTTTATCATCTGTATTTTGACGATTTTATTATTTTATTTTGTTAATAGAAGAAAGAACAATTACATTAGAAATTCTTACTGCTTATTGTGTAAAACTCGAATGTAGAGAATGAGAATTGCATTGTTTAACATAGTGCTGGGATTGCAAAACTCTGTTGTTATTTTTGGTTTGGTCTTGGTAAAACAATGAAATAAAAATTAAAAGAAAACTCTCCGATTGCCCCTGCGAACAATTTTCGTTTGCGTATTTTCGAGTGCAACTTTTCAGGGACAATATGTTTGCGCAAAGGCGAGCCACATGGCGCCTCGTCCGGAGGATGTTCTAAATTCAAATCAGGTTCATGAATATTTCATCGATGATGGATTTCCCGCGCCGGAACAAATAATGCGGCTGCACAGTTTTGGCGGGAGATTAGACAGAGGCCGCCATGCTTGACTCGACGAGGATTTGATTTCCCGGACGATTATTTATCAAATAGACATTAAAGATAATATTATTCATCTGAAATTGTGACATACTTATGATAATTAGATGAGTAAACGATAAAAAATGTATGATTTCAACATTATTTATGTTGAAAGAAGATATTTTCTAGTCAAAACTTAACCACCTAAACCAGTGCTTCTCAATTTTTTTCATACCACGGCCTCCGAAATCAGAAAATAAAAATTTTAGTCTTTAGTAACCTAGTAACCAACAGTACTTTATTTATCATTAATTATTATTATCGGCAGGTACATTTTTATTAAAAATAATAGAAAATTTCATTCACTTGCTTCAAAAGATAATTCGCAGGGTGTGCTCCAAAGTTACCTTTGAAGACACGACCTGTGCTTATTTTTTATTACCAGTAATGATGAAAAAATGCTGTTTCGCATAGGTATGTTTCACAATTAGGTCAATATACATTTTGTAAGTATAATATTTTGTTTAACTAAAAAAATTAAATAATTTATAAATATTAGTAGATTATTTATCCATATCGGATAAAGTATTGTGATCGCGTGAAAATTCAACCTTGTATCGTCCAATGATCACATTTTTATATATATATTTTTTTTCCAAATAGCTACTGAAATATTTCGCGATTTCCTAGGAGTCCGCGCCCCCCAGTTTGAGAAGTACTGATCTAAACTACCTGGCAACTGTATTTCCATTATATACTAGATATATTATCTTAAAATGAATATGTCTTAGAATGATGAGAATCTTAAGAAAAAAAAATTAAGTGAAACTACTAACGAATAACTAAACTTCTTAAGAGGAGAAAAGATTACTTGTGTTTTTCGAAGAGAAAATATAAGATTTAAGCGTCAATAAATTAAAGACAAAAAATAGATAAATCATAATTTTTGCTCAGCATGTGGGGTCCCACAGAAAATTAATAGCCTTTTATGAGTAATTGTTGATAGCCATTCGCTCAAATTATTGGATCCCAGACTCTGGATGAAACGGCCTTTCAAAAATATAAAGTGTAGTTTTTGATAGATGTGGGATTTAACCTCATATACACGGCTTCAGATATGGGTGTTCTACCAACTACCCCACAAAGTAATGCCTGCTTATTGATTCTGAGAAAATGTTTCAGTTTCAATGTGGTGTTGTCATTTAGAATGACATAGAAGTGTACAAATAAATATTTCAAAGAACCCAACGGAATTTTGAAAACTGTAGACAGTGTTATATACCTGAAATTATTCGTAGTTAGCAATAATATAATCGAATAAGAAATAAGTCGTCAATTCATATAAATGTATCTTCAACCTCACAAAATGTCTGTTTTCTATGATATTGGGCTATCATTTGTATGAAAGCACTTATAAAGAAATAACGAAACTACTAGGAACTTTAAATGGTGGGTACTCTGTGATAAATGTTATCCCCATCGATGAGAGTCAGTCAGGGTGTAGAAGTAAATAAAACCATTAACTTGATGAGTTATGCAAGGTCTACATATCACTAAGATGTGATGTCTCAGATGGTTGGGCTATGTAAGTAGACAGGTTAAATGAGTCATGCATGGAAAAAAAAACTATTAAAGTTTCGGAGGCCTTGTGGCAGTAAACGTATTGGTGGACTATGCATAAGATAAATGGATGGTATTGAAGATGAGTTCAGGATCTTGGAAGAAGAAAACTGAATGAATGCTACTGATATTTGGAGGCAGATTCTGGAGAAAGCCAGTACCCATACTGGATTATACTGCAAAAGAAAGAAGAAATTATAAGATAAATGGTTGATTAACATAACATAGTGTTAATATTGCGTCACCATAGTTGTATAATATGCCGAAAGCACATATTTAATAAAGCTCTTCAAAATATTGTCATAATGAAGCTAGTAAAGAAAATTGTGTTGCTAACGTAATAAATACATTATATAAAGCGGCCAAAGTGTTTGCAGTAGCATCTGAGCCGAAAACTTAAAGTCAATATAGACGCAAAGCCTACAACACAGGTATTTGCTTCCCTCTATTAAATTAAGAAAGTGGAATCTAGCAGGTAAACAAGGTATCCAGAGCTCAGGTCATGAATATTCATGCCAGGCTAATAATGCAACCGTCTAAGATGGTTCATCACTTTGATGGTATCCTTTTCAAACGTAAAGCTTTGTAATTAGTTTACATAATTTTAGTTCAAGAGTTCGTGACTAGTTTGTATGAGGGCTGGATTTATATTGAGAGCAAGTTATTGGATTCTAGATTGCGTGACGTTATTAGATCTACGAACGGATACAAATTAACTATATGAAGCATCATTTTCACCTTTTGATAACAACAAAAAAGAAACTGAACGATAGTATGTAATATAAATTGGTTGAAGATTTATACAGCTACTCCAAAACTATTTTATATTTTTTTAGTAAGGTCATCACACTTATTAATCTATGAATACTGACGATATTAGATTTGGTACGCGAATATGATTGTATTAAACACATGTACTCATAGTGAAAATGTTTGATATATATACGAAATCTGTATAATTGTATTCAAAATTATTATTTAATTGTATTGGTTGCATGTTCAGTTGACTCTATAGTATAATATATATTGACCTAAATTAGAACTAAAGATATCAAACGATATCAAACCTTTCAATTAAGCAGATCACCAATAATCTCTCAATTCAATTATCGTTCCTCCCATACTCTGTTTGTCTACAATAGGCACAAAGCTACGAAAAGAATAAAGCCATACAATTATGTGATATTAAAATAGACATGAAACAATAAACAACAATAAAAATAGGTCTGTACATATTAATCAAATATGTATCCATATAAAAAAAACCTAACTTAGTAGTTGGATGTAATATAAAATTAAAGTATCGAACAACTACAAGTCAAATTGAAAATGCATCTAAAAGTCGGTAATAATTTATATACTTGAGCACTGGCAACATATGATAACCTAATAAGTATTACAATGTGCATTGGATATTTATATTTAAAAACTGAGATTGTTAATTATTAATAATACATTTGTGCATGCAAATATTGTATATCCATCCTTAACTGTTTTTTCATGAATATGTCGGAATGAAAGTTTATATAGTTGACTGATATTGAAAATGTCAAATAGTAGTATGATAATAAATGTTTCTCCCTCATTTTGAATAATACCTACACCACTTGTTTAAAATGTATTAAAAGAATGTGTTGTAAACATTAAGTTATATATACTAAACGTAACATCAAGCAAAATACGTTAACTCATGTAAATCTGTTTTGACAGTAAAAAGTGTGAATAAAATGAACTTCACTACCTGTATCAACATTTTTACGTTAAAAGAGTGCGGCACTTCGTACCCTTGTGGTACAGCCTCAAGGGTTCCGTCGCCGTGGCCAGCCCTCCCTCACCCTGCAGCGGTGCTACAAAAGCGACCTACGTACTGCAGGTCAGACATGGCGGGAGGCGCAGGAGTTGGCGATGGACCGAGGGAAGTGGCGCCAATTTGCGCTTGCCCTATGCTCCAATGTTGGGACGTGACAGGGTGGAAGAAGAAGAAAAACTACATGTAGGTAATTGTTATGCCTAAGATATATTATTATAGTTCAGGTTACCTAAATCAATGAATTGGCAGTTCGAGATCAAAACGGACCTATACCAAACATACTATAAAAGTATCACAAACAGAACAATGAAAAGTTTTGTTAATACCGTATATTTTTGTAATTATTAATAATTTAATAACCGTTTCAGTGGTAAATAGTTTTTTTTTATTAAATTTACTGCAAACATAAAATAGAAAGCAAAATTTAGGGACTTTTTTAGGGCAGTTTGTTTCTCTGATGATAACGACAAAAATTATTATGTAATGTATGATTAATCTATCCGATACCATAAATAAGTTTCGGCTTTCAAATATTAACAAAGCATGATTATAGAGTTTTATTTAGTTCCATCATAAAGCATGACCCAATAAGTAATAAAATGATCACATGCGATCAAAGAGGAAAGTTATAGAGGAAAAAAAAACTTTTTCGCACATTTCCACAGAAGGCTAGAAAAGACCGCACGTGTCTTTGGGATATTAACGCAAAATACCAAGTACCTAACCAGATGGCATGCCAGTTGTTTTCTTTTAACTTTGAATACCTTTGGAAAACTCACGTTCGGCTTGGTCTACATATACAAAAAAAAAAAACTTTGCCATGTTTAGAAGGCTCATATTTTATAAAGTTGGCGATATTTTCTTTTTCGAAAGAGTTTTCTAAAGACAAGCTTTGTAGGTTAGTAACGCTCTGTCGATAAATCTATAATCGGCAGAATTTTCTAAGTAGAAACAAAAACTGAATATCGAAGTTGCTCATTTTTTCGGGGGTTTTTTTCTTGTCACATGCTTCGTAAAGCGGACTAATACGTCAATTAGGATAAAAACTTTTATACGCAGTTGAGAGAGAAAAATAGGTATACAGACAAAAGCTATGACACTATAATGATATGACACAAAATTTTCATATAAAGACATATATTTATGAATATAAGTAAATGAATATGTGAATAAAAGCAATACTCATAAAATGTAACTCAACAAATTGGAAAATAGGTATATCTTAAGACAGAAAATATTTTGAATATATTACGAAATTTTCCGAAGATAAAAGCTGAAATGAATTGAATTTCGATGTCGGAATATTATATTAAAGAGAAAGCTCTGCCTTCAAAGTCCAAGGCGATGGCCTTTCATTCGAGGGCTTCGGTTTCCATTCCGAGTGAGGTCACACAATATATTTGTCATTTTTTCACTTGTATTACTGATTACACGAATGTTTCACTAAAGTACTGCCATTTGACCTCATGGTCTGCTGTAGTGTTAAAAACGTATTTAACTATTGTGTTCATATAGTACCTACCTACTAACGGACAAGTGCGAATCATCGACTTTAAATGCAAAAAACGTCCAAAAACCAAGAGTATCATAACATACCTAGTATTGAGGGGTGATTGTTGGTTATAACGCGTAAGGATAAAAAAATAAATAAATGTGAATGGGAACACACAAAAGTAGCGGACATTTTATTGCAACTTAAGATTTTGAGATGGGCAAGCTACATCGCATTATTCACTGGTATTAACAATATTAAAATAATTTAAAAAACGAACTAGAGTTTGCTGCGTATATGACGTAACAAACGTTAACAAAAATTCATGACAGAAATGGAGACATCGTTCAGCATTGATTCTAGAATTTTTATAGGCCTACCTGATGGAATAATATATATATAACTGATCATTTATGAAATAAATTTTTAATTAAAATATTATATTATTATGTATTTTTTATTGTTCATTATTATTATACAATACGTAGGCATGTTTCAGGAAAAATCCAAATTGTATATAAATATGACGAAAATATTATAAGGTAAGTATTGAATGACGATTTTTTATGAGAAAAAAATATTCGCAGGTTGATTCAAAACATTTTTAATATTAATGACTTTGATACGTACAATGTACATACCTGCCCCAGGTAAAACTTTTAACGATGCGAAAAATTGTTTTGCAAAATCCCCCCTCGTTATTTTTGGTGCATTTTCACATTAGCTGTTGTATATTATCCTCCTTAATATCAGCTGATAAAGAAAGAAAAATATAAAGTAACAGCTGTTTTCTATACCAAGCGCATTAGACTGGTCTGAATTATGTAGTGTGTACTTTGAAGAGCATGCAGTTTCACAGACAAACTCAGAAATGTAGGAGTACATAATATATATTTACATGGGTATCGAGATTCCTAAACCAAAATGGCATTAGCGACAAGTTTTAACTTTTGAAATAGGAATTTTGTTGATTTGTTATGTTGATCTTGCATAAAATAGTTGTTACTTTATCACATAATAACCCTTGTTTATACACTTTTGGGGTGCTAAATAACATTCTTAATCATGTGATTCCATTAATAACTAATTTCTATCAAAACGTTGCTACTGGATTAGAGAAAACGTATAGGTTACGAAAGTGGTAAATTTAGAAATGACATTAAAATAATTATTCTGCTTAACATTTTGAATTATTCGGATGAAACTATTATTGGTTGACTAAAGTAAAAGTTAAAGGGAACAACGTGATATTTTATGGATTCTGTGACACAGCTTCACTGAACTGTACTGGGCAGTAGGTGATAAAACAACGATCGTTCTGATGGTGGTCGATAGTAAATGGAATAAAAAAAAAGTAATGTAGATTACCATGATCCTATGGGCGTCCCAGAGTAGAGAGTTTATTAACAGATATTTGATGAAGAATAGTAAAGCTGTTAATTTATCGCCTACCTAATTTATTGGGTCATTGCACAGGATCAAATAATAAGCACTGAATAAACTAGATTTCCTTTTTGACTAGCCACGGATTCTAACAAGCGACGTAACGTATTTGTATTCACACAAAGACGGCAGCTATACGTACCTACTAAGCCAACGCGGGTACAAATAATATATTAAATTTATGAGTGGGTCATATTATAGAAACGAAGAAAAGAAAACTTTGGTACTAAACACTCTTGTAACTAGATATTATCAGAAAAATCGGCTGCATGTAATAGTATATAGGTATATAATAATAATTATTACTCCATTGAATAGAGATATCTTTCGTTGGATAAAAAATGAATTTCATATATTCACAGATTTAAAAAACATATTAATTCAGCAGCAATATTGATGTAAATTTTTGCACCACCGTCATATTAAAGTTTTCCCTAATAATCCGACTTGCCGATTGCAGCCTTCTCAAAATGGCTTCCCCCACCTTCCGGTATCACAGCTGCTGCCTTAGAAACTTTGGTTCGTCTTTATGAGTACAATTAACAAGGGCCAACTCTTCAAAGATGAATCACTTAGGATTGGCGATGAAATAATCAAAGCAGTATATTATATAACAATAATTATCATGGAATGTTACGCTTAATTAATTGAGCTTTATTTAGCAGTGCCTATTTGAAAAATCGTTAAGTAATTAGGAATAAATATTATTAATAGATAATTTAAAATACAATACATTTAATGATTGTTTATTTTCTTGGATTGTAAACAGTCACCACACTGTATAGTTTTAAGTTATTAGGGTTGAAAGCTTCGATTGTGAGATGGATTTTGGTGGATTGCTTCATAAGCCTATACGAATTGAGTAGTGAACATGTAAAAATCGTGTCACGTTCAGTTGTAATAAATGTGATTATATTGGGATTGTGAAGGGGAATCATTAACCATTCGTATTTATATTTTCTTAATCAGCCAAGGTGTATATATTTTTTTAATGAACCATGAGGAAGCTGACGAGACGTTGTTATACCACTTGATTAAATCATTTTATATTGCATCATACACGGCTTACCGCAGAAGTGAAAGAAAGTAAAAATGTAAACCCACGTGCTTTAAACTGAGGTATGATAATAGTTTGCCCATTTAATGATACACTAATTATGATTTTCACAACGAATGTGAAAATAAGTATTGTTTTATTATGGTAAATAGCCAAATATAATACGTTTGTTTAAGTTGATTAATGATAATGGTAGATTATGGTTTATTACTGCCAGATGTGATACCTACTGTATAATAGATAACAGTTTACTTGAAGTTGGACATGCCTGGTTTAGAGCATTGAGTTCAAATATAATATGCGCGTATGACTACTACAATGACTAAAAGAACGTGAAAAGTGTTGCCAATACAAATAATAAAATAAAAATCATCTTAGAATAATTTAGAGACAGGAAAAAATGTCGTGTTATAGATTTTTTAGATTATCATGTGACGAAAACATGTCGTCTTATACTAGTTGTAAACCAACTGAAATAAAATTAGTAAGTGTTTACCTTTTTTAAACAACTTACCTACATACATAAGTCACCATTAATTAACTGAAAAATAATTATTTGGCTTTAACTGACTAACATATAAATGTGTATTGTTAAACATCTACTTTTACGTCATAATATTCATATAAAAACAGCGCTGGTGTATTAATTAACATAACATTGCCAAAGCTAAAAATAATCCATCATTTTAATAATGTAATAATAAATATAAAAAAGAATAACATATGTATAAAAAACAGTATAAAATGACAGGTTTGAAATAAAATAACACATTTATGCATAAATTGATTTTTTTTTACCAAGAATGAAAATATCTCATAATAGACTACCTTGTGGCTGACATTGGTATTCAAATAAATTATTTTTTTCGTATCGCGTCTAAAGAAATTTTAATTCAAATACAAAAACAGAAAAATAAGTACGATATGTTATACCCTTGTGGTTTGAATTATGTTGCTGTGTTCGACCCTCTCTCACCTTGTAGTGATGCTACAAAAGAGATCTACACACTGCAGATCTCACTTTGTAAGACATGCGGGACATGGCAACGGTTGAAAGTAGTGCCTGCCCTATAAGTACTCCGAAGATTGAGTATAATAGGGTGAAGTAAGTAAATAGTATACAATACAATTATTCATGTTTATTTAAGTTTTTATTTGTTGAATGCACAGTATAATTTGATGAGTAATGCTGCTTGTATATGTGTAGGTATGTTATAAATAAATAATCAAACATCTAACCACCGAAATTCTCTCAAGTAATTTCATGTACACTTCCGCTTCCGTTATCTCAATCAAATTATTATTTGGAGGGAAAGCTGCAGATGGGCGGGAAATGGCGTCTGCGGTCTTCCAAGATGCGGCTGGATCGCAAATGGCGCGTCTTCGTTACCATAAGTAATTTGATGAATCCCGAACGTGTAGACCGCGGATCAGGCAGTGCCGCACATTTTGACCTGATCCCACGCCCTTGTAAATATTTTAGATAACCCTTTCGCCATTGCTTAGATTTTAGATACATCGCGAGGTATTTCATGATATTACTACAGGCAACTTTGAAGTGGACCTATTAGAAGCATAATATGCAAGAAATTTCCACATTAATGTTTTTTTATATAAAAAAAAACACTTTCTTAGCATGTTTCGCAACTATGGTTAAGTTTGTTTTTTAATAATTATATATGAAAATATAAAAATTGTTTACTCAGTAATATTATGTTCTTATCAAATTATTATTGATGGATTAATTCGGAGACGTGATAAGTCATCCAAATTATGGTTTTTATATCGAATACTCTGAAACTTTATGACATTTAAAACAGTATTATTTTTAAATTAAATTTTTATCTAGTTGAAGATATCTTTCGTTCGAAAATATTAATTAATCCGAAATCCCGAAAATCAGTGATTCTAAACTTTGTAGGATTTGCTTTCTAGAGTAGCATTAAGTGCTTATCCGAAATCTTTGATATTTTTTTGGGTTGGGGGGATAATTGTAATAAATTTTTGGAAGTTAATATCTGTAAGACGTACTGAATTGGTGTTTCACTTGGCTCTGACATGTACTCTGGATGCCGTCTAAGAATGTAAACATGAGGTAGCTCCGTGAAACACATGCTATAAGAGTGATCTACATACCGTGATTCTAATGTAAGACAAGTTTCTGGACATAAAGAGATGGCATATAAGTTATGCGATTAGAAATTTGACCATGACAGAATTAAGATGAGAGAACAGATGCCGTATATAAGTATTACTATAATTTACAACATACCTTTCAATAGGTGACTAGATATATAACAGGTAAATAAATATGTATCGATAAATAAGTGACTACAGCTTAAGCAGAGCTTCATCATGTAAATAATGACTTTATGTAGTTATCGATGATTACAATTTTAATTAAAAAAAAAAAAAAAAAAAAACGATAGTACTTATATGCATATTTTGCATATTGAATTCTTCCAAGTCTTTTTTGGGTAATTTGACATAAAATTATAGCACCTACCTGTGACTTGCGATTTAAAATTTTGTGCTTCTGTCCTTTAACTGAATGTCGTTTATCATTTTGTTAATATTCTTTTTATTCATTGCACTTTTAAAGATTGATTCTGTTTGATTTATATTTAGGATGTCATTGTTGTGAATTCTTTGTTTCTATGATAACATAAGAATTCTCTGGTTAACCCACATCTTGAATGCTTCAATTTTATTTCTCTTATTACTTGAATGAGAGTATAATACGATAATAATTATAGTGCTGTTGGTCATACTGATGCTAGTAAAAAAGATTATAATTGTTATACGGTAGTTGTTACATATTATTGTACAATGCTGTCATTATTTTTATAATATATTAAACGTATTAATTGTAGTCTAGAAACAGATTAGATATTACAACCTGTAACTCTTTAGTGAAACATAATAATTATCTGTGGTAAAGAAAAGTATTTTCAATTATTGACTTAAACATAGTTTGGCACGATTATAAATAATAGTCTTAGTATATATAATTATTTCTATTCTAAGCTTTGACAAAGTGTAATGACTGCTTACTATGACGCCACTGAAATATATTATACAAACTGTTTGAAGATTAGTGACTACCTAATCCGTTTAAGAGGTTAGTCTTATTCAAGATTTGATACCCTTGGGTCATGTGTATTTGGATTGAATACGATTTCATATTATGGAATGCTGTTTGCGAATTTGATAAATTCAAAGTTTATTGCCAGAGAGGAAAATTGGAGAGATGTTTAAATGAATATTTGTTATCAAATATAAACACACTCGAAGCCACCATCAAAGGGTCTTATTATTCAGTACGTATTAAGTACTTAATCCAAACAACCAAAATTCATTTTCGCTCATTAAAGTTATTAACTGATTTTAAGCGTATTCTAAAATATATATATAGGTACTGCGCCAAATATTACATTTTCTATAGAATTATGTGCCTAACATAATATTCACTATTTAAGTAAGTAGTTTATAATATTTTATGCTTTTTGAGTTTTATGGACTGATACTCAAGCATAACTAATTATAATATGTGATCATCTCGTTATGAACTTGTTGTATGGGAAAATAATATTTTTTTTGAATTGCTAACAGTTTTTCAGAATTTTGTGTAGATAACAATCGCTTTTTACTGGGCGTACATTATGATAACATCACATACCTATATTAAATCTTGATTAACTCAAAACTAATAAATCGCACTTACAGAAAATTAAAACTGCGGTAAAGGTATTCTTGCTGTAGAAAAATTGAAGAGTTGTATTGGACAGACCTAGCAATGTTATGCAAATAAACATACCGAGTGATTATTTCATGTATTCATAATAATTGAATGTTTTGAAACACTGTCCAATTTTAATATTTATTATTTTGCCTTGCAGGCAGTGATGCCAACCGTACTATAATTATTATAGTACAATACTATAATTTTAATTCCGCGAAAAATGTAAAATACTATAATGTTAGGCCAAATATAACAAAATACTATAATTTTAAAGGATTCAAGTCGAAAAATGTTTCTTTACTATATATTTTTAAGAAATACTATAGTTTTTACGCCTTTTTTTAAAGATGGCAACACTGGATGCAGGACACTTTCATTTAAATACATATGACACGACAGAATATTTTCAAATATTTAAGAAACAGTTTCATTCTTGGTAAGCACATTCATGAATCAAAATATGTCCGTTTAAAATAATTTTAGGAAAATGTAAATAAATATTTATGCCCTTTAATATAACTATATATAATATAGCTTTGATATATATTGGACAAGTATATATCTGAGTGAGTAAGTATTTTCAAATGAAGGACAAATGAGGCGTCTATTTTCAAAAACCAATAATACAATTCAATATTTATTGTACACAACGTTTTTGTATTTCATGCGTACGTGGTTGGTTTTAATATTAGTTTTTTTTCTATTGTATTGTATTTTAGAAATAGATCGATATGTCTATTTTATTAGCCAATAAACCATTTAATGAAATAAAAATAAAATAGGTTATTATTTGTATCATTTAAATAATTTATTTGTGTATACTGTATGTGATAAAGTTTCACAATATTTTTTTTCGTAAGCTTTTGGCGCGTTATACAATATTTTAATAATATTATATGGTTTTTAGAAATATACCTACACCTCAAATACTTTATAATGGACTATGTAATAGATTACTTAATATTGTTATAATACCTTTTTGGAATGTAATACTGAGTTATTTCACAATAGGAATACCCTGAAAAAATATTTTTATAGTTGCCATGAATATGAATTTTATTATTGAATTTGTCGTTCATGGGTATTATGATCAAGTCTCTATATTATAATGTAATACTGAATGTTTAAAAACAATCTTAGTGATATATAATCGAAGTGAAATGTTCACAGTAAAAGTGTTTTTACGCCCATTGTTCAAACGTTGATTTTTCTATCACCCATTCCAAACAGAATGTTTCACGCACTAAAACACACACAGAAAAAGATCGTACTGAGAAAGCAGCTCACAAATGTCGCAATAGCAACTGCTCGTGAAATAAAAACCCAGAATCCAGTTGACGCAAAATAAATCACTCTCCAAGTCGAACAAAAGTTCTTATCCCGGGATATATACCGAATAACTCTTCCAGTCGCGCGTGTAAAAAATCTTTTTGACCCGGGCATTGTGAGGGGAGTATCATCAATATGGCATTACATGGCCTGCCATCAGTCAAAGTTTCGAGCACCTGAATCGATTAGGGAAGGAGGGCTTTGAGAACTTAGAATCCTGTATACACGTCACAGACCTCGAGTACAGACCGTGTCATTTGCATGTAAAGTGCATGTACATACCGTTTAGGGATTTATTTAAAATTCGACTACAGGCGGTATTTATGTACATACATAACACAAATATAATTATTAATATACATGAAAGCATAATATTTTTTCAATTATTTTTATGAATTGATTTTTTGTTATTTTGTTTAATAAAAAAACAGTCAGTTTGGTAGGTATTAGAAATAGCATTAAGTACCTACTATATATTTTTTTAAATTCAATCCTGAATATATACAAGGTATAAGAACGTTCAAACAGAACATTTTAAAAAAATCTTAGAAAATAGTTCGACCAAGTGGGACTCGGACTCAAATTATTCACTTTACGGGTGAGTGATCGTGACTTTAATAATATATCGATCCTTCTATGATTTATGAAAATTATTTCTTACGTTTTAACTGAGGCAGGTTATTTAAATTCTGCTAATAAGCAGGCAATCTGCTTTGTGATAAATTAAGGTAAATGATATTGCTAATTTAAACTTAACGTAACAGATATCCGGTGCGAGCCAAATTTTGTTATCGACGGTATTATACTTACGAATTATGTTTTTTTTCAATACCTACTGAATATACACAAGGTTTACAAATTAACTCTATTTTTTGTTAGATTTTTACATTAAATTATTCGTTGTTATATTACGTTTATCAAATCCAGCTCATTTTACTATTGCAATTCTTTGATTAACACCCGACACCATCTATAATCATGTTAATAATATCATTTCTTTATTATTTTCAAAGCTATTTGAGACTTTTGAATTTGAAACACCTTAGATAATCTAGTTGTTATGATTAATCTGCATGACTCATAGATGGATCGGTGGCTTAAAAGATAAGTGTGCCTACCCAGAAAGTAAAATATGTGAATTTGAATCCCACTCGGTCCAACGGTTTTAGTTCTTATTCATATGTACCTACATACCAGAGGTTATTTAAACGTATCTATTTTTATTAACAGAAATCTTAAATATTAAATCTTGTAAATATTCAGAATTAATATCAAAATAATATTTAAAAAAAATAATATTTTGGTCACCTAGTACTGTCTTTCTAGGTATATAAAAAAGTTTACTACCATGTTCGATCCAAAGGGAAGCATAAGGATCTTTGCAGAGTGAACGTTGTATTAACAGACTATTTTTATGAGAAATATTTGATGGCCATTTGCCCAACCTATTGGCACCTTTATTGGATCAAATATACATTGTAAAAAACAACTACATTTTTTTGAACAGCCACGGGTCTGAACCCGTGACTCGCTGCTTCGTTTTTATACAAAGACAAACACAGTTTTACGCTATAGGCCAACGTGAGTGTTATTTATATGTATAGAAACAGTTAGATTATAAATTTAAAAGATAAATATTTTAGTGCAAACGGTTTTATCTCGAGGTCTGAAACGAATATATTATAAAACACTGTGTTCACCTAAAGTTAACGGATGCGGGATGAGCGTCTAAAAGTGACGCCAGTTTTAGCACTCTACGAAGCTGACGCAACTGCCGCACTCCCCCGGTAGTTTTCCCTATGTCTTCTGGTCTCTTCCCGTTTCAAAGTCCTTCCGCCGGATGACAGCGAAGTGTGTCATCTGGAAGGTATTGGTTTTCTTGCAGCCCCTCTCCAGCGTCCCAGTCATCGAATATCCCATGTTGAAATCTGACGAAGTAACGTTGGATGTCAGGTACAACTAAAAATGAGAAAAATCAATTAATCAGATTATTTTGGCATACACAGGTGTAACCTACACATGATAACTACATGAAAAAATCCGAGATTCATTTAATTGAAAATTAAGGGCGGACGTGCTCAGCGTGGGTCAAAATGGAGCTTTTATGCTATTTTCAAAGCATGATCCTGGACATACCTTAAACGTTGTAGATAATCTATTTATATAATTTGAAGCCTTATTATCCTTTATATTTATTTTAAACATTTGATGACTGCATAAAGTATTTTTATTACATAAAGTAGTATTCTTTTAAACCTCTCGCTCTTATGTTTTTGAATATAGTCATATTTCGATACAGTGGTGTTAAGATTTTTTACGTTTATTAATTTTTAAACGCATTTATGAAACCATTAGTATAATTTATTACGAGATAATTTTTGTAAAATATTCACGATAAAAAATTATATTGATAATCTCTGTGATCCCAAATTTGACAAGAATTAGGCATTTTATTATTCAAAAAATCGGCAAGATTAACACATTTGAAGATGATTCTAAAGATACTTATTATAAGCTATGTTTTTGACCATTCAAGTGTGATAAACATCTTATGAATAATGAATGCTTTATAATAATTATTGACCTAAGAATAAGGTAGTGTTTTTTTGAAATACGCCATTTCTATTGGCATTTCCCAGTGGCTTAGCTACAACATACGGCCGTACCCGTAAATTGACAAACGATAAACGAAGTAGGGAGTAAGATCATGTTAACGCGCGTGTTACACATACATAACATGTACCTAACCGATTTTTTTAGCACTGGGCTCTTTCTTACCCGGGGGCTCCGGATTCCTGGAAAGGTCATAATATATTTTTGTGGTTTTCTTAAAGCCTGGGTGTTTATGTGATCGTTTCGTTTCTACTACTATATTAGTGTTTCACTACACTACTGTCATTAGGCCTCATAACCTTGTATAGTATTAAAAAAATAATATGATAAATAACGAATGGTAAAAGTAAAACTATATTAGTATGCACTATTATTACGTTAAAACTATAATTTGGATAGATACTGACGCCATCTAGATTCTAAAATCCAGATAAACGATGCTCGACTAAACTAACGTTATTTTAGGCGAAATAATTGTTTGGCATGATTAGTATGTATCTATCATGTTGCTTGATTGGTAAAGGACATTTGTCAAAATCTGATGTGTGCCGTTTCAAGTGTCGCACGAAACACATAATTATTGAAATAATAAAAATGGTGGGTAATTATTTACTATTCATCCTGAAAGTATATGATTGAGTGTATCGAAAGGTCACAATATTTATAATAACTATTTGTAAAATCCGGCATTATTAATAAATATTAACTTTTTAAATATTGAAATTAACTATTTCTTTTATTCAACGAATAATTCATAAGATTTAAGAATGTACCATTCTGATTATTTATTGAACATACATAATTTTGAAAAACACTTTCTGAGAAAATATATTATAACCAATAGAAAAAATCTTTTCGAAAAAAGTAAGCCACCCCTACTTTTTTCGAAAAGATTTTTTCTATTGGTTATAATATATTTTCTCAGAAAGTGTTTTTCAAAATTCTCGGCCGGGAATCGAACCCTGCATCTCCCGGGTTTACGACCCGTCCATCGCTTTTACCTTTATGCTACACAGTGATATACTTATTGCGATAAATTTTAACTATTGGCCTTTTTAATACCCACTCATCAGCGTTCTTCCAAATCAAGCTACTTTGGCAATCGGTTTTTGTTTATATTAAATCAAAGTAGGTAGATACCTAAAACTTCAATCACTAACCAACGTCGTGGATTTTTCCAATATTTTTTTATGATGTAACTTACTTGAACTTGCTTATAATTTATAATTAACTATTTCTTTTCAAAAAGTGTTTGAAAACACTCAGAGAGTGTTTTTCAAAATGACGTATGTTTTAAATATTGTGTTTTATTAAATGATTACAAGTGATTAAAAAAATAAGCTTTCAAACCACGATTTTATTATTTTAAATCCATTTGTCTTGAATTAAATACTTCTTGGTAGCACTCTATTCTAAAATAAGAACCGAAAATATAAGCTATAAAATAGGTTGTATGATAACTTATAACCATTGTAATATTTAATGATCTGAGAGCTTTTAAAGAACAATATGATAAGAAAAAAAACCGAATCTACCTACAATATATATATTTTTTTCTGAAAAGATTTTTTTAGAAATGCTGACGTGATCGTGAAATATTATCCATTTTTCATAACTAATAATATTATAAAGAGGCATTATTCTATTTCTAATTTTATTTTATTAGAAATATACAAAAGCGTGTAATAAATATTGTATAATGTATACTGACAGTGCAGTGTAATTAATTTGATATACATTGATTAAAATCAATACATACTATGTAGGAAACTATCATAATTTAACGATAGCATTATTTTTGAAGTTTTTTTTACTGATTTTATTTCTAAATTCAATACTAATTCAACAAAAAAAGTTCGGAGCTAATTGAGAAATATCTGTTGAATTTATAAAAAATATGCATATATCATTATAATGCTCATTCTTTTTCCATTCTAGGGATCAAATTTTATGATTACATAAAATATATTAATGCCATAAAACAGTATTAATGTAGACATCTTGGTTTTCAACATGAGAATAAAAACATATTTCAGTAATGGGTACATAATGTGATGTCCGTGGTTCAAGCACTTTTTAAAATTATTCTTTAACAACGCGAAAATTATACATAAAGGAATTGTGGAGAATCTGTGGAGGCCCATATGATCCTATTAGGATCGGACATGGTCAAAAGAAAAGAAGAATACCATATTCGATCTAAGCATATATAATATTATGTTCCCCAAAGAGTGAAAGTTGTATTTACATATTATTGTTTTTTACGATAATTTGATTTTAGCCACTTGCTTAACTTTTATAGTCCATACTATGGGTAAAAACACACATTAAAAAACAACATGTAAATTTAGTTGCCAGACTCAAAATTTGAACCCGAAACCCACGACATTATAGGTAGACTTGTCACCCGCTCGGCTGTGGTAAGAATTACATAGTAAAATAAAATATTCGACAAACTTTTAGTTGGATGAAAAGATGGGGATCATAATGACTTAGTTAAAAATCTTTCCTACAGTCAACTGATTGTTGAGAGTTGATTCATAAAGATACTCCAAATTCTAAATGTTTTATCTATTTCATGGTCCGTTCTACATTGACATAATATTATTGTTTAAATACAAAAATGTGAATATTTTGTAATTTTCTGTAAGACAACTATTTTTTTTTAAATCATAATCAATTATATAATATATAATATTGATTCAATATTATATTATAATAGTGTAACATCAATATTGTATGACCATTAGTAGTTAAAAAATGTAAAAAAAGAATAACTGCCAGTGAAAAACCCCATTTAATATTTGGAAATATGATCGGAAACCGAGGATTTGTAGCAATCAATACCTACCTATTATTTATTCATGAAACCCTTTCGAGGGCCTAAAAGTTTGAAAACGTTATTACTTATGTTACATGATGAAAAATTGATTGTCGTTTCTAAGTTATTCATGAAGTAGTCTCACCGGTAGTTAGTTGCGAAGTTGATATATTATTAAAAATATACCTATGTATTTTCTTTTCGTTAGTAAGTCTAAAGAATTTAATTTAGAAAGAATGACTATAATCATGTTTTATTAATAACAAAAAGTTACTTTCTGTGATATAGGTAGGTACCTATTTATTAATATAATATTAATACATTATATGTAATAATATATTATTAGTGCCTGTATACGTGCATGGATATACTACCACCAATAGTGTGTATTATAAACTATCGCGATAATAACTGTCTACACGTAAAAGTGCTAACTGTCTCATTAATCTCATTAGTCATGAAAATCAATAAACGTAGAAAATTAGTCTCTGCGTGGTCTAGTTCATATTTTTTCCGGGAAGTTCGCTATTATCGTTCTACTGCGCAGATATTACACAGTTCAATTGTCGCATGAAAATTCAGATGCTTCTGAACTTTTTTGATCCGTGTATGCAATCTTGTAACTTGTACGATAATACGTGTTTACATTTGCATTTTTTTGTTATAGTCGCGATAATATGTACTACCAGTAGTAAATCCATGCACATGTAAATAGGATATAAGATTACAATTATTTTGACGGTGTTAACTGTGAAATATTTTTGAGAGACATTCTATTAATCAAAATAAATTATAACATCGATCTAGGTAATGCTTATTGTACTGGGTATAGGTTAACTTCTACGACGTAAATGCACATTCAATTAACAAATACTCGAAATTAAAAATAATTGAATAATGGACAACACTGTTTGTCCAGTTTTCTCGGGTTCAATATGATAATATTATTTCCGTGAAAATGTCCTATTGAAGAAATTTTGCTTTACAAAGATTATATTCTTACTGTTGAAAATCAATTATGAAATGTTGAATCCCATCCCCACAATGTAAGAAAAATGTGTTTTCAGATGCGTAGAATATTAAATTTCAAATGATTTAATTCGTTGTATGTACCTATATGTAATTAAATTTTAAGCATTTCATAGTGGTCATGTACTATAAACAAAGGCAAGACAACAGCGATACGTCAAATAATCATTTTAAATAGCAATAATGCAACATAATATATTGTATAATACGTTCGATATGCATGTATTTCGAAATGACTAGTACTAGGTAAAAACTTAAAACTTGATTTTTCTGTTTAACTAAATTTGACTTGTGGTAGCTTATTTGAAAGGATGTGAAAAATTAATTATTTTATCTATTAAAATAAATAAATTTAAATATGTATCCATAATAAATATGTCGTTGTCTTAAATTAATGCGTTTGCGGATTGCATTGGCCGGTATCAACTGAACATATTTTGAGATTGTGCATTTTATTAATTCCGTAATTATCAAAAAATTCCCGTATTCACAATACACTCTACAATTATTGACCTTAATATAAGGTTGAAAATGGATTTATCAGTATACGTAGAATTATTATTATTAATACTAAAAGATGCTGATCTGTAAAGTTTGATATGGGTATAACAATTTGTGATTAAAATATTCATATTGTAAGAAAATTTGTCAAAGATTTCAGATTATAAAGTTATAATTAATGTCAAAAGATATTAAATCTGGCTGGATGGTTCCTTAATTCATTAACGTAATCTGACAAATTTATACAAATTTATTCCTAATCAAAATACATTGACAACGAGGACGATTTTGAAATTTTAATTTATATTTCTTATTTGGAAAAGTTTTCAGGCAAAAAATACTCCAAACAACCTTATAAAGACATTAATTATATTTTACTTTTGTAAACAATTAAATATGTATTATTTAATAAAAGTATTTTCCAATTAAGCATGTCTTAATATATATTTAAATTATAAATTTTTGTATGTCAATAATAGACAATTTACGATTTCTACATCTCGTACAGTAGGAATATAATAAATTAATTAAACTTCATTTTATCAAAAAAAAAATTATAATTAAGTATTTTTTACTAATATATTAATTTAAATGGTTGTACAACATGAAACAAAACAATTTAATATACAACGTACGAAACTTCAATTTACATTTCAAATGTAGAATTCTTATTTTTTACAATGTATTAGTGAGCCTACTTCGGCGGCCCAACCGCATTTAGAGGCTTCGCCCGCTAATCATTTTCGATACTCTCCCCTCACTTCTTGCCTATACCAACTCTTTTCAATACGCACAACTCAACGGCGCTCACGACTACAATGCTTAAGATCCATTATCTCGAAAAGTATATCGACAAAATTCATCTTTTTCGTTAAAACCTTGTCCGAACATCTTTCATAAAGAATTTAATAGCGGAGGTTTCAGATATGTGGAGACCCCATGCTTAGAGTACAGGACTACCCCCAAATTTTAAGAGAATATATTGTTACCATTTAAGCACTTATGTACCGAATTTAAAGTCTCTTGGTATACGGGTATAAACAAAAAAATTGTGTGACAGAAAATAATAAATTATTAATTTAAGGCGAAGTCTTCACTGAGCCTTTTTTAAAGAGGCACCTAGCGGAAAAATACGAAGCTTGCAATTTGAGACATTTTTTTGATAATTTACAATTTCAACTATATTAATGAATAAATATGTATCTGAAAACATTAAAAAGAAAAATATTTTTTATTTTAAGTCAAAGACAAACTTACAATAAAATTGTAAAAAATGTAATAAAATGTGAATCTGTTGTATCGGACCGCACCCTATTATTACTTATATTTTATGGTCATATTTATTATTAGAATTTAGTTTATTGAGTTTTCTAAGCATCACCTAAGATATATTTGACTAACTCATAGTTTTAATATTTTTTATATTTATTTTAAAAAACATCGATTTTTATAAAAAATATAAATGTGTATAACTTGAAATCCTTTTTATTTATATTTATAAAAATAATTGATTTGATATAAATAAAAAGGATTTCAAGTTATACAAATTTACACATTCAGTCAAAAATCGCTTAGGTGATGCTTAGAAAACTTAATAAACTAATTTTTAATAATAAATATGACCATAAAATATAAGTAATAATAGGGTGCGGTCCGATTTAACAAATTTACATTTTATTACATTTTTTACAATTTTAAGTTTATCTTTGACTTAAAATAAAAAATATTTTTCTTTTTAATGTTTTCATATACATATTTATTCATTAATATAGTTGAAATTGTAAATTATCAAAAAAATGTCTCAAATTGCAAGCTTCGTATTTTTCCGCTAGGTGCCTTTTTAAAAAAGGCTCAGTTAAGACTTCGCCTTAACACGAAAACGTTGTAAATTGTATCTTGACTTTTTTATATTTTAGTAAATATATAACCAAATATACAGCATAATATTATAAGTAAATTAATATGAAAGCTTGAAATTTGATGATACTAATGTGTTGAAAATATATTCTTTGAAAAGTTTCGCTATATTATGATTATGCAAATAAGTGCCACACCGCTATATTCTATTAATTAGATGACGTTGATGTACTGTGCAAAAAAAATCTTCTACAACGACGATGATTTATTAATGATAATATTATCATTGTTTTACATCTTAAATATCTTGATTTAATTTATTTTGAAATATTTAGGCTTTCGATTTGATATCTCCATAATATAAGGTTTAGAGCAGTGATAGACAGGGAACATATTGCTAAAATCATTTCCAACGTCTAGTAACGCATATAGCACACACAGATAATGATATAAAAATATAATTATGTTTTTGGAAACAAGTTTTCATTTTTCATTATGTATTTAGATATTTATATTTTAAAGCGGTATTTGAGGCATCTAATTCCAAAAAGCGATAAGTCCACATTTGGTCAAAATCGAGAAAAAATACGCACGTATTCTTTGTATAATTTTACGCAATATCTATTGATCTATAAATTCCAAAACGCGACATAATCCTACGAAAAAAAATATTTAGTCTCGATTTATTTCAAAAAGCGCCAAGTCCGTGTTTCATATTATTTAGTTGATTTTGCGCGTGTTTAAGTCACCCAATAAGGGAACGTTAAATATTGAAAAGGGCGTCTCCCATGCTATGGCATCGCATAACTCATAACAGTACCACGGAATTATGTGCCTTATGCGGAGTAAATTAAAAAGTGAGCTACAAATAGCGCTACGTCCAATTTTATTTTGCCTATATTTATTACATTTAAGAGTTTATCGGCTGAAACATATTGTCATTTGGTTCTAATTTCGACATAGAATACAACGAAAAAAATAATCCACGGTAAAACAACTAATTGAAGCTTGAAACATCAAAACGTTGTTTCCCAAAAATATTGAATTGTGGATTTGTGGCTTTTTGTAAATTAGACGCCTCATTTCTTTATAATGAATGAAAATCAAAGTTATTCTAAATTTACATAATATTATCTGGTTAGTATAGTATAGAATCGCTTAGCTTTTCACTGCAATGAGACAATACAAATGTCCATGTCTTGTAATCCATTGCCTGGGTGAAATACACCATGACATATAATTTTTAAAATGTTTTTTGTCCGTATATCTGAGGCCAATGCTTTCTGGCGTTTTTAATAAAATTTACTCGTAAAAACGTGTCAAGTCATTTCGCTCATTGTTAGACTTTAATACGCTTCGTGTGGGCTGGAAAAGTTTATAACTTTTTTCGATCCTGAATATTATATAATAATATAATTTTGTTAATAAATCAATTTTATTAAAAATATACATAATATAAGTTTAAATTTTATATTAGATATTACCTATCAATAAAATTGTATTTCGATTTCGTTTGGCTCAGTGGATGTGTACATAAATTACGTGGGATGACAAGGGTGTTATTATTTTGAGACTTTCTCATATTAATATGGATTGACAAATGAATTTCATTGGACATTCCAGAGTGTCACACCTACCCCTATTTCATATATCAAATAATAAATAACGATAATTCATTTCTTAGCCTTATCTAAGAGAAAAATAAATATGGAATAGCTGAGCTTGAATTTTGGCCTATATCGAAATTCTTTTCTCGCAAAATAAACATAATATAAGGCGTACGAGTTAGTTGTACTGCGCAGCGAAAAAAATATTTTCCATAATATTATTATTATTGTATATAGCTGTTTATCTAGGGTTATTATTTTTTTTTTATTATGTTTGTTGCCGTGGATATTATAATGTTATTATATTATAGCCAAGGTAGAAAGAATAACGTAATAATACTACATATCTCGTTTATATAATTTAATATTGTACCATTATGATAATGTATTATGTTATTTTTGAAGGTTGATACAATGCTAGCACGGTGAATTTATGTTTGCTGTATTACATGTCACACCAAGACACAAGTAAATTAATATTATTAACAATATATTCTTAAATATTTACACGAAAATTTCGTAAATAATTAGTATAATATATAGGTATATATTATATGTAAGTATTTATAAATAATTTGAAATACCTCAGAAATATATATATCAGCAAAAATATTTGCAACGAGCGCGATTTGAACCCGCATTAATCGGATTTCGGTCAATGAGCTTTACCAATTAAACCACCTGTATCACGTTGAAAATAACTAATAATTATGCGAATTGCTGTACCTTTTTAAGCTATTGTGAAATTATTCATATAATATACCTTAATGCATGAGCTTTTATCCTCAAATGGTGCGCAGTATCTACGTATTCAGTGATTTCTCGTGCAATGCTGCTTTTATCATTAGCGTTCAAACGGTAATCAGTTTAGTCAATTTTCTTTTGGCAGACTATACAATATATAATATTGCCAAATACATATATTAAGTAACTGCATATTTTAATAATACTTACTATATTTTTTTTATAATATTATAGTTTCTGTTATGCGAAGTGACTAACTAACATTTATTTAGACAAAAAGTGAGTTATTTATTACTAAGTGTGTTCTTCTACATGTTCTCTATCAGTCCTAAAAGTGGCTAAGTAATATTTTGGGCATGGAAAAAATTACAACGAAATTTTAAATTTGGTTAACTTTACTCAGGTATACTCGTATTATTCTGTATAGTAGTAGTTATTGAATAAGTAACTAAGTCTTGTTCACTTTTCTCGTGACAAATAGTAACAGCAATAAAATGAAATGAGGTTTTTGTCTATAAAAACCAAATAATTCTAAAAAATAGTCATTTTATAAACGTATCAAAAACATTTTTTATTAAGGTAAAATTTCATAAGCTTATTATTATTGTGTCACTTAGCCACTTTTCGCATAACTGGGATAAAATTAAAAATATTTTGAAATGCGAAACCATTCTCGCGCTTTTTGAGTACTTATATGTATGTAGTAATTTGACATATAATTTTCCACCAAACTAGTAATACTTTGTTTCCATATTCCCCGTATTCATTGTATGCAATGCCGGGAAATGGAGTCGTCAAAACTTTGTACATGATTATTCATTTCATAATTATTATATTTGTGTATTATTACATTGTAAATTTACTAATTATTTTCTATTAAAAAGATTCTATTGTAATTGACAACAAAGCACAATGTATAGTATTTTTCCTGCAAAATAAAAACAATTCAATGCTTAATTGAAAGTTATTTCTTGCCAAAATTAACCTTATAAAATCCACTCACACAAAAAAATATAAATCGCTTAGAGGGGGCTAAGGTTTAATTCCCAGTTTCCGGCATTTAACCTGAACTGGGCCTAATCAAGTAAAGGAAACGGTTCAACGTCCATTCCAATTCCCCTCCTTGGCGTTTTTTCAACTTGTTTACGCTTAGACTGTCCCAAATGAACCATGCTTATGGCAAGGGCGGGCGATATAATAAGATTATATTGGTTTTGCGGTAGCCTGGCGTTTTGCTGCCGGCAAATTAGATTAATGGTATAATTTTATATGGGTGACGTGGATTTTTCTAGATGACGTTTTATGATACCTGTGGGTCTATTCTATGCTTATCGACCGCTAAAGTGATAAAGTGAAAAATATTATCAAACTTAGGGTAGGTTTGTATCAAAATATTAGCACTTATTGTAACAATTACACGAAGCCGGTTTTTATTGTTGCAATAAGTGCTATATTTTAACAGCACCTATCTTGCTGCTGTTAAAATATCGCACTTATTGCAACAATAAAAACCGGCTTCGTGTAATTGTTACAATAAGTGCTAATATTTTGATACAAACCTACCCTAAGTTTGATAATATTTTTCACTTTATCACTTTAGCGGTCGATAAGCATAGAATAGACCCACTGAAAGGCGAAACTAGATAGAAATATTACTTTTTTTGGTTTTCGGCCTCGACTGAAATTTAATTAAATGGACTTTAGTGAAAGGAAAAAACGCAGGATTTCAAAATACTTTTTGATATGACAGACGTCTAACAATAAATAAAACAAAACATGATTATTCTGAGAAATTGTTTTCAGTACACATTAACTAAATAATATTTTTAATAAAAAAGTTATTACATTTTCATAGGTTTTTTAAAACTCATGTCAAACGAAATATCTAAAACTTGCATAGATATTGTAGAAATGAAAGCAGGAATTATATAATATATTTTTTATAATAAATACAAAAATTCTAAAAATATTCCTGCTTTTATTTCTACAATATCGACGCAAACTTAAAATATTTCGTTTGAACCTATGAAAATGTAATAATAATTTTTTCTAACATATTATTAACTACTTTCCATGCAATTATAGTTACATGATTAATAAAAGTCGACTGAACTATTTATTCGTACGAATGATTGATTATTGGCTCAGAGTACGCTTGCTAAGAAAACTTCAAAATGAAATTTCCATAATATTCGGTACCTACTGAAAACAGCTCAAGATTCGAAAAATCAATGATTTCATAATAATATTTATCTCGTTTCAAAATATAGTGATATTTATAATCTGCATTTATTTTGAATTTGGTACACCAATTAAGATTATTAGAGAAATCTTAATATTTTAAAAGTATTTACTTTCTTACATTACTGAAGGTGGATTCATAACCCGAAATAGCTATCAACAGATAACTCAAATATAACAGAATTCGTTTTTAAAACTGTTATAGTCTACGTAAACCTAGATTCAGATAATAAATAAGGTCTAGTTTACCTTGAAATCTGGATCCGTTTGCATTCTTTTAAATGATCCAACAATATAAATTGCCCCAGCTCCATTATCCACCATTTTAGCCTGTGTAGTATGTCTGAAATCAAATAGAAACAAATAAAATATTAACACTTCACCAATTAACTTTACTGTTTAAACTAAATAATGATAGTATTAAAAATAACACTTAATTACAAGAATTCTTCTACGCAATTTATTTCGCCGTACTGAGGTTTAATATTATACTGTTATTATAATTATTAGATAACATATAATATTATAACACAATCATAGGAATACTATTTCAATTATTCATTTTTATGGTAACAGTATCATTACAATAATAGTATGTTACAAAGCTAAATAGATATCCTTTAATATTGTGCTATTATCCCAGGTAAATGGATTTCAACAATTTCATTTTCGACATTAATTGCCAATTATCATGACATAATAATAATATATTACACACTCACACTAATAATTTCTTGACTTTTATTTATATTTAAAACGATTTTTAAGTTTAGTTAAACTGTGTAAAAACAAATAGAAATAATACTAATAATATTAACTGACATAATTAAATAACGATCTTTTTTCCAGATTCATCGTATATAATTTTTGACAAAATTTGTCAACGGTAATAAAACCGGTCCTGCGCATCTATTCTATACGCAAGACTGCTTTCGGCCGCTACGGCAGTTATCTAAGGTAGGTTTATATCGAAGTAATAGCACTTATTGTAACAATTACAATAAGTTAGGCGTCTAAACGGTCAAAACTGTTTATCTTGCTCTAAAATTTAGCATAGCCAAGAGACATGCTGTTATGCTGTTACCTATTGTAATTGTTACAATAAGTGCTAATACTTCAATACAAGCCAACACTAGATAGCTGCCGTAGCGACCGAAATCAGTCTTATATACAGAATAGATGCGCTGATCATTATTAAATTGCGTGAGTAAGTTATAAGTATACCTACTATACTTTTATTGTAATATATTTGAGATAAAACTAAACTAAGCTTGACATAAAAATATCAGAATGCGATTTTAACTGTGAAAAGTGTATTTTTTTATTTAAAGTATATGTAGATATGTACATTATTCGTTAATAATCAAAACACTATATTCAAAAAAAATTTTTTTTTGAAAAGGGTGTAGAAGTTGGTAGATTTTTGACGACTCGACTCTCTCGCCAAAATACAATAAATCACGACTCCGACTCGACAGTTTTGTGACTTGTAGCGTTGTATTCTGTATTTTACGACATAATAGACACACTGATTATCATGTAAATACTTTTAATAAAAACAAACATCATACAATGCAGACGCGAGTAGAGTATTATAAAGAATAGCACCAAAAATATTATTATATGTATTCTTCTGGACTCATAAATATTCATTCCTTTGATCATTTCCGTGTCCTCTGAAATTCACACGCGCGTAACACTCAACTCGGTCCGTGGCATATACTCAACACAAAACAGAAAATTTGCTACAAATTAAACCAATCAAATTTGCATCAGCCCGAAATACGTGTACGAACCGACATTAAAAAATGAAATGTGTGTACACGTGAAATTGTAACATAATTGAAAAAGTGGACAGCTTTTGGACGGTGCAATTTATCAAATATTTTATTATTAGTTTTCCGTGAAAATAATATTAAAAATATATTTTACTTTTTCATGTAGGTAGGCATTAAAAGAAAAATGTGTGTTCAATGGATTAATATACTTAGTTAATAATTAAATAATTACAAGATAAAAATATCTTTTATATACAACGTTTTTCAATTTTCTGTTGAATCATATAAACTTGAATTGACTAGCATAAACGATCAAAAAAATTTGTACTTGATAGAAATACTGAATAATGAAATGTCATTACATATTGATTTCCATAATAACGCACGTATATATTATTTAATAATTTAGTTGCTAGGACCCCCTAGCAACCAATAATGGTATCGAAATAACTTTTCATACAAAACAGAATTAACTAAAAATGAATTCAATTCTAATGGCTATATATATATATATATATTATATAAGTATTAGAAAAATGCATCGGCATTGTGTTCTGATATATCAAATCTAGCTAGTCGGGAAGTTAGTTAAAAATCGATTACAAGATTTGTACCGGACAAATAAGAATACGACCTAAGAAAAACGTTGTAAAATAGTAGCTCGTCGCTGTAAAATTAAAAAAAAAATCATTCACAATATTATAGAAATACTAGCGGAGTTCCACCTCTCGGCACTAACTTCCATTTCAACAAACTCCTACCTTCCAGTGACGTTCCTAGACAAAGTGAGGACTTAAATTAGACTTAAAATAATATCGCAACCTTTCATTTTAAATTTCAAATTGTTTCCAAATTGTTAGGTACTTATTATTATTATTTTTAGATTATCAGAGCATTTCTACGAAATAACTACCGCAAACAGCAGTAGTTTTGGATATTATATGTAGAGGTTTGTGGCACTGACATGTTTGGAGGCACCCTCGCGAACATGTTGCCTGTGCAATATAATATTGCCGTTGCAAAATGTATTACACTACAACAATAATTACTATGTTGTCAGAATTTTTTCGGTTCCATTATTTTTAACTTTTAACTAATATAAATCGGTGTTACTAATGAAGCGGCCAAATTACTGGACGTAACTGCTACTATCCTTTCGCTGCACGTGAAAAACGATAATAGACACTAATGGAATTTTTAAATTATATTATCTCGAAAATGAAATCGACGACATTTTTTAAACATTTTTAATAAGTATAAAAACTGTCCGGAAACGAGCATATAACATACTATAGCGGAGAAAATATTGCAACCGAGGTGAAAGAATAAATCCGTTTTGAAACCAGAAGTCAAGTAAATATAGTAAATTTACTACATTTATTTTCGATAGTATCGATTATTATCTACTTTAATAATGCAAGGATCAGTTTTTTTATTATTTATTTAATTCAATGACTGATACAGCAACCATTCGATTTAGTTAACTTTATAAGCAGAATATTCACCCTCAGCCATCGTTTTTATACTTTTACCATAAAAAATACCTCTAAAAATATGAAAATTTTGAATTATTATTAAAATAGTAGCATTTTCGGTCGCTAAACTCAACGTTGTCATATTTATGTATTGTTTTTATAAACTGCCAACTATGCGGGTCTAGGACGATTTGGCGCCGGGACAAATGGACGCCACGCAATTCGAAAATAAATAGACGTCATGTACTTTGAGGGACTTTAAAAAAATATTCAATATTATTATTTATATTTAAATTATTATATTTTGATTTAATAGTTGGTGAAAATTTAAATATGCATACGTAAATAATGATTTAATCGTGCATATGTTCTTCCAACGAAAAAAGAGTTTTTCACTTTTATATAAAGCCTTAGGCATGGTAATTCTCAATCCGCAATAAAAAAAAAACATTAGAATAAAATGAATTAAAACTACTAAGTAGTAGATAAAAACTGGTTAAAATTTCTCGTCTATGTTCTGTATTGTGTCTACGACAGTACGGCGTCCAATTGTCCTGGCGTTTCCTATTTCCAACTATGCATATAGATAAGTAAATAGTTATTTTAATATAACGTCGATATCTTTGCATTTGATCCTAATAGCACGTCTGCGGTTTCAATGATAGAGGTGGTGGTTTAATGATTGCTAACTTTCATAGAAGTGACGGCAATTAAGAAGAAGAAGAAGCAGAAGAAGAATACTCGTTTTGAGGATAATATAGAATTAAAAGAATAAAGCAGACACGAAGAGAATAAAATATAAAGATTACAATATTTAGTAAAAGTTTCGAACAATTTAAATTGTCTCCCTTTTGTCATTCAGCCCAGCGATCTTACCTGGAGAGGATTCTCTCTCAGCGTGATACTCGAGAGCCTTTAGCAGCATCACTGGTGTGAAAGCCCCCTTCGCTGCGGGACTAATTAAAATCAACTGACTCTGAAAAGTTTCGGCTTGCGACCGCGAGAGGTGAACTTTACGACGAGTACAATAGACGGCGCCCAAACTGCCAGGTCCTACGCCCAACATAATAACAAAACATACAATTAAAATGGACTGCTGGTTTTAGTGGCGTCTGGTATAGAGGTCGGACTTAGCCGCGATGTCATAAATCAAGGGGGCGGCCTCATAGGCCACTTTGCGAACTATGTCATGGGCAGTGATGCCACTAGATTTTTTTGTCAGAAGGGGCAATGATAATTACGTGAATGTGTTTATTTTAAATATACATATGATTTTATGAAATAAACGTTATAATTTTATAGTATAGAACAGTGCTTCTCAACATTTTTACTCATTCGGACCGGATATGTATAGAAGAAATGTTTCGGGGACCGTTACAGCAGAAAAAAAGGTACAAGTCGGTTTGTGGGAAGACAGGCGGGAACGGCGCGAATTTCCATTGCCAATTTTGGAAAAATTCATGAATTAAAGAATGAAAACCTAACCCAATCTATCCTAACCTAACCTAGCTTAACCTAACCAAACCTAACAAATAATCCAGTATATCGGCTCTTTTCAAAATTTTTTTGCCGCTGGCTTCCATTAAGACGACAATAACCGATAAAACTATTATTAGTAGGTATAGTATTTTGTTTATTAGTTTTGAAATATAATATTATAACAGAAATACATAACAATCTGATTGCGAATACAAAAAATATAAGATGAAACTTATATTGTTAATATAAATAATTAGAGACCGTTCAGGAAATAATTTGTTATTAATAGTAGGTACTTCTATAAATCTAATAAAGTTAGTCTTATAAAATAGTACGAAATCTGCTGCTGCATCTTCGTTAGAATAGTTGGTAACCATGGCGTTGTTTCTGGGAGATGAACCGTTGGCTTGACATCCATTGGGTTTCTCAATTCCGTTTTTTTCTAACATAGTAGAAAAAAAATCAGTGTGTGTACGCGCGTTAGAAGTTATACTTCTTTGGCGTAAAAAAACAAAAACAACTTGTGATAACCTTTCGACTAGCTCTTAATTATCTTGTGTTGGAACGCCGTTGGTTTATATCTATACACTTTAACTTATATTACTAAATTATATAATTATTTATCGTTGTTTTTATTTTTAAAGTAACAACTGCCACTATGACGTTTATTAGTTTGTTTACGCAAGGAATTGCAAATGGTCGATGATAATAAATTCGCTACCTAGGCAACGTAACAATTCTAAACTATAATATTATACTGTATAATCGTCACGATTGGAGTATCATATTGTGGCGTGATGGTAGTGCGTTCGGCTGATAACCGAACAATCGGTGTTTCGAATCCAATCGAATGCGTTTATTTTTGTGTGAAAAAATAAATTATGTGTTACATGTCACACGCCAAAAATACACTCTCATCTGATTTTATAAACGCGCTAAAGAAATATAACTTCAAAAATCTTCTCATATGCATAGGTAAGCCTAGTCTAAGATGCGGACGATAATTAAATGGTTTTGTAATTAAAATTTTTGTATTTATATCCGGTTCCACAGTGACATCCAACGACAACTCGTTTAGTTTCCCTTATTTTCGACTAGTAATTATATTGAGAGGAATTTTTTTAATAAGGATTTATTTGCTTGGAATTTTGGCATATGCTTTTTAAAATGGGGGACAACTATTTGCGGACCAGCGGTTGGAAAAACAGATATAAAGTAATATTTTTTAGGCAACACAAATATATACTTTTCCAAGACTAATTACATATCAATATAATGGAGTTTTCAAAAAAAAAAAAAATTGGAAAGATACATGCCGAGAAGAAAAGACAATCGTTAGACATTTAAGACATACCTACACTATTTATAACCAAGCGGTAGGATATACGCAAAAAGCAATAGCTGCCGGTCGAAAGTACGTGACAACGAAACAAAAAAACCGGAGCCCAGAGTAATAAACTGATCATGAATTTAATAATATTGAAACAATAATTATTGTGAATCTGACAGGTTTACTTGCTTGGAAAAAACATAATCAATGAAAAAGTTAACAACGTTGCCATTTCACTTAAAACTTACGCATTTTCTAAGCCATGTCTATGCATGGTAAGGTACGTACTGCGTACTACGTACATAATATAATATTCCCAGTATATTTTAATTCAGGTTGAACTTGGTTTATCTCTTTTGCATATTAGTACGTTTTCATCAAATTTTTTGTAGTATCAATTTGTTAGAAGGTTATTTATTTGGCCCAATTATGGCAGCGCAATCTCAGCCAAATTACTAAAGTACCCACCCTACGTTCAGGCATGGTATAAAGCAATTCCGTTACCTCAAAACGATAACCGCGGTCAAATGTTCAAAAAGAAACAATTCGCTTACGAAGCATCTGTTCATCAATCAGTAATATATAACAAAGCTACAGAGTGACTAAAAATAAACAGTATCGCGCTAGAGTGATAATATAAGTGCGAGTAGGTGACTACCAGGACCACGGAGCCAGCTTTAGCATCACAAAAGGTCATTGCCTGGCATCCTAATATAATCCCTCCCCCCAGCATCCAAATAACCCCTTACCCCATCTAATACAGTCCACAAAAACGGAGCCAATGTGTTTTTCAACCTGAATTTAAACTACACAAAATTTAATTTTCACAATTATAAGTACTTTATTGTACTTTAAAAATCCTACAATAATTAATTAACGTGATTATCGAAAGTGTTGATAAGCCGTTAAATAGTTTATTAGGTATTTAATTAACTCATTCGCTACTGACTACATAATGATTTTTTAATTACCACCTTTAAAATGCACGTTAATTACATCGATCGGCCGCCTGGTTATTACGCGCCAGGTGCGTCTTCAGCGTCCAAAGTATTAATAATCAACAGAATTAAATTATTGTATTTTATATTCCAAGTGAAATATTCCTTTAAAAACTTCTACAAATTTATTTATATATGCGTATATTATGTTATCAAATAAGTTTCACGTTCATTATTACAATAATATGTGAAAAATGCAATACAATCAAATACAAAATAACAAAGTATCCTTCATCAACCCCAAAATACCCTAATAATTAGGCACACCACTGTCCGTGGTACACCGCCGCTTGAAAACAAGAGTGAAACTATAATAATTAATAGCAATTTGGGGGCGTGGGTAATTCATAAAGATTAGATGAGAGGCTAAAATGGAGGCGACACAGTGCCCTGCTTACGTTCTCAAATTTCAAGAATACTTAGACGTATATAACTAATTAAGAACAGTAATATAAGCGCCCGGGATAGCATAGCGGTAATGTGTCGTCTTATAAAATCATGGATGTCGAAATTCGTATCCCGGATCTGGTAAACTAAGATCTCGTTTCTCACACGTATATCTAATCGGCTTAGCAAGTGAATAACATTCATGTCTTTAAAAAATGTCTTTGTGAGGTGTCAAGATCCATATCGAAATATAGAATCATTAAATATAATATATAAGTATAATTATTTATTTCATATTATTTATGAGAAATATAATTATATACATACATAGTATTTTGTATTGTCATTTGACCAACATGTACAAATGGCGGAGAACTACAGGATGTAAACCACATCCTCAGGAAATGTCCGACAATTTATGCTCTTAAAGGGAAACGATGCTCGAGTCGGTCCAACCAGCTGATGGGTCCGTCGGGCCATCCGACCTGGTCGCCACAAAGGCCAATTTTAATTGCGTTAAAAAAACTGCGGCGTCTTATTGCGAACGTAATGATCTCTTCATATAGTTTTTTATGTCTGTATTATTTTAGCTTTATTTTTTGTACTATATATTTATTAATTAGAGTCATTTATTTTTGTTATCTCACAATGCTTGGACACGCATTAGAAATTCTGTTTAATCTCAGTCAAAGCAAATTTGAGTGCGTGGTGACCTCCGTCTTAGGTATCTGCTCCTGAGATATTACCAGGCGTAAAAAAAATGCTGATGGTTCACACTAAACGTATGACCGAGTTTGATGCGGGGCGGATTGGTTTGGAGGGGTGTATGTTTATGATGTCTTTAAAGTATTGCACATTTGACTTTTTTAAGTGAAACCTTTTTTACTAACGATGTAGTGAATCATTTAGTCACTGAGATTGATAGTAAGAAGGACAAATTAGTCCCTGTACTATTTATAAAGCATAGATGTAAAGAATCTGTTCTCCAACCTAGTCGTTTGTACAAGTGCCCACAATGGCAGAGTGGTAACGTGTCGACCGAGTAACCGAGTTCAAATCCAGGATCTCGCAAATTCACATGTGATTTTTAAGTGTGTGTTTGGACCCACAGCATATGATTAATAGATTGAGTAAATGGTTAATATCCATTTATCGTGAAAACAAAAATTTGTTAATACAACCTCCACCCGGTGGATCGAGCGCTGTGATGTAATGTAATACATATTAGAAAAATAAATTGTGTAAAAAAGTGAAGCTATCTTACTGGCGGTTAAGGGAATCTCACTGATGTGTAATTTAAAAGTCGTTAAATACTCTCAAACCTCAACGGAAAGTCCCGACAACTCATAACTTCCAGATACCTACTGCCTAAATTTATCGACGATACGCATGGCGCGGTTATACTCATATATCCACGCAAAACAAAGTTTTATGTTAACTATTGAGTTTCACCTACACAATTATGCCAAAATCAGCCACATAACGATCAAAAAAGTATGTGCGAAAAAATCTTTGCTTCATAAGATCAATAAAACGTCTAAAAGTGGACGACAATATGTTCGAGAGTAGATAGAAAAACGAAATAGAATCTTGTGCAAAGCGGTAAATCTGATGTGTATCATTTCTATAAGTGCATCTGTAATATCTATTCAGCTGCTAATATTAATTAAATGCAAGTGTATACAATCAGTTTAAAAATTCCGGTATATTTTTCTCGCGTTGAGAATTTATAGAAATTATCTAAATAAAATGTTTACATTAAGTACTTATACAATTTTAAAGATTATGACAATTTCTATGTATTACAATTAGTTTTACTGTTATATTAACCCTTTCCTTTGTCTTTTTTCATATTTTATTCTTAGCTCTTGAAGGTAACTAATATTATAATCTAGCTGAAATATTATTTTTCTTATTTAAACACACATTAATATTAAATTTAACTAAAAAGAAAAATATGCGTAGTAAATTCTTTCAAAGTGATTTAATAGTAGAATGAATTACTCAAAAAAGTAATCTTGAAATCCAGTAGAAATAAGAACTCTGTTGTATTTGCTTTAAAATAAGTGAAATTTTTACAAATAATTTTTATATTTTTTAATGATATTACTTCCTTCATGAATCAAATAAATATATATATATATATATTACCAATTATTATAATAGTATTAACAATTTAAATTTGTCATTATTTAGGTACTTACTACAATAATTTATTATATTTATAATTATTCATTCGATATCCTTTCATTCTTTTACGAATACATAATATAATAATAATTGCATATTATTCGTTGCTTTTTCAGGAGTTTTTCTGTGACAATGCATATTAATAAAATGAAAAGGCGGAAGTAAAACTCAACTGGAAAGCGTACAAATACATCAAGTAGCGAAGTTATACAGGTGTTGGAATATTACAATTTCGATTTATTACTGAAAATTGGACGGACACAAAGTTCATTTAAAGTTTGTCAAATTAGTCAAGCAGCTCTCGGTGTAATTTTGACTAGTTAATCAAAATGCAAAACAATAAAGTAAAAGGGTTTTTGCATAGGAATCGAAATAAAGCAAAGTTGACGGTGGAATGACATTCCGCGAGATATCTACTTAGTGCTTTACTGCTGCCGATGTTCTTGGAAGTTCGTTTGAATCTAAGAGAGGTTTTTATATTACGCTGAAAAATCAGTGACGTGGTAACTAACGATGAGTTTACAATAATTGATGATCGTTCGCATACTAAATTAAGTACAATATTATTATTTCAAATTTAAAAGAGCAAAATATACCGAAAAAATAATGAAAAAAATATAGTTACTCTCAAAGATAACAACATTTTTCAAATAAAATTATTTTCTATTTATTAAATAACTATAATATAGCAACCAAATTTAAATAGTAATTGTAGATTCGCATTTAAAAAAATCAAATAGATATATTTCTGAGGTTTAATGTACCACATTGTAAGTACCTACCTAATGATTGATGTGGGTTACAAGAAATAACGAGAAGGAAGCTGAACGAGACAAACATAAATGATATAAATACTGTCGGCGATAGCTATCATACTAAATATTCAAATTAGTTGCAAGTACTTGTGAGCATTAGAAGAAATCGTATTTTTTGCATGTTAATATCATTATCACTAAGAATCAATTTCGATTGTATTTATAAATTACTAGGTTTTCACCGAGGGTACCTTTTTCTTCTTTCCTTGACGTTTCGGGCTCGTTGCAGAAACCATTCTCGAGAATGAAGGAAGAGGTACATATGTGAAAATCCATAAATCCATAAATACGATAACAAACATCCGCGAAAGTCTTAAAAATTAATCATTTTTTAATTAAAGGCGGACGTGCTCAGCGTGGGTCGAAATGGAGCTTTTTTCTATTTTCAAAGCACGATCCTGGACATTCCTTAAACTTGGAGATAATCTATTTATACAATTTTGAATCCTTATTATCCTTTATTTTTATTTTAAACATTTGATGACTGCATAAAGTATTTTTATTACATAAAATAGTATTCTTTTAAACCTCTCGCTCTAATGTTTTAGAATATAGTCATATTTCAGTAAAAATAAATATAAAGGATAATAAAGCTTCAAAATTATGTAAATAGATTATCTACAACGTTTAAGGAATGTCCAGGATCATGCTTTTAAAATAGAACAAAAGCTCCATTCTGACCTACGCTGAGCATGTCCCCTCTTAACGTATGTATTCAATCATCACAAAACATTTATAATATCATGTTCTTATGCTCTTTTGGTATTACAAATTAGGTTAATAATTTTAAAAACCTTGCAGTAAATAATATGTCAATGTTCATTTTTTTTAAAATCTTTGACTGAAGACTGAAGACATTCACAAAATGACCTTATGATTTATTATAATATATATGTGTATGTATAAGTTGTTATTTATACATACATATACCTGTATAAGTATTTATAGTATGCATCGTAATCCGTTTAAACTACTTTCATAATATTAAACAATGATCTCTCATCAAACACAATAGGTACTAAGTCTGCGAAAAACACGTTATCAAAATATAGTAATACCCATCACATACACATACATTTAATTTAACGTTAGAGTATGAAGGTACATAATTTCCCCAATGGCCGATGGTACCGCACGCCACTGCAAATAGCTTCCTCGGGAATAAGTTTAAATCCAAGCGATCATCTTTATCTTGCGTTGTTGGAGAGAAACGAGCTTTTCGTAATTTCCTGTTTGTCTTTCACAAAGGAATTAAACCTTCTGGTCTCTTTATGATGGCGATTCCCAAACGTGCATGAACTCGGTCGCTGACTTTAGGAACACTATCATACTTAATTAGAACAGAGATTAATTACTTTCATAACTGTTAATGTCCGTTAGAGCTAATAAATGGCCAACGATTGCATTGCTAGATAATAATATGTATATACAGTATATACCCATCTATCGGCTGTCAAACTTTGAAGCCTAGTAAAGCATGAAAATATTCTGAAAGGGCAAACATGTTTTTTATGAATCTCATTATAATAATTATCTTAAAAAAACCGTGGGTATGTAGAGTATAGAATTTTTCTTTTTCAATTATCTAACGAGTGACATACGTAATTAATATTTTTTGTAACTAAATATTTCTTTTTTGTTCAATACATGATAATTTACAAGATCTGATATTGTAGCATTCTTTATTGAACAAATATTATTTAAAAACACGTAAAATGTCTTTATTTCCGCCGAGCGTCGTATTTTTTTTCAAATTTAGTAGTTTTTGTAATGTTCTAATTATTTTATGCCACTTACTAATTATCAACATGACAATTAGGTAATAAGTACACAAAAATAATGAATGAAAATTAATTAATATACATACATTATAATGTCGGTAAACTCGAATGTAACCATTCAGCCTATAATGTCGTGTTTGAATCCCGGGTCTGGCCAAGAGCTTCCATTTTACGTAAAAACAAAAAATATCTGTTACCATGGCCATAAATTAAGATCGAATATGGTTTAAAAAAAGATAGTAGGTATAATTTTAACGGACTAAAGGTTTTAAATATTGGTTTAATTAATAAATAATTAAAGTTGATTAATTTTGCTGGTAGAAGTTAATAGGTTGTGGAGTTGCCAAGTATTTACAAACATTTACATAAATTCTATCAAATTTCACCGTACTATTAAGGAGTTTGTATACTTTTAATAGTAAATAACATCTATTTTATTACCGTGGACGTGCACAAATTCTGACTGGATATACATGGTGGGTAGAGATGGAACCTTAACACAACAATCAATCTTCGTAAAAATCATCTAAGCTACCCCTAGACTAGATACCTAGTTCATATTATTATATTATGTCATATAGAAAAACGTGATTTAATAATTACATATTAGTGTATATAAGAATACCTCTGTTAGTTTTTTTCTGATATTATAACTTAAGATATGTCTGAGAAGAATTCTGCAGTTTTTTGGACAGATTGTCAGGCGCGGACCGGACAACCTGGAGAGACTGGTAGTTTTGGGTAGCCTCCAGGGAAGGCGAAGCAGAGGAAGAGCGTCTGCGCGATAGAGCGACCAAGTGAAAGTGCTGACTGGAGAGCACCATCCATTCTGCCCTGAGAGAAGCGGAAGATTGAGAAGGATGGAAAGTCTTGGTCGCTCAAAGAATGGCGAAATTTAAATGTGGTCACGATCCTCAGCCATGAGTGCACGACCAAGAAGAAGAGATAACTCAAGTATATTAATGATTTTTAAGTGACACCATGTTAAACGTTTCCCTTTTTAGAATTAGTTAAATATGTAGGCAGTTATTTAAACTGAACATTAACAAGATTTTAATTTAAAAAAATGCGTACCTAATCAGTTTCAAGAATTTTTATTAAATATATTTCATTGAAATGTCTTGAGAATTACTCTACTCTCATTTCCTAAACATATTCGGCTCTGTGTATATTACAACGTAAAATGAAACAGAAGACAGCGTTTATATATACCTACAAATACAATTTACAAATACCTACCGTATTTTACATGAATCGCAATCTGACATGTATGTTTGTTTAAAATACTGAAATATAAATATTTTTTTTTTTATAATCAATGTTAGGTAATAAAATACTATATGAATAGTGTAGATTTATTTTAAATATTTAAAGATAGCAAAGGCAAACAAGTACTTTGATGCATCTCAGGTTTAATCACGAAGTTGACAATTTTAAATTTGTGATAAGATTACTGTGAAACAAATAAATATACAATGATCCGTTGAGCAGGCATATGTGGAAGAATGGATGATTATTTATCTTCAAAGCGCTTTATGCTTGCTACATCTATGTAAATATCATGGCGGCTGGATGTAGTGGAAAAGAAGGCAATAGTTAAGGTCATTATTGGAGGCGACTAGCAACCACTCTGATATGTATGGCCATTAACAATAATATAAATATATTTAGAAATATTTTAAACCTGCGCATCTATTCTATACACAAGACTGCTTTCGGCCGCTATCTAGGGTAGGAAAGTATCCAAGTATTAGTACTTATTGTTACAATTACAATAAGTTAGTTGTTATTGTTACAATAAGTGCTATGTTTTAACAGCACCACTTTTGGCTGTGATAAATTTTAGAGTGAGATATACAGTTTTGATAGTTCAGACGGTTAACTTATTGTAATTTTTATAATAAGTGTTAATATTTCGATACTTTCCCACCCTAGTTAACTGTCGTGAAGGCCGAAAGCAGTCTTGTGTATAGAATAGATGCGCTGATGTTAAATTAAATTGTTATTGCCGAATGCTTTGTATTTACGTACGATTATTGTTACGTATTATGCGTGACAATTCGTTTCAGACGTATTCTGTATTTTTTTTGGACATATTATTTGGTACGGACCGGATACCTTGGTGAGACTAGTGGTTTTGAGTAGCCTCCGGGAAAGACGACGCAGATGAAGAGCGTCGGAGTGAAGGAGCTTACTAAGGGCAGCCTTCACTCTACCCTGAGAGAAACAGAGGACCGAAAGGGGTGAATAGTCTTGGTCGCCCAGAAGTTTACCGAATTTCATCTATTACTTAAAGGAATATACTTAAAGAAGTATTGATAATATTATATTCGATTTATTTTTTATATATTTATTGCAAAAAATGTTTATCGGATGAATATTATGGGTATATTGTTCTTATTTGAAAATAATATACGATAAAAAAAAAATACCAGCCATTTACACTTGACTCAAGCGTCATTTACAACTAATATTGGTTTAATAATAAATAAAACATTCTACCATCCCCACAATCAGTGTCCTGGTTTGTAGAATCTCCCTTGAAGAGAAATGAACTTAAGCTGATACTGAGGCTAAAAATATGACACACAATGGGTAAAAATTTGATGTCCTCGTGGGAAGAAGCAATTCGCAGCTCTGCGATGAATGTGATATTTTGGAGGACATTGTACAAATAGCAGTACAATTCCCTAAATATGAACGACATAGAGTACAGCTGCTGAGAAAAGTGCCGTGGCGGTGGATAGGATGGAAGAGCTCGGCAGAATTGTAAAGCTCTTTAACAGAATTGGAGTGAGGGCCTGATCGGCGAATCCTCTTCCAGTTGAGACGAAGTGATATGACAGCGAATTGTAGTCAAACCCTCGGTAAAATCATAAAAACAAATATATTGAATCGTGAACTTCTTGGTTTTTGAACCTTGTAATAAATATTGTATTTCATTTTAAATAATATACTCTATATTGAACCATTTAGGTAAGTGATTATTCAAGCCATGGTCGCTCAAAGGATGACAAAATTCAAATGTGGTCACAATCCTAAGTGCTCGGCCGTAGTCATTTGGCGGGCGCGGCGCGGCGGCGTCTTGCGAAACTCAAACGTATAATCGTGTGTATTATGCCTCAAAAAATACACTGTCTACGCACATTTTCCCCCCGCGACCACTACGTTCTTGCACTAAGCCATGAGTGTACGACCAAGAAGAGAAGCGATTAGTATTGTCCACTGAAAATGCCAGATGAAACATGTCATAAAGTATAAATAATAAGTACATATTTCCTACCAATTATAAAGAAAAAATAGTATAATAAATATATAAAATATTTCCAAAAGCCCACATTATTTCAGAAAACCTTCACCGATTTATTAGTATCTTATTCTTTTGACTCATAAATTGGTAGCCGTTTTTACGTTCAAAGTAAGCAAAATATCTGATTTAATGAAAACATTACCTGCGCACCCTCTATGCATCCCTAATTGGCAAACGAGGTTATTATCAGGAGGTATTGCAATAATAACCCACATAACTCAATTTTCCACCCCACCTTTACCGCTTTTACAGGCTGCTACTGGTAAGTAAAACTTATTTAAACAAGAGGAGATTGGAAAAATAATCCCAAAAAATATTATTAAAAGTGTTTTATTAATATGCTGAAATGAAAATAAAGGGTTGCGAATTCCGAGAGTAAAATTATAATTATTTAATGTCAAATTTTTGGTAATTGTAAAATTATTATATATGTGTTGCTACATTTCAAAATCAGCCATGTCCATAGTAGATGCATAGGAGAAAAACAGCTTTTTGTTTTCTCAAGTACACAGTCACAAGGGTGAAAGTTTATATTATTTCGAGTATAGAATACTTATTTAAAATTAATTAGTTCCACATTTCGATAATGCAGAAATGTTAGAAAGCAGGAGTTCTTCAGCAATTCACAAAAATGTCAAAAATACCTAAAGGTGGACTTGACTGATTTTGAAATCAAGCGACACATAATATATTATATAAAGTATAATATTTTTAGGTTTTTTTCTTTTTAGGTAAAAAATTTCCGAGATATTTTTAAATTATGTAAGAAAATTTAAAAACAATTTTGTCATAAAATATTTCATACCCGTACATTTTATAATTATAAGGAGTTATGCCTACCTACGTTTGATAATGATTTTCACCAATGTTTGAGTTGAAATGCAGTGGCGTCTTTGAGATAGTAATGAATAATAATCATTGATAATTGGAAAAAAATATACTGTTATAAAATTACCATAATAGTAGACTATTATAATAGGTAACTCAGTATTCCTTAGAAATATTTAGATGAAATGTTGTAATGAAATGTTGTTTCATTATGTATTCTTGACAACTTTTGTCAAGAATACATAATGAAAATATTCAGACACCTGCATGAATACATAAACAATTAACGGACACGTAACATAATGTTACATTTTAACAGAATTTATAGGAATATTTAAAATATTAAAACAACTTGATCTGTGTAGAGAGCTCACGAGGTAAATTAACTACTACAGACAAAGAATAATAATAAAAAAATCGCTGTGACAAAATATTTGTATATTAGTAACCTATTGTAACTGTAGGCATACATAAAATAATCTTCTGACTTCACGGTTACCCTCCACTATTAGACAGATAGTTACAACTCGAGATTAATAATTAGCGGTCATGTTCAATGAATGACAATAAAAAAATCCACGTGGTAGGCCGACCCTGCAAGACATATGTATTTAACTTAAATACAAATGTAAAATCGCTTAAATAATTTCAGCGATTTTACATTAAGACAAAAACCCTCAAAATACCATTTTAAAAAGTTCATTAAATTACTTTCAAATATATAACTAGGCAGCTAGAATAGTTTTTTTAGTTCCCGAAAATCAATTTATATACCTACTTCATCATAATTATATAATAATATCCCGTTTTTCGTAATGAGGTTATTGAAGACCGCGACTATTTTACACTAATTTTCAAACCATAGATACTAGTTAGTCACAAAAACGTATCTGCCGGCATCTATGAGAATTATGTGAAACTTTTTTTATTGATAATACTTTGTGAAAAATGTGACGTTGAAAATATAATACGAGTTATTAGCGCCTGTACACGTGCATGGATTTACTGGCAGCAAGAGTGCTATTTATTACTTTACTATTTACACGTAAAAGCGCTGACTGTCTTTCCAATCTCATTCTTCAAGAGTAAGCGAGACGCAATGTTGTCATTTTATTGTACTATTTGACAGGTAGTGAAAATCGGTTAACCTCAAAATGAGTATAATTCGTTTTTTTTTGCCGGTAGGTTTGCTACTATCGTTCTACTGCGCAGGCGAATATTGAAAAAATCCCTACTGTCGCATGAAAATTCAGAAGCTTCCAAACTTTTTTGATTCATGCATGCAAGCTGCAGGATAATACTTACCCATACATTTTCTTGTAATGCCCGCGATAATACTTATTGTGAACTGTAAATCAATGGACGTGTAAACGGGTTATGCTGAGTTGGATTAATTCTCAATCATAGTAATAGATAATATATAAATAATATTCCTTACTGATGTATTCGTTTGTAGATCACTGTATATAAATTATATCCACATACAATCTGTTACAGTTATCGAAGTGTAAGCTCGCTCATTAAATAATCTTATTCAGAAGTGTTATCAGTCTGACATCTTGTATAATAAAACGATATCAACCAGAAGGCGACATTTTGCGCCGAGGTGTTACTTTTATTTATTTTTTTACGTCCACATTATTCGCGCAAGGTGTACTCCCTCACGCAGAGGCGCCTCGTGATTTATTTGACGGAGGGTGGCGCACGTAGCGGTGGGCTGGCGCGGGGGGCGCCGGGATCTGTAGCTTAATTAACCGTCCTAATCGTCCCGCGCGGAGGAAATTAGTCTTGCACGCGCCGCCCCTGCCTCTCATGATACCGGGGCTATGTGTATAGTGCGGATAACCAGAGATGAATAGATATTATGTTTTGCGGCATCTTATGGAGAGCGAGTGGATCATAGAAGCTTTTCATTGTTTATGTTTTTTATCGTTTATTAATAATTGTAATTGGTAATTGCTTTTGAGCCTTTCATTGCAACAAAATAATATTCAATCGATTGCACTGTGATATACGTCCTGTAAGTCATAGAAAGAAGGTATACAGATAATTTAAAAGTATTTTAAATGTGTATATGTAGTCATGACAAATGAACATCAATGATGCATTTATATCTGTGTATGCAAGGAACAAGAAGATAAGTCTGATTAAATGAAAAATGTGTTGAATATACCGAATGAACTGTAAGCTATATATATATATACGTAAAGGATAAAATGAATGAGCAGAATAATTAACACTGCTAAAATAGTAGATTATACATAGTTTAATAATATATAGCAAGTCGTATAAACCCAAAATTAAAATTGAAATACATTATTTCTTTATTGCTTTCGCATACATATTATGTATAGATATTTTAAGCAGCATTTTTATGAAATCGAGATAATATTGAATTCGATGTTTATATCTTCTCTCCATTAATCACTCATAAAATCATATAGGTGTATAGTTTCTTTATTTTTCATTTAAATGTTTTATTAGCAGTTTTCACTCATAACTAGGACAGTATTACGAACCAAAAAAAACAAACCGGCATACAATGAGGATAGGTAATTAATGAAGCGGTAATGTCAGCTTTTTGTATTTTGCTATTTATTAATGTTGCATAAATTGTGACTCTGTTACTTTAATAGTACCTACGATATTAAACTGACCTAACGATTTCTTAGATATGGTAACGTTTTTATTTAAATATAATGAAATTGTCTTGTAGGTCCTGTAGTAGGTATAGTAATATTTAAATTTTAGTCATATGACGAAAGCAGTTTTCCTATATACACAGTTTGAAGTTCAATAAACCAGCAAAACTGTTGACAAATCCCAGAATTGAATCTAAAATGGCAAAATTAATGATACATAACAAAATAATATATATTACTGAGAAAAAATCCTAAAATAAAGAACTGTCTTCTATAATAAACAAATTATGGTCATCGTACTAACTATATCGTTTAATATATTAATAATTAATTTAGCGTGCAAAATGATTCAAAAACTTTGAACGGCGTATACAATTGTCATAACTATGTACAGAAAACTATTTTATCGTCAAGTTAATAGAAGTCTGCTCTAACCTCTTGTAGATTTTCCTTTGTAAAGCCTGGACCCAGGATATACGAAACCCCTTTGAAATTTGTGTTTGAGGAGCATAATTTTGTATGGAATATGAATATGAGATATATTACCTACATTAATTTATTTGTTTGATGTCTTAATGAACATTATATAGATACATGGAAATTATATTAATATGCTATAGTAACGTTTTAACTTTCCTTCCTTCAGAAATTACAATATTATGTTAATATGTTAAAATAATATTGAAATTTACCGTTTCTTCTTTTTCAGTTTTCATATTACATGATATTATGATAATATGCTATATCCGTTCAATATTAAACTGGTTCTTTCGCATATAGTATTCTGTATGGAAGTTGTAGTAAAATCATGACCAAATAATAGATTTTATCTCGATAGAAACCTCTCAAAGTAATATTGCTTCGGTGTACCTATCTAAGAAACTATGATCTCTGATATGTCGATTTGTATGCGCTCCCGTGCTCATTGTTTCCCACCCCATCCCTGTATGGAGTCGTGCTGATATCTTGTATTGAAATATCTATCAGAGATTCGTAACTATTGAATAAACCATTTTATCGTCGATAGTAATTTACTAGTCAACAGATTTCTCTCACAAACTTCAATAGTATAAAAATTTAAAATAATAAACCATATGCAAATTAAATTTATCAGGTAGGTATATTTTGAGATAATATGGAACATTTTTTGTCATGCTAATATTCCAATTTTAAAATACATTATTTCTACTGAATACTCTGTATGTAGCCCATAAGCGGTCTCTCTCCGGTGCATGTAAATTAACATGCAAAAGATTTTGCCACTTTGTTGCCCGATCGCATAAATAGAATACCCACGATGCATCTCCCACAAGCGCGCTGCATTTAATCACTTAGTCACGTATTGGCATTTCTCTCACTCATGAAACTCATGTAAAATACACCGGATTCATCGAAATATATACCTATAGATACATATTGGTATTCAAATCGACGCGTTCTTCATCAAAATATATACCAACAGATATATATTGGTATTCTAATCGACGTTTCTGTGAATATTGTTGCTCTATAAAGTATATGATTATTGTTAGCTAAATAGTATAATTGAGCGCATCGACAAGAATTTTGACAGGTGACACTGTCACCTGGTATTTTTTTTGGTTCATTACAACACATGAACACTTTTATGTAATATTAATTACCTACATTACAAAATATCACACCGCGTTAATTCTTCCCACACGGAGTAGTACCGAGTAGATATTACTACCGGTACTACTTATAAACAATTGGTAAAAATTATATTTTTTTTACCATCCAAAGATCGAATGGGCCTCCACAGAGTGGAGGTTGTATTAACAGTTTTTTTATGAGAAATGGATGTTATTCACTTGCTCAACCTATAAATTAGGTCTTTACTATGGTCCAAAAAACATGTGGATTTACCAGATCCGGGAGTCTAACCCGGGACACACGACATTATAATCCTTACGCGTAATCGCTTAGCCATCGTAGGCGTAAGTTTCTAATAGTTATTGACAATCATATTTGAGAAGTTATAGGTCATAATAATCATCCGGGCAGATCCACTGCTAGATGAATATTTCCATGGCTAACCCCCTATCGCTAAGGTTGTTGCAGTTATGAGACTCTATAGTTGTGTTCCTTAACTGGTATTCCGCGAAAACTAGGGCTTCGTGGCGTGAAATGAAGATTTTGTATTTTTAAATAAATTCACTTGAATTGTTATTGATTTGAGGTTTCTACTAGGTATTACATTTGAGTCATTTTTGCGACCTGGGTATCGACTTTCGGCATCTTCAGGCCGAATATACTTTTTTGTTGTCAGTGTTAAGAGATAATTTGAGAGAAATAATACAAAGGCACCATTTTTCATAAGAAACATCCTATAGTACGATTGAAACAAAATAATAATATGAATCTTTGGAAAGATAGATATTATCTTCAAATATGTTGGTGTTTATCCAATCTTCAATAAAAAAATATTGGCCATGGTGAAAAAATATTAAAATTGCGACTATCGTCTATTTTGTTTACATATACGTAATATTTATTTTTTTACTTCAAAATTAGATTGATAACACATGCATTTTTGCAATATTCTGGAACAATGCTTGAGGAGGGAAAGATTCTCATGCGAAAAACTTCTCAGAATTTCATCTTTAAGAATTGGTGTAGTAAAATTACAAAAACATGACATAAGAAAATCTATTCTTGAACTTGAAAAGTAAAGCATTTTTATAGCTATATATTTGAACGGTGCTAATTTTTAATTTGCTCTAAAACTTATACTAATTTTGAAGCATATAGGAACAATATTGTGAAAAGAATGTTGCGATTTTTGAGAGTAGTATTGATTATAATATGACCATTTAGTAAGGAATAGCAAGCAATACTAAATTATTAAGTTACATAATCTAAAACTGCAATGAGCATTGAAATAATTGGCTAGTAAGTACACCACGAAACCTTACAATAAATTAAGATATATAATTTAAAATAGAATTACATGTTGTATAATTAATTACATTATTTTAGTAGTATTACATTGCATAATCCTGTAAAGTTATAATGTATATAATAAAAGCACAAACAAATTATATACAAGGAAAGGGTATGTGACGTTAATTTCAGTTGGAAATAATGGGTGTTTATTAACAATAAACGCATAGTTTTGTAATAATTCTTCACCTCTGTCGCAAAGGCTGTAGGCGAAACCTTTTCATTGGAGCTAAATTAAGGGTAAAACTAGATACCTTGATGACAATGGATAATGTATCGACGGGTTATCCGCATATATTAACCTTCCCGACTTGTTGGAGATAATTATCGCCTTAATATAAACACCCCTCTGCGTAGGGGTAGCGATAATTACACGATAGACTGGAAGTTAATTCATGAGTCAGGTGAAAATTCAGGACAAAGGTTGAATTTAGAATTCTCAGTATTGGAATAATTAATTGAAATTGTATGAAAAGATCTCATTTAGTTTTCAACGTAATATACGTGCTAAAATATCAAGCATATAATTATGCATTATAAATTTGTATTAAGGTTTTTTATCCCCATTTGTGCTGGTATTATACGGAACATTTGAATGAAGCGGTGTTTTAATTATTAGTGGTTAGTCATTTGCATATCTTCTATTAAAAAGGTGGCGAGAGAGAAAGAAAGAGAAAAATAAATATTGATGCCTTTGAGCAACAACGCAGACTAATAGTTCTATACTGAAAGAAATAAAGCTTAAAAACCAGTACTCTAAAATATATCCCTAGAGATTTCTTCAGTTCTTTGGCCATACAGAAAAAAGGAAAACATTGGAAATACTCAACATCAGGGGTCATCACTCGGAATACACTATGGTTCCATTCAGTGAATATGCTACAAGTATATCAATAATTATTTCTGTTATCCTAGCGGCAGAATGAAGAGATCGGTGGACAAGACATAATTAGGATATTTTAAAGGAATCACACTCTTCAACAGTGAGAGAAAAAGAAAGAAATTTATACAATTATGGAAAAATGATGATGATTTACGCTCTAATAAGTAGCATATTATGCAACTTCATAATATAGAGAGGTATAAAAACATATTTATATCATGATTTTTTGTCACCCATTTGTTTAACCTTAACCCATTGCTACACCGAAATAAATTGTCACCAGTCTACGACAATCCACTGCTACGGTGAAGACATTAAAATTTCTTCGTCTGAATCGATTCCTATCAGTCTTGTATATTTTCGTTGATACATACTTTCGTAAAACTTAGCTAAGTATCTTCGTTATACCTGCATTTCCGCTATTTTCTACATCTTGATTGATACTGAAAGACTAGATTATTCCAACGCCTGCCTTTTCTTAAGCAAAGTGCCCAAATATTTTTTATTCAAAAAAAAAACAAACCCACCCTTTATTATTCTATTATCTATGATTTTAGGTATCTAATGATTTTGTTATTTATCACTATGCATTGCACATAATACGCAAGTCTCTATGTTTCTCTTCCATATGTGATTAGTGATTATCTATATAAAGTACATAATGGTTTTACTGGTACAATGAATTTTACCCTAACCATGGGATTCAAACCAGTGTCATATTAAATAGAAGACAAGAGTCCAACTTCTATTCCATTAAAGTTCCATAGAAAAAAAAACACGTACACACATATGAAGCGCGTAGTTTCAAAAACCCCTAAAATGATTTTAGGTAGTTCTGAAAAAAATGAGAAAAACGATTTTAGATTGTTTTGAGAAAAATGCGAAAAAATCATATCTATTAAATCTGTGAACTTTATGTATTTATTTTTAATGTGTTACACTCTAAAGAGTATTTTGGCTTTCCATTTTAGGGGTATTTGAAAGGCACCTCCAACCATTTTAGCGGGTTTTGAAATTTACCCTTTTTTTTGATCATACGTTTTGACGGTTTTTGGCGTTTTTTAAAGTTCAATCTTTGGCCATATATGTAACAAAACTATTCATCTAACTCAAAAATTTTCAAAAACCATTTTAGGGGCTTTTGAAACTAGGCGCTTCATATACAGAAACTAGAGTTCGTAACCTTTATATTTTAGTGTGTATCAATGCGAATTAATTGTTTTTCAATTTCAGAGTGCCTATGGACCCAATAGGACGAACAAGTGACTAATATTCATTTCTTGTAAAAACAAAAAAAATCTTTTCATACAAAACCTCCACTCTGGAGGTCCATATTATGATCTAAATTACGTGAACATAAATATATATTATATTAATCTTTTATAATATCACAATTATTCACTTATACTTTTGTTATAATACCAATGCGTATCTCACAGTTGTGCTATTTTGAAATGAGTTCTTGGAAAATCCTTGATATATATTTCGATAAGGGATCGTACATGATTGAATCTTGAAATCCCTTGAACCTTGTGATTGCTAAAGGAAATTATTCCAGTATAACAAACTGGCAGTCATATTATTTAAATAAAAAAACGCTTTCATCTTCTTATAGTCGTAGTCGAATAAAATATTCTATAGATACTGATGTATTTATATTATTCTCACTGAAGTATTAAAAATTAGATACTGTTGTGTTTTTCCCGATTCAGCGTGTATGTAGTATTACATATAGATATATTACATAATATATTTCGGGTACCACTGGATTATCGTACTTGTCCAGTAGCCATCCTGTTTAGTGTTTTGGTATACTCTCATTTTACTTCTCACATTTTGCTATCTATACGCGTGATTTCTAATGTACACTTATCCATGTCACGTTGTCCAACTTTTAATTTGTAATTTTCTCTGTTACGAAAAGACCAAGCATGCACTGGAAGTGTGCAATAGATAGGCACTTGAGGCAAAATGGGGGTCAGTTTTCAAGATCATGTACAGATGTTCAAATTCATTCCACGCCAACAGTGACGCCCCGTGGGGGTAGAAAAGTTGAGTGTAGCTTAGGGGCGGTACTTATTCGAAGGGCAGCAAATAAAAAATAATCATTAGGTATATGTAGAAACAGCTACCTAAACTTAGTAACAACTAAAATATCTTTTCATTAAAAAATTCAGCTCACTGGTTGGAAACAGAATGTATTAATAAACATAAAAGATTTAACAGGACTGCAATTTTTTTCGGGTTCATAATGTCTAGTTTACTTTCGTTGTTCTTGGACGCCACATCTTTGATCGCCAGCAATGACACGTGCAGATTTCCGAATTATTTCACTCGCGAGTTTTGGAAGTTACCAAGTGTATTTTTAAATGCATCTGAAACCATGGACTCGTGATATTGTATATTAAATCAGAGATGACATTTACTTAAATAAAATTAGATTTAGTGGTAATTATATTTTGTTAGTAATGTATCTATCCAACAGATTTATTAGATATTGGAGTCATGAAAGGATTATAAAAAATACTCTATAAAAAATGAGGCGACATTTTGGCCCTGCCTAGGGGTGGCATTTTGTCTAGGGACGTCACTGCACGCCAACATTCTTCAAAGAACCTACGCTGAATTGAAAAAGTAGTAATGAACCATAAAATTGCATAACAGGTAAGAACAAGAAGCCGATAAGTGTGGGAAAAAGCTTAAGAAGGTCTTTGAAATAGGCTGATGATATTGTTATAAAAAGATATACGTAAACATATTAAATAATCATTTTCAATCCATGATCAAGAAATCACACCACTAATTGTATTATTTTGTAGTATATTTAGAATTATTATATTAATATAAATAATTGGATGTACACTGTTCACCTAAGTAGCTCTGTACATATTTTAGATTGAGCCACGTATTTTAGTAATTGAAAGAAAATACGACTCTGTCATTAAATTCAAACCCCCAGTTAATGTAAAAAATTCGAGCATTATAATATTTACTATATTGTAGATGATAGATAGAAGGAAAGATAAATTAATAAACGTTAAATTTATTTTATCTCGCATTAACTGATTCTCAGTTCATTATAATGTGTATCATTGCAATGAGTAAGGATTTGTTTTAAATATTTGATTTCATCGTAATGCATACTATTTTTGAAATCGTTCATCAATTTGATTGATTAAATTAATATTAACAAGCCGGCATAACAATATTTAATAACGCAATATTGCTCAATAAATACCAAGTATATTTATTGTCTTAGATATTATAATATTCCGAAATGATTTCCTAGTAATGTAACTATACCATCTTACGAACGTAGGTGAATTCTCAAAAGTAATAACTGACTCGTGCATGTGGAATAATTAAACGATGATAATTTTGCTTTGTTTCCCTTCATATTACGAATATCGTTTTCAAGTAATTGTCAAACTTACAACTTTCCGAGAAACCGAGTAATAAAATCGAAACGTGACAATCATATGATCAAAATATCCAATACTATTGAATTATCTACTATTATAATATAGTTTAGGAATAAGGTATTTATATATTCTCAGCTATTATTAATGTTATAATATCATGTTAATTAAAAATAATTCTATATTCAAATTGGAGTACATATTGTAATTTTAAGGAAGAATAATAAATACATCTATTAACAGTCTATGTTAATATTAATTAACTGTAACCATAGCCTAATTATTAATAACATTCAGTAAGTTTGTATCAAAAGTGTCTATATTAATTGAAAATAATTTATATAAATATAATACTGTAGCCTATGGTAGGGTAGTTGGTAGAGTGCCTATCTTTGAAGCAGTGGGTGATGGGGAGGATTTTACATTTGATAATAATCACTTCAATTCGTGTTTGATCCAGGAGGATAAGTTGAAATAATAACTAACAACCATTATTCGTAAAAAGTATATTTCAGTCATAAAAATTAAGTTAAAACTTTTTGTCTAAAACGCAATATGTTATATAAATAAATATTTCAATCGTACTGCTTACCTACTTTAAAAGACTCGATTCGGTTATATAAAATTGATGCTTATTATCATAAAATAAATAATCAATTGGGTGGTTTTATAGTCATATTTTATCTTTGACCACGTCTGTTTTTCTTCAGACTCAGCTTTTCGATGTTTCTTCTCCATTCCTTATCATGGGATATGATTCCTCCACTTTTAACTATCCTACCCTATCCATGAGTTCCCAGTTAATGTATTTCCTTCTGACTTCAAATACTTTTTTTCTATATGTATTCTTTTAATAAATATTTGAAAAAATTATATCATTATTTTATTGTCATAACATACTGTTGTAAAAAAGAAAAATATGTTTAATAATGCACGATTTTACAAATAAATATTTTTCTGAAATTTTAGCTAAAATATTAATATGTTAATAATATTATTGCTTGTATTAAAAATTGAATGGCGAAATTTATGAAAACGAAAATTCCAAATTAAGCGGATGCTAATTTATTGCCTGGAATAACTCCTACTGACTACTTGCGCATTAATGGATTTCCCTTATTCTGGTGAAAGAATCTTTGCGTTATGTTCTCTTATAAATTTCAGGATTCAAAATGTCTTGTTAGCAATAAAGATAACGTATGGTACATACTGTCGTAATTCAGAAGAGATTTAATGAGATATAACATAATATATTAGTTTAATTATTTTTTATCGATATATACACAATATTGATTATTTATTTAAAACTCATTAATTTATAAGCTTCACAAATATATATATTAGAAAAATACTATAAAAATATGTATTGAACTGAGTATGTCTACAATATGCTATCAATTATTCAAGTATGAACTTTACAGATATTTAGAGATTACAGAGAGGCATCCCACTCGTCCAAAGATTTTTTTTTCAAGTTATATTACTTTTGTAATAGTTACATTAAGCATTGTTATACTTAGGTACCATAATATTATTGTAGTACGACTCTTTGGTGATACGATAGAAATTTTCAGAATGTTGAGCAGTCAGAAAACTGGATGAGAAAAAACTGAATATCTTTGACAAGAGAGTCTTAAGAAAAATCTTTGGAATCGAAGCTGGAGGAGCTGTACCTACACATTTTATGGGAGCGAAAAGATCGGAAAAAAGGTATATGATAATGTAAATGCAGTACTGGATCGATCGTTACTGCATGTCTAATGCTAGAGCAATCACCAGCAAGGCGAACTGTGTAGCTACGCATCATTTGAGGGCAGCAGAAGATCTGGCCATGGAGATTTAATAATGTTCAACCAAATCAAGAAGAAAGAGTCAGCGCTGGATCGATCGAGATGGAAAAAAGTTTTGCAGGTGACGAAGAAACGTCAGGGGTTGCACTACCAGAAATAATGAACACTGTGAGAATTTTGGAAAGGACACTAGTTACTATATATGTATGTTTATACCTGTAATTTTATAAATTTAATCAATAATTATTAAATGATGAAAAATGTTTATGCTGACATCTGTGAAGACCGAGTAGAACCGTGACAGTCTCTAATTGGTCATAGGTTTTGGGCTCGAATGCCGGGTCCGGCAAATTCACATGGTGTATGTTGATAAAAACAAAAACCTGTTAATATAACTCTCACTCTATGTAGGTCCACATTCTCCGATTAGGGTCACATTATAGTAATAGTATAGTATAGTTAGTAGTAAGTAGGCGTATATTGTTCAGTATCAGTCAACGCATTAGGCATTTTAACTATGTCAAGAAATATTTCAGTTTCATTTAATATGTTGAATTTAAATACAAAGATAAACTATGATCATAATTAATTATTTATTTATTTAGGATACTTACCTACGTACTATGTAAATTAATTTCAATGTTATACATAATGATAATTGAAATGTAAGAAGCTTTATCAGAAAAGAAAATCTGTTTTTTCGAAAATGGAAAAGCGGCAAAGTTAAACCTTTTAAGCCACGATAATAAACATAAATAAAAGATATATTTTGCTTGGTTGAATGAACAATTTCGGTATACTAAGTACACCATTTCACCCGCACATAAATTACGCAGCATTACCGCACACAGAAACTATTTTTACCAATTTATTTTATCAAAGTGAGGAAATAAGAAATGCCAGCAGGTCTGGCTTGGGCGGTAATTTTCCCGCAAGCCTTATCTTTTTCAAAAATCGCGCGGGAAATGTGAAACTCCTCGCAGAGAGGATAATATACAAATGTTTTAATGCTTGCTAAAAGGTTTATCTCTTGCAATGTTCGCCTCCATTAATTAACACTCTCAAAAGATAAAAGCGTAGGCTTCTTCACAATTAAAACTATTTATCCTCGTTTGAATCGCTGTTGGATTTAATTTAGCGACTGGCGACTCTTTTAAACTTTCAGTTAATGATTGTTGACTTTGAAATTATGTCATTTCATAACGAATTGAAAATGTTATATACCTCATTATGAAATACTCAAGGACATAAAGTAAAATTAAACAAAAGACAACCAACATTAATTGTGTATAACTCAAGCTTTTCATTTATACATATACATAACTACCTCTTCTTGTTGTTGACAACGAATACAGACTACTTTTGTATTCAATAAATAATTCAGAAGATTTAGTGTGTACCATACTTTATTGAACATACAGAATTTGGAAATATCTCAGAACTTTACCAAAAGTGGGTACGATACAGAATCACCATACAATATATTTTTTTTTTTCATGATTTTGCTAATAGTTATGTTTCTGATGTTTTAATGAGAGTGTATGGTTTTAATATAGAGAAATTGATATTTTAGTAAAAGTTAAATCGCAACCCCATTTTAAATAAAATTGCGGTGAATCACTCGCTGGTTACAATCTAATATAAGTAAATCGGCGGTGATCAGTACCTGGCCAACTGAATATTAGTTATACTTTTTGACGATAGATTATACTATAAATATTTACGCCTTGATGAATTTTTGCGGAATTAATTTTTTTTGAAAAATTCTATTAAGAAGGCTGTTAAGATCCGACATAAATAGTGCACACTAAACTTTGTCAGTCAAACGTATTTGTTTTTATTAAACTAAGAATATAGTGTATAGATAGTGTTTGTTAGTTTTTTATAATTCAATTAAACCCCGCCTAATCCAAGCTATGGTCAAAATAGTCAAAATATATTCTTCTATCTATAAAATATAGCATGATTTATACATAATTTTAGATATTTTATAGATAGAAGATTTTGGTTTCGATTATGGCTTTGTATAGGCAAAGTTCAATGAATTTAAAAAACAAACTATCTGTAATATTATGTATTCGTAATTAATGCAATGAAGACAAATGAGTATGACTGAAAAAGTGAGCACTATTTTTGTCAGATCACGCATAGCATACCTAAACTATTATGGTTTGATTTAGGCAGGGTTACAATTGAATTTAAAAAATTCACAAGCACCATCTACAAATTGTATTCTTAGTACAATGAAAACAAATAAGTTTGACTGACAAAAGTTTAGTGTGCAATATTTATGTCGAATCTTAACAGTCTACCTCCACCTTTCGCTACTGGTAGAATGTATTGTCCTCATGGCTATGGAATTAAAATAAACCATTTTTTAAAAAGAAAAAAATATTGTTTGTCAAAATGATCTAGTCCCGGTATGTCCCAATTAAATCAACTATATGTCATTAGAGGAATAGATAATAGCCTAACATGCTCGTTTATTCAGTGTTGGCGTAGATTTACAAAACAGAGAATTGTCCGATATATTAAATAGCTTCTGAAAGAGGGTAAAGCTGATAATTATCGAAATATCTCTATCCCCTGAATTGTTATTTTTGTTAATGAACGTATGTCAATGACATTGTTCCCTTCATTTCTGTATTCTCTGCAAAAACTTGTTTACTCCTTGTAAACCCCGTTTACACGTGCATGGATTTACTGCTACGTATTATCGCGGCTATAAAAAGAAAATACGTGTAGACACGTATTATCGTGGAAGTTGCAAGATTGCATGCATGAATCAAAAGAGTTCAGAAGATTCTGAATGTTCACGCAATAATTGGTACTTGCATAGCGGTTTGCATGAGTAGCAGAACGACAATGGCGAACCTGTCGGAAGAAATACGGATTACACAGCACAGAATATTTTGACGTTTACCAATTAACTACTTGTCCGAACCTTTCAAATATCACCATACAATAACAACATTGCGTCTCGCTTGTGCTTGAATAATAAGATCGGAGAGACAGCTATCACTTTTACGTGTAAACAGTTATTATCGCGATAGTTTAAAATTAATACTACTGGAGCCAGTAAATCCATGCACGTGTACAGACGATATTATGGCTGCTTGTATAGGTACCAGAGATAGTCGCAGATACAACCACTAATCATAGCCACCGGTGGTTACCATGTACTGCGGGCGTATTTATTGTACTGTTTGTATTATATGAGACGTTCACATACAAATGGTGAGAAATACCAGTGCCTGTGGCTAATGGTTTTGTCTGCTCATATCCAAAGTCTTACAAAAAAGGTGTTACCGAATTCTCTTGTCGGATAATTTCAACGCAAATAACGTTGTTCAGTTCAGGTAATTTTGGGAAATACTTCAATAATTATTTTTCTTGTATTTTTGAATAAGCGACGTTATTATAAACAACACGAAACAAGTAAAAGAGAAAACATAAATTCATTCTATAAATGCTATATCACGTGGGACTACATTTAGATATAACATGAATATTAGAGAAATGGTTAGACAACGCGAATAAGATTTCTTCCAGCTTTTTCACCTGTCACATAAACAAGGCTTCATAAAAATATTTTAAAGGGATTAAGAGAGGGAAAATAAACACCTGTAGCCCATGTGAAAATAATTATAACGATTCTTTATGAGTTTTTTTTTTGATAAAACAATATTTTTTTGTATACTTAGTAAACGAAAAAGTATTTTAATTCATCATCATCATCATTCATATTCGTGGTAGAAAAGAATATAAGTAGTGTGATTTGGCTTTTTTACTTCATGTTCCCATTCAGATCATTAATCTGATTAACTTCTCCAATTTGAGAATATCGATTGCTTCCGTATCTGGGTTATGCTTTACAACCACCGCAATTTAGTCTTCCCAAAACACCCCCGACTAGATGATTTTGCATAAAACTATCTGCCCGTCTATTCTATACACAAGGCTGCTTTCGATCCGCTACGGCAGCTAAATAGGATAGGAAAGTATCGAATTATTAACACTTATTGTAACAATTACCATCATTTAGTTATAATTGTTACAATAAGTACTATGTTTTAACGGCACCTCTCTTAGCTGTGATAATTTTAGACCGAGATAGACAGTTTTGACAGTTCAGACTTTTAACTTATTGTAATTGTTACAATAAGTGTAATTAATTCGATACTTTCCTACCCTATTTAGCTACCGTAATGGACCGAAAGCCGGCCTGTGTATAGAATAGACCCGCTGGACGTTCTGCTGGAAATAAAAATAGTCCACCTTAGTCAGAAAACTTGTTTGCTCTGGGTAATGTTAAGTTGTTTTGTATTTTTTTTATTAACGCTATTGATTTGAAAACTTTACCAACAGGATCTTCATGGATAATTTCCAGATATAAATATATGGACCTCATCGGCCTACTTTTCTATTTAATGGAAAATATTATTATCGTCGTTTACCACGGGGTGAAATTGGGTTACTGAGTGCAGCCAGGGGGGAAAATCTTCACTAATCTTTATATATATAAAAATCTCGTGACTTACGTGTAAAATTTTACGATTTTTTTATGTATATTTGTTAGGTATGAGAATACGACATAAATTATATTTCATACCTCTAGGTCAGGGGTCGGCAAACCGTGGCTCGCGAGCCACATGCGGCTCTTTGGGTATTGGCGTGCGGCTCTTTGCCAAATTCCCAATTCATATTTTTTACAAAAAGGTATAATTGTTGTCGTTTTAATACCGCCCATTGCAAAAATCGACAAATTAATTTTTTCTTCATTTCATATTGACGCGAGCACTTTTGAAATAGATTTTTTGGTGGATTTAACAAGCAAAGAGACGTAGCTCCAATTTTTTAGGTCTTGCTACCAAAATTGAGGATTTGGAGAGAGAAAAATGCAATTTAATTTCACAACACAGCGGAGCGCTCTAAAAGATCTATATAATAAAAGGTAGATACTACGATTTGTAATACATGGTATAGCTTTCCGAACTCAGATTCGAGTCTACATAATATGTATGTGAACAATCATTTTCAAACATGAACAATATAAATAGCATTTAGAGAAGCCAAATAACCAATGAGAATTTGGAGTCGCGCCTAAAACTTAAAACTACAAGTTACATAGGTACCAAACATACAGACACTCTCCAAAGAAATGCAAGGAAGGTCATTGTTCATATTAGTTTTAAGGAATGCGTGAAAATTGTATGTTTCTTATTTTCTGTAAAAATTATATTTATAATTTCAACAATAAAAAATATATTTGCTTATATTTGCGTTAGTTTTATTCGCAAAATCTTCTTCACTTGATAAATAAACAATAACATTCAATGTAACATATCATATTTATAAAAATATATGTATGGCTCTCGAAAAAAATTTTAACCGTTGTGATACTCATATTTGGCTCTTTTGGTCCAAGAGTTTGCCGACGCCTGCTCTAGGTGATTAGGGTATTCTATTATATAGGCTATTAAATAAGGCAGACAATTTTTTTTTTGTATTTTTTTTTATTTGGCATCAGAAAATACCAAAATGCATACATAAAATGAATGGTTGGTGTTTTTTGTTTTTATCGGCGGTCATCGTCTGCAGCGCTCCATTTCTCTTTCTGTCATAGATCCCATCCCCACACACTTACAATACATTCGTTATTTTTTATTTAACAACCAAAATATTCAATAGAAATAATTTAAATGGCAGAACAACGTTTGCCGGGTCAGCTAGTAATATATAAAATTAGATAATTCAAAAGAACAAAGTACGCCACAGTAATAATGCATACATACTACTAGCAATATAATTATATTACGATTGTAGTACATGATTTATAATTAGAACTTAATGAGTTGGTCGCTTGATTATCAACCAGTCTTCGTAAAAAAGCCCTGTTAATGTACATAATATTATGTTATTATACTCCGCTCAAAGGCAAACATGGTATGTTAGCATTATTAATAATTACATGAAAGAGATACCTTCGTATGTCAAATACATTACATTATAACCAAAAACATTTATTCGTTATCTCAAATTATAAGATCCTTCAATTACGTAGATAGCATAACAATATTAATATATTATCAAGTATATATATATATACCTATATTTAATTAATTTTATCAGTATCTTACAGTAACAATTAATTGTAGGTATTTAATTGTGTAATTATTGCCTTATTTTAGATTCATACAAAATAATAATATTCAATTATATGTTATTATTACAATTATCTTTCTCGTAGTCTTGTTAGATTAATATATACATCATAGTATTAAGTTGCTAATTATTTGTAAAGTAGAACATTAACAATAATAATAATAACGATCGTTAGATAAAGAGTTTGAGGAAACAAAACCACGATAATCTTATAAAGTATCTATTTTTACAGCCATTGGGATGCGCGATGAATAATTTATTATTGTCTTTATAATTTTGTTCGTAAATCATGAAACAAACCACCGCATAATATCCTTCTACAGTGACTCTTGAGGATTAGACTGAAATCGGATTCTGGTGGTCTTATAACAAGGAGTTACCTGATCCCATATTCTAAGAAATTAAGGCTTAGGGAATGCCGTGCGCCGGAATAGCAAACGAGGACAGTCAGACCTCGTTCCTTACCGGGACGAGTTACTTGATTTTAATTCTTGTTAACAATGAAAAATATAATATTAAACTGTACCCTCTCTATCTTGATCTGTAAAATATGAATCGTATTCTACTGAGTTTGATTACTGGACTCCTACATATATCCACAGGTTTGTCGTACACTCTATGTCTCGTTAGTGCGTAGTATTCTTGAATATGGGTATATTATCTGGAGTCCTTATGATGTTTCACCTATGACCTATTCTGGGTCAGAACTGTTTCCTCAAGTCAAGCCTATCAGGCACCAATAGCAAGGGGTGCAAGATCAGTCAATGCGCTCCCTAAAGACAAAGACATGTTCAATGATGTGCTGTGCATTTTGTATTGAAACTTTATTTTATTGTATAAAAATTGTTATGTTTTCTATTTGAATCCTGAATTTTCATTTGTTATGTCCAATTGTTTTATTTTCTTACAAATTAATACATAAACAAATTAATACATAAATAAATAAACATGATATGAATTAGTGAAGTACGAGTATTTATACTACCCAATGTCTCCCAACACCAACTCAGATATTTTGACAATGTATTGCATCTCTTCATAGTTAATATAAAGTATTCTAATATGAATTAGATATATTATACATAGGTAATTTAAAAATACTTCTAAGAAAATATATATAACGACTAGAAAAAATCTCTTTGGAAAAATACGACACCCAGCAAGTTCGAACCTGCGGTCCTCGAGAATCGTGTAAATATGCACAGATTACTATGCTATAGGTATCATACCTAATTGTGAAAATTTAAATAATGGTGTTTACAATTAGTCTGAAGCGGTGTCTTAATTGCGTTACTAATTGGAAATCGGCTTATGAATTAAATCAAAGTATTAAATTACCTTAATTACTATCCGATGTCAGGATCACTACAAATTTTTCAAAAAACTTGCTTATAATTTGCTAGTGGTTCAATAAAAGAATGCTACATTCTTAATCTTGTAAATTATTCGTTGAATAAAAAAAATAGTTTATTGAATTATATATTTCATTGAAATTAATATGATTTACTTTTAATAAGTTATTATTTTATAATTAATTTAAATATATTATGAAGGATAACAATGACAGGTATATTTTTTTCATTACAATTTATATTCATATAACGTAGTACAAAAGTCAAAAAGATGTTGAGGAAATTCTTTTCAAATTCTGTCCTTGGCAAAGTTTAAATAAAACATCAAAGCTTTCGACAAAGGCGATCAGGCTTTTATAAAGCAAAGCTCACAATAATTGCATGTTTCCAAGACAGTGGTGGCTCTATCCGCTCAGTGAATTGATTCATTCCAGATATAAGCGAAGAAATCTTTACTTTTCACTCTGCGTCTTCCGTAAGGAAAATGAATCCTCACTCTCCATTGTGGCGAGGAAGGCTTTATTCGATTGGACTCTGACAATGGCGCCACAACGAGGGGTAACTTTGAAACGTTTCAATTCGTACATTTTGGCTTTATTTATTGACAACCACTAATACTAGCACAAATGCAAAACATGATTTTGGAAATGGTACCAATTAAATAGAAAATGTATATTATATAGATTATTCGCCGTTTTTGCGTCATCAAGTAATTGCTACAAAGGTTTTGTATTTTCTTAAATATAGTTACGCAAATCTCTTCACTGTATGGAAAAATGGCACTATTTTAAAAATAAACAAAATTTTGGTAATTAATATTTTTTTTAATAAGTACAACGGATTACACAATAATGATTTTAATGTGACATTTTTTTTTGGAATTATTAATAACCATGTCCTTGCTTTTTCGTACAAGGTGATTGTTAGTAATTTTGAACAATCACAAACACCCAGCCTTTAAGAAAAACACATAAATGTTTTTGTCATGACCGGGAATCGAACCCAGAACTCTCGAGTGGAAGGCCAGCGCCTTACCCACTGCACCACGAGAGCCGCCTTTGTGGTGACATATTGGTATTAGTTAGTTCAGATCCTTTAATATCAAACATGCATACTCAGTACGCCACTTTTTAACAATCGATACCACTTGTACTTATAAGGTAGGGAACTAACTTACCATTGATAACGCCAATTAGATGAGTGATAGCTGTGTTCAATCAAAATGCTTTAGTTATCGATTTAGGTAGAAGTTTTCTTTTGATTTCTTAAAATAGGGTTTTTTGAACTCATTTGATAAGCTTTTCACTATTTCTACTGTATTTTCTCTTATTTTTGCTATATATTTTTCATACTCGTTGTATTAATATTGTAATAAACTTTTTCTTTTCTGTTTATTAATGTTCTTCTCTTTGAAAAAAAACAAACATAATATTGTAAACATTTTTCCTATATGATTGCAAAGAATTCTTACGATGTGCGGTTTCATACGACTGATAATATTATGTGTAATCTTCTTAGAGGTATTGCGAAAGAAAACCGTTCCAATAAATCTAAAACTAAAATAATAATGTTGTTAAGCTTAGCTACTATTAAATAGAAAGATTTATATTAAGTAGTTAAAGCCTCAATATCTCCGGTATTTCATAAAAATATGAAAACCGCAACATTAAAAACAAAAAATGGCAATAAATCAAAGACTAATTTTCTCAAATTTCTTCTACTGTGACAAAATCTTGACTCACTGAGAACTCGACAAAAATAGAGGTGAATATTTCAGATCAACAAGAAAGAAAGTGACAGAACTCATAATCGTTAAAACAACCAAACCAGTGCAAGATCGTTAAAAGTGGAGCGAGATTATTGGCGAAAGCTGTTATTTCAGTGATCATCGTCCTCACAAATGTGTTATAAGAAAAGAAGAAAATTATAATTTTATATAAATTTAAAAATTCAACATTCTTTATTGAACATTATTAATTAATCTATAACAACACCGTCTAAAAATTCAGGTCAAAATCGTGAACGTTGACAATTTACACTTAAAAGTATTTTATTTAATAATACGTATATCTAAAAACAATAAAACGTTTTTTTTAAGGGGGGACATGCTCGTCGAAGGTCAAAATTGAGTTTTTATTGTATTTTCAAACCATGATCCTGGACACTCCTTAAACGTTGTAGATGATCTATTTATATAATTTTGAAGCCTTATTATCCTTTATAATTATTTTAAACATTTGATGACTGCATAAAGTATTTTTGTTACATAAAATAGTATTCGTTTAAACCTCTCGCTCTAATGTTTTAGAATATAGTCATATTTCGGTACAAAACTGTGCAGTGGTGTTAAAATTTTTTACATTTATTAATTTTTAAACGCATATATAAAACCATTAGCATAATTTATTACTAGATAATTTTTGTAAAATATTCACGATAAAAAATTATATTGATAATCTCTGTGATCGCAAATTTGACAAGAATTAGGCATTTTATTATTCAAAAAATCAGCAAGATTAACACATTTGAAGATAATTCTAAAGATATTTATTATAAGCTATGTCTTTGACCATTCATGTGTGATAAACATATTATGAATAATGATTGCTTTATAATAATTATTGACCTAAGAATAAGGTAGTGTTTTTTTGAAATACGCCATTTCTTTTGTCATTCCCCAGTGGTTAAGCTACAACCATACGGCCGTAGCCATAAATTGACAAACTATAATTAAAGTAGGGAGTAAAATGATATTGACGCGCGTGTTTGAACATGTACCGTTTAAAAAAAAATAAAAAATAAATTCGGTTAGGTACATGTTCAAACACGCGCGTTAACATAATTTTACTCCTTACTTTAATTTTAGTTTGTCAATTTATGGCTACGGCCGTATGTTGTAACTTAACCACTGGGGAATGACAAAAGAAATGGCGTATTTCAAAAAAACACTACCTTATTCTTAGGTCAATAATTATTATAAAGCAATCATTATTCATAATATGTTTATCACACTTAAATGGTCAAAAACATAGCTTATAATAAATATCTTTAGAATCATCTTCAAATGTGTTAATCTTGCCGATTTTCTGAATAATAAAATGCCTAATTCTTGTCAAATTTGCGATAACAGAGATTATCAATATAATTTTTTATCGTGAATATTTTACAAAAATTATCTCGTAATAAATTATACTAATGGTTTCATAAATGCGTTTAAAAATTAATAAATGTAAAAAATCTTAACACCACTGCACAGTTATGTACCGAAATATGACTATATTCTAAAACATTAGAGCGAGAGGTTTAAAAGAATACTATTTTATGTAACAAAAATACTTTATGCAGTCATCAAATTTTTAAAATAATTATAAAAGATAATAAGGCTTCAAAATTATATAAATAGATTATCTACAACGTTTAAGGAGTGTCCAGGATCATGGTTTGAAAATACAATAAAAACTCAATTTTGACCTTCGACGAGCATGTCCCCCCTTAAGTCAGAGATAAGTTTACAATTAAAGAAAAGCATTACATAATGTGAATTCGTTCTTAAGGATCCAATCATATTATTAGACATTATTTTATGGTCATGTTTATTATTAAAATGGAGTCGATTAAGTTTTCATTGATGCACAATAATACTAATTCATAGTTAAAACACCAACTTCTATAATATAATAGAACGTACATATTATGTTTAACTTGAATTCCTTTTTATTTATATCAAATATAATTTTGTCATGATTACAATATCTTTGACTTTAAATATACGTATTTATTTATTAAAACACTTAAAACCTCTGGTAGGTGAAGTATTCATCTTAATACCTTTAAAATTATAAAATAAGATCACCGACATTTGCGGAATTTGAAATTACAACTCAAATAAATATTTGTTATGAAATTTCTGCGTGATTTGTAATTTATTATATCGCTTGCTTAATCGGTAAATTTTATATAATTCTTTTCTTTTTTCTCAACATATCTTTCCAGGATTTTTTATAACATGTTCAAAAAATATATATCTCCTTTTCATTTTTCTTTCTATGCAATAATAAAGTATTGTGATTATATTAGTGACGCGTGAATAGAACCTTTTCATCGCAAGCCGAGAAGATATCTGATTTTATCGCCGGAGCGCTCTGTCGGAAAATAGACGCGCCTCGTTGCCATGACGACGGATTCCCGCGAAGCCTTCACAGATGTCGCTGGCGCAATAGCCTGAAATGGGCTCGCTTCCCGTTCCGTTCAATAAAACACATCTCGAAAATACGAGATTCAAATAATAAAAAAAACCGCGCGCGTTTGATAAGGCCGTTTTCAGATATGATTGAGTGCGGCGGTAAGTGGCTACAGGCGTCGCGTATGCGATTTTGATTGACTTTCTCTTGTTTGCGTACGCCTGTATTCTGATCAAAAATGATAGTGATTGATGTATGCACACTCATATGACGTAGGTATCTATGTTATACGTGATAATTTGAAAATCAAGAGTCAAGTAGTGGAAGCTAATACATCTGCCAGCAAGTAGTAAGGTCGACTACTCATATACACGTAGAATGACGTGGTATTAATTATTGTCGTGGAACAATTTTTTTTTGTCTGTTTCTGACTCAGTTTTTTCTGCTCATCAAAAATTTTCGGGATGATACTCTGGCATCCTTGTGAATATCAAATATAATATTTTATTAACCTACGGATTTTTTAAAATAAAATAAAGATTGTTAAATTCTGAACAAAAAAATTCTTACAACTAAAACTGATTCGGTTCAATAATATGAGCTTTAGTTAACGCCTTTAGAGATATCTATAGTAAGTATTGTAGAACCGGGTGAGTTTAAAGCTATCCGCAAACATGAAACACCGAGCGCAGCGAACGATCCCTGTGTGTCTCCTGCCTTAGTAAATGACAAATCGCGCGGGATATAAAAGAGTGTAAAAATGCACCCATTAGACGTGTTAATGGGCGCACTATTGAAGCGTAATCTGGTTATTAGACGATACGACACACATAATATTAAATATTATATTAAACACAGAATAAATTTTCTTCTTTTCAACGTGGCAGTTTGGTGGAGCCGGTGACGTTCCTAGACAAAATGCCGCCCCTAGGCAGTGCCAAAATGCCGACACATTTTTTTACATTACTTTTTATCATCCTTCCATGTCTCCAATATCTAAGAAATGTGTTGTATGGATACATTACTAACAAGATATACCTATACCACTAAATCTAATTTAAATGCCATCTCTACTTTAATATTATACAATATAGCGAGTCTTCGGTTTCAGATAGGTACATTTAAAAATACACTTAACAACTTTCAAAACTAGTGAGTGACTGGCAAACATATCTGGATAAATTTTAAATTAGGTATACACGCGTCATTGCTGTTTACCAAGAACGTGACGTTCAAGGACAACGGAAGTAAACTAGACATCGCTAACCCGACAAAAAAATCCTGTTAAAACTTTTATAGTATCTAATTAATACAGTTTGTTTCCAACCAGTGAGCTAAATTTTTTAATGGAAAGATATTTCCGTTATTAGTGATATACCCACTTATTTCTATATATTCCTAGTGATTCTTCTCGATTTGCCGCCCTTTGGGTAACTGCCGCTCCCAAGCGACGCTCAATCTGCCTACCCCCACGGGACGTCACTGGGTGGAGCTGCACTCACGGAGGTTATTAATTAGCGAAATTGTCCTCTACTCATTTTCTATAGTATGGACACTAAACCAGGAGATGTCATGGAGAGTTGAGATTTTCGATATGAGGCTTTATAGATACATTCTCAAAATTCCTTGAAATACATATTAATTAAAGATTTTAGAATTTCTTTGGAAGTATTATAGCTCATAAAGTTGAATCCAGATACCAATGTTGTTTTAACATTTCAAAATATGGTTGCCAATAGTCACAAATTTAAAATTATCTCTCAAATATATGGATATTAAGAAAATTATGTAAGATTAATATTTTTGTTTTCGATAAAAATCAGCGTTCGGAATGTGATGAATGTGGTTTGAAGTTACATTATTTTGGCACATTTTTTTGTTTTATTTATTTAAGTTTATTTTTGATATTATTTTAAATTACGTGTGGTTGAAAATTTCATATTTTGTACCTTAAAGCATTGATACAAGGCGGCTATATACTATAACCAATTTTATGATTATTCATCTAAGTTTTCTAAATAATGATGGGTTAGGTGTATTATTATTATGTAGGTATGTACGATAATACTTGAAACGATCTTCTTTTGCATTGTAATGTGTTTTTTTTTTTAGTTTCGGTACAAGTCGATTATAATTCGCAATAATTATTAAAATAATAATATTATCTATTCATAGTGCATTGCGGTTTTAGATTTTATTCTTGTAATATCTATATATTTAAAACCTTATGAGATTGATCTGAATTTTAAAGTGATACTAGTGTGAATTTTGTTAAATAAATCTGTAATTTGAAATAATTTTCAGCGAATTTAATCATTAGCTTCCGTCATATTTTTTTTCAGTTTGGCTTTCATACATCTCTAGGGAAAGTTATTTTTAATATCTTTGATTTTAATATTGGCATATTGTGGAGGGTTTGTTTTTTCTGTAGTGCAAATTGTGAAAAGATTATGATACAAAATATTACAATCAGAGTTCGAATGAATATAAAAGCTTACGCCGCTAACAATATAGAAACATTATAAATCTTATTAAGGTGACTTGATAATGTATCATTTTTAAGTTTGAGCTATCAATCATTTTGCTAGTAATAAAGGTGTTGCCATGCATAAGCGATAAATCAAAAATTCACTTAGTTCCAGGTCGGATATTTTCATAGACGTCTGTACTCGCGATGTACACAACACTAAACTTGTCTGATACATATTTAAATAAATTATAATATTATGAAAGCAAACCAATTTTTTCTGAATTATCGAGAGGTTTGTTTTTGAAGCGCTATTTATTAATTTATTAGTCGACATTTGCAACGATTTACTTAGTTATATATTAACCACAATACGATATACTTTATTTATAATTATTTTTATATAAATAAAATTATAAGGTATATTATCAAAAAGGTTTCTAAAAAACCTGTCAACAGAACTACAAAATTTTGTATTTTGTATCGAACTCGGTTTAGGTAATGCCATAATAATTATATTTATTGCTAACATAAAGCTCTGTGTCGTACATATATCTATTTACAAGATGTGCTTAGACATACCTATCTAAAATTATTAACGAAAATGTAAAGTTATATGCACAAAAGCAAACAACCTATTATTCATTTACGACCTTTAACAAAAACATTGGTATGCCCTTAATTCCATGGTGTTGCCTTCCAGCAACAAACTGTATTCATTTTTATATTTTTTTGTGGAAATGAAATTTTATAACTTGCAGTTCTATGCAGTGGACAAAATATGCTGACAGATTAGTTATAGTTTTTATTCATACGTGTCACTTTTAATATACAATCATAGTCTTAAACATTAAATGTGATCGATTATAAATGTAAAATTTATTTACATTAAAATGCATCGTGCATTTAAGGGTTTAAGGAAACACTGTCTCAAGAGATGCTATGTTGAAAATGTGTATTTTTAGTATTGTAATAAGATGTTCCGTTAATAAAAAATTTATTTGTGTAAAATGTGCTTTATTTTACGAAATTTATAGCACCAAAATCTTTATTTGCGTTTATCTTAAAACTATGTTATTGTAGATAGGTCCTGTGATCATAAACTTTCAAGCGTAAGCCAATTCAACCGAATTGAGTTTATATTCAAGTGTATATTTTGATGATATTCCATAATATTATATAGCATTTTATTAACAAAAAAAAAAATACAAGACAATAATTATACTTAATACATAAAAATTAAATGTCGTATAATAGCGTAAACTTTTCCAATTCAGTAACCCTTTAATGACACGTCCATTTACCTCTTTGGCTTTTTTGAATTTGGTTTTTTTCGCATCCAGTGCTTACAAGTTTCACAAACTGGCTTAAAAGTTTTTACCTCGATTTAAAACTGCAGAGGAATTTCGCTACTGGCTTGTCCCCACTTTGTCCTTTGTGGTTTTTGTTATTTTTTTTTTATTAAAAGGAGTTTCCAGTCAAACGACCGCAATAATTTGGTCGTTTTAAAAACTTTCCATCGCCGAACATGTGTAAAATGCTAAGTTACACGATGCGATAACAGTTTCATATAAATAATATTGTGCATCCCCAATTAGATAAGGAAGAGTAAGATGAGTTTTTTGAAAAAATCTCAGGGTTATATTGTGATAACATTAGTAAATTATCGTAATATATATGCGTTCTCATCGCGTCTTCTTCCTCATAATTTTTTTGACGTTTCGGGTTCATAGCAGAGATATTATTAAATTAATGTGTATGAATGCGAACGCCGCCCTAAGTAAAAATACGCGGTGAAAACTGAAAAATCTATTATGATAACTAACAATAGTAAAATTTTCAAACATTATATTTGTAAATTATGCAATATTACTAAGTAATTAGTAAAACCCGATAAAATTATTTAAAAAAATAAAACTTTGATCCTGGTATATTAATTTATCTTCTTTATCATGATTGCAAATATTTTAAAAGGGCTTAGTTAGTATTGATAATAAAATATAATTATTTAGCATGCAAAAAGCATATATTATAACATAGAAAAAGTGAAAGGTAGACGTGTGACGACATATTTTTTATTATTCCGTTTAAAAGTATACCGTGAGTACTGAATGTTGAGAAATACTGCTTTATATACAGTTAGTTTGATCAGTCGATATTATTCGATTAGTACCTCATGTTCCCTATTTCTGACCTTAACTAATCTTATATAAACTTTACTATCCTTCAGTCTGATATATATGTTTGAAAATCAACCAATAGATGGTATTTATACATTTTACATACGGAATTTAAATTATATATAATAACATATTTTTAAATATTCATCAAGTTAATATTTTTTTGTTTTTTGTAATTCGTTTTCTGAGCTTTTCATTAGCTACCTACAGTAATGGACGTATTATTTTTTTTCTTTAAAATACATACTTAAATATTTTGAAGTTAAAACCATATATGGAGTATGTTCATAAAGAAACACTATAACATAGGTTTTATAGAAATTGAAGCCAATCCGAAGAATCGACAATGCTAAACCAATTTGTGTTACGTTATATTTATTTTCTAAAAACAAGGACCATCCCATGGCCGTTTAAATATCATGCTAAAAATAGTATATATATATAATATATTATGTATTTTTTTATCACTAAAAAGGATTTAGCGTTAAATTCTACGAAACTCGGGAACTTCCACATTTGTTCCTAGTTCCAAATTCACTCACAACACTGATGCAAATTTGTGCCATCATACATAACTCCGTCTAACTCTCTGCCGATTTGCGATACTTGACTGCCTAGATGTTTATTTCATTACAAATATTCCTCCCCCAGAAATAAATTGTAATATTTAATAGTGTTAATGTATTTGGTTTTTGGGTTATGACCGAGTGTCGTTTATTTTTTCTTTCTTGGTATTTAGGGGTGGTTTCAGAAACTTCTCTGCACTAATCCCGAAAAGTCGATAAAATATGTAGGTAATATACACTATTATAACACAAACACCAAAAAATTCATATTTTTATCTAAAACCTTGCCTAGTTAATAATAATTCCCATCGTAATATAAGTAATTATTATTGACAACTACATTATGGATAATAAAGAATCTGTCTGATATGTAGGCTTAGAAATGGGGAATGTAATATTTGTTTAAAACCATATTGAATGTGGATAATACGTAACATAATATTTGTAAATTTACAATAAACTTATCTCATACGTATTAGATGATTAGAAATTATGTTTAATAATAGTATTATCAATTAAAATGCATGTTTATACATTATAAGGGGTCGTTTATATATGAAGTCACACTCTAGGGGGTGGGTCTGATATAATGTGATGATTTGTGACGAAGGGAGGAGGGAGGGTCAGAGAAAATGTAACGTCACAAAATAAACAAAAAATATAAAATATTTATTTATATCGTCAATCGAGGATTTAAAGATGAATAAGATTTTTTTTTCTATTTTTTAATGTTTGGAGGAGGGAGGGGGGTTATATTTTTGGTGATGAAATAAATGACGTCATATATGGACGGTCATAAGCCAAAAAGGTAGCATTTCAAAGTTAATCTTCAAAAATTATGTACGCACCTACAACTATTTTCCAAAGCTTTTTTTAAAGAAAATACAAGTAAAAATAATGCATTTCATTATGTATATATTTGAATTAATTATTGTATTGTGTGTGATATAATTTATCTGAAAAATTCTTATTTTTTTTGCATAGCTTTTTTTAAAGGAAATGAAAGTAAAAATAATGCATTTATTTATGTATCATCATCATCATCATCATCAGCCTGAATCTATCCACTGCTGGATGAAGGCCTCTTCAAGTTGCTTCCACTTCTCTCGGTCCTGTGCATTGCGTTGCCACGTACTTCCGCAGAACTTTATCATTTCATCGATCCAGCGGCCTCTAGGTCTACCTTGTGGACGTTTTGTACTTCTTGGATACCACTGGATGACTAGATTTGTCCAACGATTGTCTCTTCTTCGAGCTATGTGTCCAGCCCATCTCCATTTAAGGCTTTTAATAAACTCTATTACATCGCAAACCCTTGTCTGCTTCCTTATCCACTCATTCCTCTTTTTGTCCTTTCGCGTTATGCCCAGCATGCACCTCTCCATACCACGTTGTGCTACTCTAAGTTTCTGGATCTCTCTTTTACTTAGGGTCCATGTTTCACACGCATATGTCATCACGGGAAGCACACACTGGTTGAACACTTTGCGCTTTAGGCACAGTGGAATTATTTATGTATATATTTGAATAAACTATTGTAATTTTGCTTGTGGTAGAAAATATAATATAATAGGTATACCTATTATATTATTTAATTTATTTCGAAAATTCTTATTTTTGTACGACGAAGAACTTTTTCGAATGAACATCCACAGACATCACACAGAGACGAGATAGTTTTCCAGTCGACTAAGAATCCATTTTCCCTGCCATTTCAACCAGAGTTAGACTACGTTGTATAGTCAAGTTTAACGGTTTCAAATAGAAACATGTTGCGCAAAGCGGTCTATCCTATTTCTCACTTAAATTTTGAACACATATAATCGATCTATCAACTCTCATTTGTTCGAACTCAAACGTTATTAAATGACAATATTATAAAATGTTCTTATTACAAATATGTTCGACTTCTTTGATTTAAAGATGGCATAACTTTATCGTTCACCATAGTGTAGTAGCGGACAGAGTAACCGACTCTAAATCAGTGGGTTCGAATTCCACAGACGAATCAAATTTATTTTCTGTTTTTCAATGTTTATTATTTAGATTCAGTAGATAAAATCAAAATAGTGAAAAATAAGAAATCATTATTCTTAAAAATAGTGAATATTCAGATAATCTCGATTCTGTGTAGTCCCATATTATGCTCTCTAGTATGAACGTAGTAAATTGTTATTTTATAAATTCTATGTGAGTATGAATTGACTATGTCAAATGAACCATACGGAGAAAAGGAATGTGTCGAATTAATGCCCCGTCGTGGAAACGTACAGTTTAATCGTTTAAAAACTGTTAATTCTATTATAATTGAGTTATTTATGTTGACATCTATTTCGGGAAATAAACCTGTTTACGAAATGATACTAAGACAACTAATTTTATAAACTTAAAACTAAATACTTACATATAGCATCCAACAAAATTTAGAAAAAAACGTGCATTTATGCGTTTATCTATGTTTATTATTTCGTCCATCAGTAGCGTAGTTGCCATAATTAATAAAATTATTTTTATAATACTTTATTGCACTATAAAGATTTAGTTCTACGCATATAAAGAGTACAAATTAAAAAGATAAGACTATTAAATTGGTTCACATCTACATTAATTCAAAAATAGATCAATAATAAATGAAAGCGAAGATTTAAAAGTGTTTTGTATTTTTTGAAACTATATTATTTAATAATGCAAGCCTGGTTGTGTTTGTTACCAATCAATAATGTTTTTTAAAACAAAAAATATTACGAGTATGTTTCATAAGAAAATGATACTTATATTAAATATTACTATTGAAATCTAGTCGTTTGAAATAAAAGATCATTAAAAAACTTAGAAAAAGCGATATTAACATAATATTATCTTAATTTAATTAAAGCATGATTAATTCATATTATTTTATTGTACATAAATAAGCAATGTTGCATAGTAAATATTAATTAATAACAGAGCGCAATAAATATTACATTAGCAGCAATTTGAAAATAATATAATATTATATTATTTTTATTCGCATTTTCGTTTCAGGCCATTTCAATACGCACATATCTATTTTTGATTTAAATCATGAAATAAAACAAACACGAGTTAATTAACAATCCTGCAAAGCCTTTGTGTCTACACAATTAAAAACTTATGAATACTATTTTAATACGTCATATTGTTTGTCTATGTACCGTTGGTTCAGTTTATCCGCGTATGATTTTTTAATGAAAATAAAAGCTTGAAATTACTCGGTCAAATTTAAATTTCGTATGATAAACTGATAAACTTTGGATGGAAAAAAAATATTAATTTAGTATTCACCACATATTATATACCAGACATCAGACATAATATAAACATTTTACTAGTTAATAATTGCTTAGAATTGATTAAAAAATATGTATTTAATGATAATATAGCTTGAATCATATACCTACGATGTTAATCTTTTTAATTCTGAAGAATGAAACATGCATTTATAATTCATCATTATTTCAGAGTCTAGAATGTAATTATATTTGAAACAGTTGAATAGCTGACCTGAAATTAATTGTCGGCAACAATATTCCAAGATAATATACACATATTAATAAAAAATACATTTCATCAACTTCAGTTCCATGATGGCCGAGCGGTTACGTATCCGGTTAGTAAATCGTAAATCTTGAGGTCAAATCCCGAGTCTGACAGTTGGTTTTCAAGGTGTTCTTGAACCTAATAGGTGGACCAAGTAGCACTAAGATCTATTTCTGATTAAAAATCTATTACGAAACCCCTTTATGAGGCGGCCGAGACCACGTCGGATTGTAGAGACTAGAGATTTGTATTTTCAAATTGTGTATGTTCAATAGGTAAAAAAATGTTATATTCTTAAATCTTGTGAATTATTTGTGGAATAAAAAATAGTTAATCAAAGTATCATGTTTAGATGTTGGGGTCGCAGATGACCGGCAAATAATTTTGAACACTTTTCTGGACTATAATAAGTAAAAGTTCATTATGTAATATAGATGTAATGACTTTTTTTTAAATTTTATGTAGGTATATTTTTGGCAGAAAGAAAAAACATGCTTTCATTGTATATCTATATTTTCATAAATTATTAAGCAAGGGAAAAAACATTATTTTAATTTATTTTTATTTTTAAATTGTTGCAATATTTTTTTAATCACCTAGTTTTGGAACCCATCAAGTAAGTGTTATAGTGAAAAAAAAATCATATAAATCTCTTTAGTTATAAACCAAACTCTTTAAAGATAACTATATTAGGTACAAAAAGCTATCATTCGAAATGCGTGATGAGAAATAATCCTGACACAAATCCAACACGAAATACTGCATGGTCGAAATGGACATGATTTCAGTGCACGAGCTTTCGCCTCAACCTGTCACAAAACACCTATCGGTCCCCGACCGTTAATTAAGCCTTATTACGTCGCTACTGATTGGCTTTAAGCTCTGACAATGAGAGTGCATCGAAACATCATTATATTATATGGATGTATAGGATTTTGCTGGATAACTAAGTAAGTGTCTGATTCATTTAACTAAGCGATGTGATGTGGTTGTTGTTGAGCAAATTACGTATTGTAAAATTGAAAGATTTTGACTGTGGAATCTTTGATAAATAAGTAAACATTAATTAAACATAATATTATCTCATTATAAACTTTGATATAAAAGTAAATATACAATATTTTGAAGGAAAACATATGAACATTTTTGTCGATTTGGTTATGGTTGAAATCTCTCATCATTCAATGAAAACCGTTCAGGCGATCATTTATGGGCTTCCCCAGGGTGAAGATTGTATTTACAGATTTTTGTTTTTTTCTTTCGAGAAATGAATATTAACCACTTGCTCAACCTACTAGGTCCATACTCTGTGTCCAAACATACATTGAAAATCCGGAAATAGAAATATATTATACTGATGCTTGTAAATAGAAAATATCAGCGTATTTTGATATTTTATGTTGGTTACTTATTTTATGTTAATTTATTTATTTAATTTACATTATAACAAATATTACCCTTACAAGGGAGAAGAAAAAACATACTTATACAATTTACGTTATTTGTGATGTAATGCTACTGTTCATGTAAATAATTATAGTTTTGTTTTAATACTATAAGGCGTTTTTATTTACCATAATAATGTAAACTTTGTTATAATTTAATTTTTTAGTGAATAAATTTATTTATTTGTCTAATTTTCCAATTTATAATATTTCTACTATTATAATTAAATAATATTTATTATTATAAAAATATTTGAGTTAATAATATTTTTATTGTAAATGTTAAACAATTAAAAAGTAGCAGATACTAAAATGTGTTATTTCCTCTAAATATCAAACATCTCACCAATGATAAAAATATAAATTATGATTTTAGCAGCTCAATCTGAGCGCAATGAGCAGAAAAGCTTCAAAAGAAATTAATAAAACAAATAATCTCATAAATTCTAGCACAATGTCAACAACCTGGGGTAGTTTTTTTCCTGAAAATTTTAAAAGCACAGTGCTTGCTTTGTGTACTTTTGAAGCCGGTGAATAAAAAAAATATGAAAGCGTTTTTTCAACTCAATAATCAAGTATGTATACCTACTTGAACATTACAGCGCTGAACATTTATTTACCTCCAATTAATATTATTCGTTCAAATTTAAGGAAATCAACAAAAGACAAGCGATAAAAGAATTGTTTCAAAAATTGGAAAAAAATAATCATTTACCTTGTACGTTATTTACTTAAACGTGAATTTTGAGACGTAATTATTTTATTATTATTATTTTTAATATATTTTTTAATAATCTATATTCACATTATTTAAAAAAAATGATGTCATATTTTTCCTAACTTCTTTGTTAATGGGGGAGACCTACACAAAAATTAATTTAAATGCCAAACGTTGCTTCATATTTTCATTAAATTTCTCAGGGGTACAACTGGTCAACATATTTCTTATGTTTACTACATTTTGATTTTCCAGAGTTATATGTATATGTTTCACAGAATATGTGAAATTGCGTATTACATGAAATCGGAAAATTTTTGCCTAATTCATGAAAAATGCAAGCCCGATGCCTTAATTATGAATTAGGTAAATTATCTGCCCATTGCGTGAATTCGGCAGGGTATGGAATTCTTAAACTGTCAACATGACAGAAAAAGTAAATTTAATACGGATGGTTTTATTAGTTATAATTGGACATAATATAATATTATTATTAGGTTAGGTTAGGTTAGATTAGGTTTTGTATCTCTGAATTCAACTGAATGCCCATTTTAAGGTTAGCTAACAACTGTCAACATACTATCGAATTATACAATCACAAACAAACACTCGACCATTGTCTGATACCCAAGCAAGAATCAAATCGCGAAAATACATTTTAATAAAATTCTTCCGTTATCATATTATAGTTCTAGATTTTTTTTGGGCATCATGAATGGATATGAACGTCATTGTATTTATTGATTGGTTTATTTTTATATTATAATCAATGACATTTGACACATTTGGTTAGTTTGATTAGTTGCAAAAAACACCACCGGAGCGCCACCATCTATTTTGACCAATGCATGAGCATTTGACACATTTGGTTTGGTTGCAAAAAATACCACCGGAGCGCCACTATGTAATTTGCCCAATGCATGAACTAGGCAGAAAAATTACTGCCAAATTCACGCACTCAAGCAGATATTTTGCCTAATTCATGAATAAGGCAACGGGAGTGCATTTTTCATGAAATAGGCAACATTTTGCCGATTTCATGTAATACGCAATTTCACACATTCGGCGTAACATATATAAGAAATAAACTATGCGCAGGTGTAAATGTATGTACTATGGAAAGGTTATATTGTATATAGATACAGTCGTTTCAGGTTTGGGTATATGTTTGATTAAATATCGTGGAATGATAAGATAAGAAACGACACGGTATTAAAGATAATGAAAAAGCAGTTAGAGACACACATTAATGTGAAAACTTGAGTATTTTGTAGATTCGATGCGTAAAGAGCTTATAAGAGCTATATATAGATAACAGATAAAAATAGGTCTGGACAGAACGCAAATATCATGACTGTAGAATCTAAGAACACAGTACCAAGAGCAAAGATTTGTTGCTGCGATTAGTACGCTCAATTATGGAGATCGCTTTCGTAAAGGAGACGACAATCAAAGTAAAAGCACAGAGGTTTTGTCGTTCATTATTTTCAGGCTTTGTGTATAGCAACAATATTGCATGTATAAAATATTTAAATTTTTTTTTGTAGAATATTATCAAACTAACACTTAATGGAAATTTCTTTAAAGTCATACATATATTACATTTTATTTTTATAAACTACAATAACTATCGTTTTTTGACACGCCGATTTTGCCTTTTGGTATCTGAATGACGTATGACGATTTGGCGCCGCCACCTGGACGACACCAACTAAACATCACTACAACTGGACGCTGCACAGATGAATGAAATGTACGTTCGAGTAGATTACAGTTTGAATCGTTAAGTAAGATAGTCTTATATAAATCATCTACTTTAATAATGCTACGTTTATAATAGCGCTTGTACACGTGAATAGATTTACTGGCAGCGATAGTGCGTATTTTAAACTATCGTGACAATAACTGTTTACACGTAAAAGTCCTGACTGTCTCTCCAATCTCATTCTTCAAGAGTGAGCGAGACGCGGTGTTATCATTTTATGGTACTATTTGACATGTAGTGAAAATCGGTTAACCTCAAAATTTGTTTGTAGTTCGTTTTTTTGCCGGCAGATTTGCCACTATCGTTCTACTGTGCAGGCGCAGATCGAAAAATTCTCAACTGTCGCATGAAAATTTAGAAGCTTCCAAACTTACTTGATTCATGCATGCAATCTTGCCAACTGTAGGATAGTACATGTTTACACGTACATTTTCTTGTTATGGCTACGATAATACGTACTGACAACAGTAAATTTATGCACGTGTAAACGGGATATAACGCTTACTGCAAATATTCGTGTCGATGGTGTGCTTTTTCATGTCAATATTATCACGAACCGTCGCGATATTTCAAAATAATTGCTTGAAACGCATTAATATTTCATATGTTTCAACAAACATTACACTGCTACTGTATTGCACAAGCTTTCAAAATATCCACAGATTAATCCTTAATTGTGTTTTAAAGAAACTTTTAATGTAACTAATATTTACTATCGATCGCTAGTTCATATAGGATTGAAGAAGATGAGTAAGTTTTTGAAGTATGCTATATTATGACCCATCAATGGTAATAGTAAAATAAAATATGATAGTGATTTACCATTTAATACAAACTTAGATGACAAAATTCAATATAAAATCATTAGTACAGGAACGACTTTCAATACCGCTCATCAACTACCAGCAGTCATGTAATACATATTATTTTGCAATGAAGAATGACTGTGTAATATTAGTTATGTTGGTGGATTTTTATTGTAAAAGTTTAGTATATAGCTTTTGCCGGAAAGCACTCGAGTACCTAATTTACTATTTGTTTTACATCAGCGTAATATTTTCATACCGCCATCTACTGCACCACTTAAACAATATAACGGTTGGTTTATGTGGAACTGCTGCAGTTTATGTATATTATATTAAAACTAGCAAAGTGCTTGGTAGCAGTGTCACCTGTCAAAATTACTGGAAACCGATTTTTTTTCTCTCTCACCTTGCCCCTTTTAATTCGTCTTCTCCTTTTCTCTCAGACATTTGAATATATGTCATGCAATGTTCTGTCTTACCTAACCACTATATTATTAATATAATCTCTTTCCCTTTCTTACACATATTTAGGCATTTTTTCTCTTACCTTACCCTTATTAATATATAGTGTCTCACTCTTTTTCTCTCTCGCTATCTCCTGCACAGTTTCGTAAATGATTTTTTCTCTTCTTCATATAAATCATGACAAATCTAATAGAATGTAATATTTTTTTATTATTCATTCAATGATTACGATTATTCCTTGTCTTAATTTCATTTCTCAGAATTAAAAAAAAAATGTGCAATTTGACATGTTATGTACAAATCATTGATTTACTACTACTACTACTTCACCCTGTTACGCCCCAACATTCGCGCCACTTCACTCGGTGCATCGCCAACTCTCGCGCCTCTCGCCATGTCAGACCTGTAGCGCGTAGGTCGCTTTTGTAGCACCGCTGCAGGGTGAGGAAAAGCCACAAAAGGCAACCGAACCCTCAAGGCTGTGCCAAAAAGGGTACGAACTGACGCATTCTCCGGCAGCATCCGGAACAAATGTCTCAAATTATAAACTTCATGAAAATACTATAATTTCAACAAGTGTTTTCTTTATTCATCACGGTTAAAATTGTAGAATATCTCAAAATATTCAAGCTTATCATATCTACACATCAACATACTAAGCCAAAATAGCGTTAGTGATTACTTGCATGAGATTTTTATGGTTTCTCATATAATTTTCAATAACTACTCTATCAAAAAACTGTTTTTCTTTATGGAAGAATAACTTTACTCTTGCTGATACTCTTTTGGGATACTGAAGATGATATTTTTTGAAGATCTAACATTCTAATCCAATAAACAGTGCATTTCACCATAGCAATCTTCATGATTTTTTTGCTTAAAAATATATGGATACGTATACACTACTTCCGAGTAAGTAAGAATATACGACAATTTAAATAATATTTTTCTTTATTAAAATTAACAACTTTTCAGTTATTTATGACATCTTACATCTCCGGTACAAAAAAATCACGTGAATATATTGTGTAATTTCTTGTTTGACGTCATGCATACGTCATAGCTGCAAAGGGATTCAAATGTTATTCACCTGTTGTAGAAGAGCTTTGCTTGGTTCTCGGAATAATGAGGGGTCGTTCAAATACACGCCGCTCTCCAGCGAGTTGTTTGCCAAAGGTCTGACTTGGAAACGAACAGCGTTGTCAAGAAAAAATAATATAAAACGATTTGCTGTTTTGCTTAAAAGGGTATTTTTCATTGTGGACATACGGATAAGTACTTGTTTATACTAATAATTGATACTAATCCACATACAGACTAGTATAATATTATATTTGGAGTTATTTTCTAATTATGTAGATAAGTTACATTCTTAAATCTTATAAATAGTTCATTTAATGAAAAAAAAAATAGTTTATATACTCTTTTGTGCAGTTATAAATTATTATTACTTAATTAATTTCCTTGTAATAAAAAACTAATTTACATTAATTTAACTATGATAGGGAAATACGAATTTCTGTTTAGTTATTTATATGGCCATGATTTAATGCATAATTGACCGTGGGGATAAATTCGTTATAATAGATTAATATTTCGAAAATAAAATGGTTTATAATACTCATTTAATTTATTATACCCGTCATTGGATTTTTTTACAAATATAGTATTAAGTTTTTAATAAACCATTTATTTTATTCAACGAATAATCCACAAGATTTTGAGAATGTAACATTCCATAATATATTGCACATACACAACTTGAAAACACCTCAAATAATATACCCACTAAAAAAATCATATTTGAAAAAAATACTATGCTCGACGGGATTTAAGCCCGTATAACCACTGGTATCGCGCCAAAAACGCATTAACCAGCTATGCTACGAGCCTCCTATCTAATAACGACAATTTAAACTAAGTACGTCATTCATGAAATAATGATTATCGAATTGCGTTATTATTGACTATCACATTTGGCTAATGCACAGTTGGCGCGATACCAGTTATACGGGTTCAAATCCTTTCGAGTATCGTATATTTTTCAAATATGATTTTTTTTAGTGGGTGTGTTTAGATAGGTGTTTTCAAGTTGTTTATGTTATTTATGTTCATTGTAATAAGTGTTAAATAATATGAAAAGAAACTATCCATTTGTCTGTTCCATTGTCTATTATATATTTTTGAAGTTATACTTCTTTAGGCGCGTTTGGAAAATCAGATCAGAGTGTATTTTTGGCGTGTGACATTTAACACATAATTTATTTTGTCACAAAAATAAACGCACTCGATTGGATTCGAACCACCGATTGTTCGGTTATCAGCCGAACGCACTACCATTACGCCACAGTACGATACTCCAATCGTGACGATTGTACAGTATAATATTATAGTTAAGAATTGTTCCGTTGCCTAGGCAGCGAATTTATTATTGCCGGTCATTTGCATTTCCTTACGTAAACAAACTATTAAACGTCATAGTGGCAGTTGTTACTTTAAAAATAAAAAACAACCGTAAATAATTATATAATTTAGTAATATAAGTTAAAGTGTATAGAAATAAACCAACGGCGTTCCAATAAGCTAAGCGAACAGTCTAGGTTATCACAAGTTTTGTTTTTGTTCTGTTACGCCAAAGAAGTATAACTTCTAACGCGCGTACATGCGTACACACACCGATGTTTTTCATTTTCATTTCTAATTTCTACATAATATTATTTATTTCTTCTAACTTTGTAAATTTTTACAAAGGAACATTTGAAGAAGTGTAAATATAAAATAAAAGAAATAATAAGAAAAATCTTTTTGAATGAAGCGAATAGTTTCATAGTTGGGTATTAAATATAACATGGAATGACTCAATTTCATGGTAGTAAAATTATTCCATAAAGTTAAGGCGTTCATTATCTTTGTCTTAATAACATGGTTGTTTGAACATACTGCTGTTAAATCATATTAGGTAATGAAATTTTAGACATAGGGAACCTAGTTTTATGCGATCATGTTATTGCTCCATCTAGTCTAGATAATAATCTTAGTTATATGAGAGAGTATGAGAAACCAAAATATAACATCTACCACACCGGCTTACGTTAATGCTATATCTTAGTATTATCAATACAATTGCGTATTTGATATCTTAAACAAACCAGTTAGTGGTTGGAATTAATTAATTATTGGAATATTATCAAATCTAAATACGAAGAACACAATTATTATACAAGCACAGTTATCGTCATAATGCTGTATCTAATAATGGTTAAGAGTGAATTATGAATAATACTAATAATTTGGTGAAGAATTTTTTATTTAGAAAAATATAGACATAATGGATAATAAGATTATTTAGAGAATTAATATATATGTAGGTACCTGTATTATCATCTGTCATTTATAAAAATAGTCAGAAAATAAACTGTACGGCAGAAAAAAACGCTAGATTTTCTCAAAAATCCAAAAAGTATGTAGAAACTGTCATTTAAGAGCATATATAAATGAAACGGCAAATAATTTTTAACAATAGGTGGGACGAAATTTCGCATCATCGCCAAACACCGAGCAGCGTTTTAGGTGAGAGCATGTCGATTTTTTTTTGTGATGGCGTCGTAAGAATATATTCTTATATTGTGTAAAGATAACTAAAAAACGTTATTCTGTACTCGAAAAATTATGTTTCGTTCGGTACGCGTCATTAGCACATTCCACGCGTCGCATAGTTACGATATTTTTAGACCATGCCTCAGCTGAGGTATAGCTTTAAGACGCATAAGTGAAACGGCAAATAATTTTCAACTATAGGCGCGACGAAATTTTCTGGCATTCGGGGAGAGAACGTCGAGCTGGGAACACGTCGATTTGTTTCGTGATGGTGACGGGGGTATTCATCCTTAAATCGTGTAAAGATGACTGAAAACGTTATCCATTTACTTGAAAAAAAAACATGTCAATGAATATATTATTATTGTTACTTATATAACAATAAACAGAACATTAAATGGACGCATGTTGGATTTATATGATAAATTACATTTCGTTTGGCATGCGTCATTTGCACCCGCGACCCGTCATCCGCGCATCGCCTAGCCACGATCTTTTTAGACCCTGCCTCAACTGAGATATAGCCTTGTTACAATTATTAATATTGATTTTACGAGAACAAAGATCGAAAAAGAATTTTTAACTAATAAAATATATTTATTTCATTTTTAACGTATGAATGAGGTATGAAAAATTGGTATACTGATTTTCAATAAAATCTGGTTATTGGATATTCTAGCTTTATTATGCGTAAGTTTTAAGTGGTTTGCGGCGTCGGAAAACGCTAGATTTAACGGCATACGCCAGATGCAAATTTTGCAAACTAGATATTGTCTATTTTTTTTAAATGCTAGGCAGGCAACAAAAACGCTAGGTTGGCAACGCTGATTAAGACAAAGAAATACGTGGATTACATATTTCGAGTACAACTAAAAAGTACCTATGTATAAAGGAAAATCCTAGAAACTGAAGAATAATACTAAGAACAATAAATAAAAAGAAAGTAATAACTTGTTTAATGCACTAAAAAGTATCTAACAGATTATTCTACTCAATAATAGTGGTGATATTTAACTGATTAGTAACCAAATATACATTATATATACATATAGATATTATGTAAAATTGGTTCTATAAAAGTTAGGTGTGTAAAACAGACGCTGCTTCTCAGTGTAAAACTTTCATCGAATCATTGATTTTGCTGTAAAATAGAGGTTTAATTTGGAGAATTTTCATCGACGCTGGAACTTTTCATTCGAACGGAATCACAACTTTTGTTTTACTTTCAACCGTGTAAAAATAATCGTTGAATTGAAAATATTGGTTTTGTGAGAATTCCTGTTGGTTAATGAATGTTAAAAGTTTTCAAAATCATACGTAATATTAGCTGTAGAAATGTTTAAAATAATAAATATGTTATTTATAAGGAATGCTCATATTTCATTTAAACATGGTTTAACTGCAATATTATTTCAATAAGTATGCGAAGGATGCGATGTAAGTAGTGATATATTTTTAATAATCATTTCTGTAAAGCATGGTCGCTAAATTATTTATGCACTACCTACTAGAAATTTTACAAATACTCACACACACTACCATAAGCATCCAAATATAGGAAATTTGTTCCGTTTAATTGAATTTAAAAAAAAAAACAAAAAAATTAATTAATGTTTATATATAAATAAATATATATGGAGAGTGGTAGAGATTTTACCCAAGTTTACAACTGACATATTGTATAATATGGTCATTTTGAGAGCATAGATAAAAAAATCAGACGGAAACGCAGTTGTCAAGGGTGCTTCAATATATAGACATTACGAGACACGCGTCCGTTCATAAAATGTCAAGTTAAAATTATCACTATAAACCTGTACATGTACATCATAGATTAATATATTTTTATATACCCTGCCAACTAATATCACCTGAAGTGTAATTGTGCTTTATACGAAATACAACACTATAAAATGCCCACGCCCGTTTCCTTTTGCAAATGCCCATATAATATTACATCTACACATCTAAACGCAATCTGTCCGAACATATTATATTAGCAAGGTAGTTGACTCTGTACAACAACTACACCCCCAATTGAGTATAAACCTAGAAGTAAATAGCTGATAGTATATTAGAAATATATGAAATAAAAAAAGTCAATTTATGGTGGTAGGTATGACGAGATTGCTCGCAGAACCAAACTAACTAGCAAGCAATGACCTCCTATTGTGTCTTAAGCGTAAAGTGTTCAACCAATGTGTGTTAATAGTGCTCACGTATTTGTATGAAACATGGACGAGTAGCGTAATATGGTACAAAAGGGTGCATGTTGAAAGAAAGAAAGAAACCAAAAAAAAAAAAACAAATGGTTAATCAGGCCGACAAGAGTTCGTGATATGATAGAAATCACCAAGCAGATAGGCACGATATGTCGCTTGACAAGTGAAAACCGCTGGACAAATGATGTCATACTCATACCTAAGAACACTATATGACCACAGGGACTCCCCAAAACCCGATGAATCGATGAAATCATAAATTACGGTGGTCGTATATAACAGTAAATAAATAGAAAAAGGAGCTAGGAGAGGCTTTTGTCCAGCATTCTACTCTAGCTTATGGTGATGATATTTTACACAACTAACTTTATTTAAAAAAAAAAACACATCAAAATTTGAAATACCTTGGTCTATGTTGAAAAGGTATAGTATCAACGTTTAGATGTTTTTTTTATCAAAATATATATACATAATATGAAACGAATGGCTTTTCACATCAAAATCTTTGTTGTCAAAACATTAGAGGCATTTCCTATTAGGTGGCTTAAAGCTGTATTAGCCGGTGACATGCGAATTAACGTATGAGCTATTTTACATGGCTGATGAAAAAGAGCAATTTCGGGATGGCTTAATTTTATTTCACGTGCAGCTTTCGCAAAGCTTTGCCACAGTCGCCAGATGTCACTGTTATCAGGTGAGTGCACACAATCCACATTCTGTTTTACCTACGTTTTCATAAACAATGGAAGTGTGCCTCAAAACACAAACAAACGGATAAATATATTAAAATTTAATATGACGGTGAATTTTCAGTGCATAAAAATAACACAGCAGAGCGTTCAGAATAATATTACGAGTATAAAGTATTATTTTTAGTGTAGATTTTCTGTAAAACTTTTATAATGTTTTAAGACCCTACGAAGTATAATATATTATACTAAAGGTCAAACTACACTTTCTGACTCTCATGCCAATCGCCCCGATCGTTAAATGTAATTTTTAGATCGTTTCTTGTTGTGGCTCATAGCTCGATGATTACCGTACATTTTCGACAATCATTGGCCCAACTGTCATCGATCATTGAAAGAGTCATGAGTGAAAAATATGAATTATTATCTTATATTTTGGCCACAACTCTAGAAAACGATTCAAAGTGACAGTTCACGATCGGGAGTGATCGGAGAAGACTATCGGCGTGAGAGTTTACTGTCAATCAACTTGATACAACTTGTACCACAGTATCGAACTTTTTTTAATCAATACACGAGGGGTAATTAAGACTTAATACTTTTGCCACGATGGCCGAGCGGGTTAAGCGTCGTCCTATGATGTCGTGGGTCCCATGCTCGAATACTAGGTCTGGAAAAGACCAGTGGCGAAGGGTGGAGGTAGGCTGTTAAGATCCGACATAAATTGTGCACACAAAACTTTGTCAGTCAATAATTGTATATGCTTTCATTGAACTCAGACTATAGTGTGCAGATAGTATTTGTTAGTTTTAAAATTCAAATAAAAAACCCTGCATAATTCAAACCATAGTAGATAATAGTCAAAAAATATTTATTCATCTGCAAAATATCTAAAATTATGCCATTAAACCATATATAATTTTAGATATGTCATAGATAGAAGAATATTTTTATTGATTATGGTTTGGTGTGACAAGGCTTCATAATATCAGGGCAAATTTACAAAAAAAAACTAACCATCACCATCTGTAGTATGTATTCTTAATTCAACGAATACAACATAAGTATCACGATATTATATAACTATTTTTGTCAGATCGTCTATAGCATACCTAAACTATTGTGATTTGGTTTAGGCAGGGTTTAATTGATTTTTAAAAACTAACCAACACCATCTGTAAATTGTATTCGGATTTCAATGAAAATAAATAAGTACGACTGACAAAGTTTATTGTGCACTATTTATGACAAATCTTAACAGTCTACCTCCACCCCTCGCTACTGGAAAATACTACGTATTGTTTTTTTGTGTTTGGACCTAATAGATTGAGCAAATGGCTAACATCCATTTCTTGTAAAAACAAATCTGTTAATACAACCTCCATTCTGTGGAGGCCCATATGATCCTCTAAGGATAGTGAAGTAGTAGTAGTATATCATCGGCTTTACAATCGTGTGTGAGTGCCATATACATATAATGAACGGGTCATGCATGATAGATATACTGACATTCATGAAATCGGAAAACAAGCAAAAGTCTCCTCATACAATATGGAGTGATAGCGCCAAGTTAGATTTAAAAACCTTGGACATGCTAAACTGGATGGAAATGGTTTAGGACAGACCTGAATAGAAGCAGATGCTAAAAGAAGCCAAGACACATTATTATCGCGACATGACTCGACCATCTTCATGTTTTATGAACATATATATATACATTATGACACGTAGTCGAGTATCATATGTATATATATATTATACTATTACATATCCGTACAGCGTATATCGTCATTGCTCTGGCAGAAGACACTAATTCGAAAAAATGACATTGAGTTAGTTATACCAAAATGTTCCTTATTTCAAACTTTACCATCTGGAAACCTTCTTAATAAATAAACAGTCTTTATTTTAAAGTCATCCTTTTTATGATTACCTACTTAATAAACTCACATAATAGACCATTTCAAACATTTTAACAACTTCAAAGTCAAATTACTCAAAACTAGTATTCCCCAGTTAGTGTGTTCTGCCAGAACAGAGACGATATTATAGAGCCTGTATATGTTAAAAAAATCAAAATCAGTTGACTAATACCGACCTCTATGTAGAAATATAAAACTATTTTATTCAATATATTTTGTGATATAGGTACAGACTACAGATATCACAAATGCATCTATTATAAAAAATTTAAAACTCTTTTCAATCATAATTGAAGAGTTTAATAATATTTTTAAATATTTCGGTCTTTAGGATATTGTTTTAATGTGTGATCTACCTCATTATTCATAACTACTGACGTCGGTTGTAAATATGTATACTGTTATTATTGGGTGTCAGTAATAATTATAATTTTTTTATAATATATCATTAAATGTATTAATAACTAAATGACCAACGTTAATAATATATACCCTAATGTTCATTAAACTACAATTAAAACAAAAAGTTCTACTTGATGTTAATTAATTTTCTTTTGAAATAGGTCATTCAACTCTTATAAGGCTACATCCCTCGAGGATTTCACTCAGTAGGTAGAACAGCAAACCCTAATAAAGATTCACAATTGTTTCGTGGTCTGTTTATTCAGTGCTTTTAAGGGCTTCTTACAAATCGCATCACGGAGGGAGGCTTTGATTTTACTCAGTCGCGCTTCATCAAATGCGTTTAAAGTACCCTGCAAGTGTTTTTACAATGAGATGCAGTCCCGACACGAAAAAAGCTTAAAGCTCTACTTGTAAAAAGAAAGCGTTAAAATGTTTATGCAAGATTTAGCATCCGCATTGTTTTTCTATTTATTTAATTACATTTACATCTACAAGAGTCTAAAGAAACATTGTAAACACAATTGAACAAAAAAAATATGCGATTATTTAAATATTACTGATTTCACATTTACTCGTACCATTTCAATTGACTATACTTCACTATACGGATAATTGCACGCGCGGAAAGATATGAAAACTTATTTAAAAAAAATATTACCTCTTCAATGGCATATCTATCACTCAAGTCAAGTAGGTTAACAAATATGTATATGTCTACGATAGCCGAACAGTAACATATCATGATGTAGTGTGTAAGGCACTGGATACACACTCGAGAGCTTTGCTTTAGATTCCCGGTAAGGTCACGATATATTTATGTAATTTAGTATATTACATAATTATATATGTTTTTCTATCCAATAATTCCGATGAATGGACAAAATAGCCTAAGTACCTAAGTGACTAATATCCATTTATCGTAAAAATAAAACTCTGTTAATATAATCTCCACTCCCATATTATGATCCTTTTAGGATGGAACATGGTAATACGTTTACAGCAAATTCCTATATTCGAATGGATGTATGTATATAATAGAAGAACCGTCTGAATAGTATTTTCAAAAATGACCTCTCACTATGCCTAATCCGTTAACTGTTCAACCATGAGTGATATACGTATTATCGTATGAATGCAGCGGTGATTTTATTTGACGCAAATGATGCAACTGATTCGCCAAAAAAAAATTATAAGGGGCCTCTAAACTGGTCAAATCACTTATAGAATTATTAAATTATACCAAAATCTATTAAAGATGCAAATTTGTGGTAAATTGATGATTTTATTTTATTAATATTAAGTATCTGTTTAAAAAATATTTCAAGAATGCTCAAATTAGTGACACCCTTTAAGAGTAGGCAAACCATGTGTTGCTAAGAGACATCAAATTAACGTATAGATTGACATTGTATATACCTACTTACATATTATTTGATAGTAGATTTCGTGAACGTGAAATCATCAGTTTTATCGTAGAGGGGCCCTACGCCACTATATGAATGTAAAATACAATGCGGAAAAGTCCAAAAAATAAACCAATGGATAATATCGCTGAAAGGAGTGTGCAATATAATATATGTTAGTAAAATTACAGTACGCCGAATATGTCGCTCGGCGAGTGTACAATATTATTCAATGAATAAATTGCCATAAATATAGCGTTACCTACATACCATATGTTACTTTAAATGGATCAACGTCATACTAATTAGATTCAGTAGAGTAAAAAACTGAATGAAATCGGGCATAAGGCGACTTTCGGTTGATGATCATTATATAGAACACAATCAGTTTTTGAATAATCTTTCCATAAAAATGAAATGGAAAATTTCATTTCCCGTTATACTAAAGATGTTATTTTTACATTGAAACAATTTTCTTTTTCGTTAAGATGAAATACGCTATAAGAATATCGGTCAAAATTGGCTATTTTCTTGTATAGCTTTATGTTTCGAATTTCGGTCGAGAAACTGCCTCGGGCATTGGAAGTAATTTGCGAGGACGATCAAATAAAAATAAGATTACATCTTGCTCCTTAGCGGGGAGTGAATACAGAAACTAAACTTTGGACTCCTTTATACTTAGATATTTAAATGAGGCTATAAAATGATGCGATCTTCCCCACAGAACTAGCCAAATTTTCACTTGAAGTAAAGTTTTACGGCTCGGAAGGTCAAGTAGGACAGTGAGTCCTGCTGTTTTATAGGCTCATAATAAATTAACGTACATAATGAAAAGTTTTTTTTATTAGTGTGTATATGGTACTTTATGTTTTTAAGTATTATTTTTATAAAATTTCACGATATTATTAAAACATACGGAGCACTATTTATTATAACATAATACTTAATAAATGAAAGCATCGAATGCTGACCTTATAATATAGTTATGTTTCATTATTGTTAATATTATATAAGCACATGATTGAATATTATGATAACTATGTTCATAAGTACCAGAAAACCGTTTTTATCGTATATATTTTTTAAGATAAAATAGGAAGAAGAATCCACGGTAACAACCCAAAAATACGATAACACATAACGACGAAAGCCTTAAATATTATTCTTAACTTCTTAATCAAATAAAATTCTTATAATTTTTTAAATGATTCAAATCCGAATATCTTTATGTATTGATACAATATCACCACAATTTGGCTATTATTTTTTCACAATACAACACATGTTTCGTTTATAATAGTAAACATCGACAGGTAAGATAAAATTATGTAAATAATTTATAAAGGATCCCAGAAACATACGTAAGTATCAGAAAAAAATCTAGCATAAGTTGCCTCACTGTCCGGGCGAGCGTACTTATCCTTTAAACTACTGATCCATCTGTAAGGCATGCGAATTAATTTTAACAATTACGTCATCCGAGATATTTCAAATTTTGTCAATGAAAAAATAACCAATACTGAAAATATCATATAATATGAAGTTTTTTTTATATCACTGTTAACCATTAACCATTTTTTTTAAACTTATTATATACAAGCTTTAGGAATATTCGATTATTATTAACGAAACTACTTTTTTTTAAATCATGAAAATATAAAAAAGTAACATTAACTATATAATTATTGAATGAATAACCTAAATAAATGATCAATATAATACTGCCCTCAATAAATACATATCTTTTACTCCATACAATGTTATTAGGAGATGAATCACTGAGAGGTTTTAAACATAAATGCGTATCTGCATTTATAAAATAATGATATGAAAATGATAATCGTAAAATAAATCAATTTATGAATTAAAAAACAAGACAATATCAAATACTTGAGAAAAGTAATAATTACTAAGGCTACTAGAAAATATCAGTAACTGACGGTTAGACAGAACCAGCTGATATTATTATTGAATAATATTGATTTGGAAATGTCTTATTAAGGCGGAAAGAACCAGTCTTGATCATTATTAAAATTATGTAATATAATAGATTTACCATATTGTATTTAATTTTAATTAATCATTTGAGGTTGCATGTTATATGCGCAGTTATTATCCAATAATAAGTTGGGACAAATATGCACCGAATAATATATTGTATGATAATATCAACTATTTGTAAATATTGTCACAGTATATAGATATACTGGAAACTATTTGTGTGCATTCCAGTTTGGCAATAACACGAGTCAGCCATATTTTATTTCGCTTTGCTGCATAAATTGGCATATCCGAATCTCTCGTCGTTTTTCCTAAATTTCCCGCGAACCGTTTATAGAGCGAGATAAAAACCAACGCAATACTATAAATATGATTTACATGCTCGCTCGGAAAATCCTCGATTTCCGCGATATTACTTGTCAGTCGTTTCTTTCGCCTTTCGAATTTTATTATGTCCCGAGGCCTTCAGGCCGGATGTGAGCCTGCTCTTATTGCCCGCCTCCAAAGTTCGTCTACAGTGATGTTCATTCGAGGCCTACATATTCGTCAACAAGAGAAGTGCATCATCGAAGAGTATCCATAAAATAATGAAATACTACTTTTATTTACTTTTGATATATGAACCATACTAACAGCTAGGTGTTGGAGAAAACCTTTGCCGGAAGACGGAGCCTAAATATAATAAGAAATTGAAGCTGAAAAAATACCACTATAACTGATATAATTGTTATATTATTCAAACCATATAAATGAGAATATTATTTTAAAATGTATAAATATATGTTGTAAACTTTATGAACTCTATTACTCTAAGCGTAATAATAATTTTTATAAAACAATTTTATAGTCTGATACACAAACCGTCATTATTTTTATAACAAAATATTATACAAATACACTGGGGTTTAAGAGACTCTGTGTTTCAATACGACAACATAATATTATGGAAAATTAATTCTGCCAATACAATTATTATGATTATATTAAATTAATACAGTAGGTAGTTATTAAAAATGCTAAGTTAAGAAAATATATACCTCTTAACCTAATTTACTTCGTAGTTTTCTGAATCATATATTCAACATAAACTTTTTTACGAAAATAATAGAAATAAATGACTAGATACTATATACTTAGACGTTAGACTTCATTTAAAAAAAAATGATTTCATTGATATATTATTCGTATGATTATAATGCTCGTATAATATAATCGTAATTTGACAAAAACCACGTATATGTATGCATATTATATAGATGCTATAGAGCTCAACTGAAGTTAGAATAAAGTTTTTAAAAGTACTGCTAGACAATTGTCTGGAAAGCCCTTTTGCAGTTCATCCGCTAAACTTTTTTTACCGGAAGAGGCTCTAAGCATTCGAAGTCTTCAAAATTTATGGTTACGTTTATAGAAAAACAAGAATGACGTGCTCAGTTAAAGTTTTTATGATGATTGAATACCGTCTCACCCACTTCTCTCGAGGACAAAAGGAATTCGTAATAAATTTTTGTTTTGTGACGAAATGCGTACCTATGCACAACGATTGCATTTCATTTCAAAGTATTATTATTTTTTACGAATGCTTTCCCTGCTTTTTTACGATGTATGTGCGTAACGCGAATCACGTGTATGCACCATATCTGGCCGACATCAAGCTTTCAGCTCAATATTGTACATAATGTATAATATAAAATATGTAAGTACATAAATACAGTTAAGTAATTTTTATTTATCGCTTGATATAAAAAATAATAAGTTTAACGAAACTAATCAAGAGGATTAGTAATAGTCATTATTAATTATATTAATAATTGTTTAGTACATTGTAAAATAAACAGAAAATGATAATACAATAAAGATCATTTTAAGAATAATATAGTCATCGTAATTTAGAACAAGAATCAGCATTCTTTTCAGGCTTACGAGCCACATTAATCATTATAGTTTGTATGATAATTGAAATAATTAATAAATTATATTTAAGGACCCCATAAAATGTTAATGATCAGTTATTATTTTAATCTTTAAAAACACAGAAATAATTTTGTTGTAGTTTAAAAATAAAATAAAATGTAAGTGACTGAAATGACTTAGTTAGTACAGCAGTAAACCATTGGCCGGGGATAAATATGTACGTGAAAGAGCGAGTGGGTTTGAAATTTCACAGATGTCCGTTAAGATTTCCGCAGGCATGATAATATACTACAATGATACATTTCATAATTTATTTATAAATTGTGATGCACTCAAGTATCACTGCTGTTTATAATAAGTGAAAATGTGTACTAAAATAATAGTAATAAACATTATTTTCTTTGGAATTATGATATTATAATAACTAAATTATAAAATAGTAATTTAAAAATTTTTATGATGATTCTTTTGTGGAATTAATACTGCAATTTATTCGTCTTTATGTCATATTTTGCTCAGATTTAATTATTATTTATATTATATATATTTCACTTCATTATTATATATTATAACTGTATTAGGTTTATAGCAGAACATAATTAAATATACGAAGGCAGTCTACTTACATTATTTGTATTTAAAGATCAAAGGAGGAATATGAAAATTATACCAACAATAATGTGTAATCAGACGTCTAGCAAAATAGTTGTAGATTCAAATTGGCTCCCGCTTGTTGAATGAGAATCATTATGCGCAAAAGCAAGACGACGTGAAGTGAAACGAAAACCATAGATATGTACATAATATTATGTTGAGTCTTACATGCATCATAAAAATAGATCTATTCCAGCAAACCATATAATATTTATTTTAGAGTAAAGTGAATACGGTTTTCAAAGTATTGTATTGAATAGTTGATGACATTAAAAATAGGAAATTCCGCTTAATTATGTTGTAAAATATTTAAGCAAAGATTTATCGTTCATTTTTGTAGATTTGATTATAGTGTGACAACCAAAATAGCTATCGATTAATAAACCGACCTGTAGAATGTAATATAATTTATATTAATGTAATTTGTGAAATTGAAATGAAAAGTCAAACCGTAATTACAGTTATACATGGATATACATACTGCATGCTCTTACACTATACCAGATATATTAGGTACTATTATTATTTTAGGACATATTGATACTAAAAGTAAATGTCAAGGGGTGATAGAAATTGATATTTGAAACTAAAAAAACTTTCGAAAATATGCACATGGCATCCAATCCATCTATTCAAGATGATTCACAATATATCACCATAGTAAGGAGGCAGCATAAGGGATCTTTTTTTTTTATAAAAATTATTAATTAAGTAATCATCTCCATTAAATTACTTCATTGAGTTAAAGGCCTTGATATTAATAAAAACTAATATGTAAGTATATATCGATACCATAGTTCTATAGAGGAACAACTCAAAAAAACAAATTCCAAGATAATGGCATTTGAATTTTTTCCAGAAGTTCTCATTTTAATTGTAAAGCCTTGATTTCGATGAAAGTGTATGTTTTTTATATTTAATTTAGTGGAATTGATCAATGCACAATGAAATTGTACAATTTAATAAGGAATTAACCAATAGTATTGATTATGTAACGGAATTACTGATTAATCTCAGAAAGGGTTATTTGATTTTATGACACATTGAAGAAATTTTTGACTATTTTTTTTGCTGAATTATAAAGAAAAGACCTTTTTACATCGAATAGCATTCTTAACTCAAAACCTGTAAATTTTGAGTTGTTCCCCTATTGAACTATGATACCGATATATATTTCGTATTATGCATTATTTAACTTTGATATTGGTACGCGCAAATTTCTCCACAGTATTGTAATAACTATATTCGTTCATTCCTAAGCACCCCAATTATATAGTAGGTATCTATTTTTTTTTTTAATCAATTACCATAATGACATATTATTTGAATTATTCTCAGCCTTAAATTGTATGTTAAATATACTGAATAATCCCTTTACCCCCCAACGGCTAATACAACGATAGAATCAAAATAACTCTGCATGTGTACGATAAACTAATGCAAAACATATAGTGCAGACCCAGAAGCGAGGAGTTCGAACCGACAAATCGGATATGGAAATTGCGTCAGATGTAGTCAGTCGGGTTCAGCAATAAATAAGTGCGTCGCGACGGAGATACTTCGAGGCGGTGCACTGCGCTGTGGGGCGTCCTCGGCGTCGCTGTCGCCGCCAAACAGACGCCTACGAAATATTCCAAAGTGAAATATTCAAATATTACCAGAATTAAGGCACTGAATCATGGCCGTGTCTAAATCTATCTAACATCTTATTACATTGCATAAATTCCGCACGTTATATTAAAAATATCTAACTATACAATATTTATGTATGTTAAAATATACCTAATAATATTATTGATCTGTAGAATTATTTTATATGTCTTAATACTTTGGAAGCTGAAGACGCACATGCGCGTAATGACCAGGCGGCCGATCGATGTAATTAACGTGCATTTTAAAGGTGCTAATTAAAATCTCATTATATAGTCAGCAGCGAATGAGTTAATATACACATGTGGCGTCATTATCCATTCCTGTCTATATACTAATAACTAAGCACTATCTAACCTACAACGTACCAATTTTTGCAACCTACTCGAGTACTTATTTTAATTTCATGCTACCATAAAGCTAAACATAGTAATATTATTAACATAATCTCACATGTACCGTATAATGTAGTTGCTCCGTGGAAAACTATATTTTTATTCCAATATTAAGGAAATTTAAAATTTTTATAATATGTTTAATTGAATCTACTGGCACCACGAAGACTGATGGCTACTTCCATGGTCATCACATCCTGAAGCAGGCCTCCCTGTCTATAGTAGGGTTAAAGGCAGTGTGACCGTCTTCAAACGCGATGTTCCAGGTAAAATTAAGGGTATTCCGTGTATTTTTAGCGATTTTTTGTATTATTGAATATACTCATTTGAATTATGGATTTGACACACAATAATCAAAAATCCCATCACACAACGACATATTTTAAAATTGTAATACTCTTAAGGTAAAATAGCAGCGTAGGTGACTTTTTAAAATTCTTATAAAACATTGTGATGTGTGTTTATATCACTTATAAGGTAGACACATCATGCAGGGCCCCCCATATCCCTGCCCCCCAGGCTAAAGCCCTGTCAGCCCCCCCCCTTATGGGGGTCATGGCTACTTCATTATATTAAATTCAATGAAGAAGACCATATCATAAGGTTTATACAATATAAACCCTAGTATGTATATACTTACCCTTTCCCCACCCCTATACCGTGTATGTCCCACCCAAATCCTTACGATATATAATACAAGACTAATTTCCTATACAATAATAATACTTTTATCTACGTATTAGAATTATAAGTACCTAAATGCTAACTGGTTCAGTATATTATTAAAATTTTATTAACTAATCGATATTATGTTCTAAATTTTAAAGTTTTTAATGTCGTGGATGTAGGGAATTCAATTGTTATTTTTTCTTCAATGTGTCAATCGAATCGGCTAATCTAAATGGCTAATATCGTAAAACAAAAATCAGACCTATATGACGTTAGGATCAAACATGGTCAAAAATATATTTTTAACTATGTAGGTCATAATTGTCTTGTACGCTTTACAAAAATCTCTCCACTCTCCCTTTGCACAATATTTTGTATGCATACTTTATCATACAAAGCTCTAAATCGTTTTTTTATATTATACAATGCAAAATATATAAAACATAGTCTTTGCCCTTGACGTTTATTATTTAAAATTAGCATTGTATACTTTATATTCAGAGTGAGTTCACATAATTTGCATGTATTTCAAAAATGTATAAAACGTTCTTGTACATTGAAATGGTACTCATAAAGTTTTATAGTGAAGTCATGCCCGTAGCTCATTTATACTTTAAGTGGTATATTCATTTGAATTTAATTTAATCGTACATAACTTCCTTATTAAAATGCGTTGAATGTTATGTACAGTTTTTAAAAGTATATGAGTTTGCAGAAAATCTATACATAGTACTATTTATAAGAACGCATTAAAAATAAAATGATAAAATAATATAATATACTTCTATATAAGAAATATTCGTTGATTTTTTTTTGTTTTGTGTCACATTTAGGTTGATATTGTTAGTGTAAAATCATAGTAAATACAAAATTCCAGATTTAAATGAGAAACAACTAATTATTTTATGTTACATGTAAATATATATATAAATTAATAAACAAATACGTCATTTAATATAACTATAATCAAATATTTTAGAAACTGTATTGTTTTGTACTAAAGGAAATTTTTGAACCTAGTATGTCATTTGCACATACTATGTTTTTACACTCTATATCCGAATGGTTATTTTTTTGACAATAATTAACTATACCAATCGTTAATGTATGGTAGTTTGTAGGTATAATATAGAATATAATATGTTTTGTAAATATTTTTTGCTATTCTTACATAAATATAGTACAAATATTTTAATAAACGTAACATGAAAGATATAACATTATCCTGGCATTGGTTGGTAGGTAAATTATTAATAGCTAGGTACTTTGATTTAAAATATAAAAGTCGATTTCCAAAACAGTAACGTAATTTAGAATGCACTTCAGTGAGAATTCTCGCAAGAGCCATTAGTTAATTCCAGCACAATAAGACAGGGCACACATAGCTTAGTGGTCAGGCCACATGGGCTCGAATCCCGCTAGGCGTTGTATGTTTTTCAAAAAGATCATCTGTCACAGATGTTTACAAATATTTTGAATGAAACAAAAAGATACGTATTTATTTTTCATCATATTTATAATTAAAGCATATTTTTTGGATTTTTTTGAAGCACAAACAGTGATAATGATAAATAATATAAATATTGATTATAATTGTACCTCCTTGTTCCGGCAACTTCCACGACTTTGCATCGCGTTCGACTCCACCACGAAGGTTGAAGAGTCCAGTATGATGATGAAGCACTTCTAGCCCAACCTTCCTCAGGAAATAGAAGAACCTGAAAAAGAAAAATATTTCAGTAAAAAAATAGTTCCGTCAAAATGTAACATCGTATTAATTCTAAAATACTTTTCATTTTATTATGTAGTAAAATTGATGTCCAATAATTGGAAAGGATAGAAAAATTAAAAAAAACTAATAGTGTGCCAACTTTTCAGTATTCTTATAATAATTTTATTGTTTGCAACATAATAATATTATGTTATGGTTAAGTTGATGACGAGTTTAATAGTAAGATTAAAATTTTTCCTCTTTTTTAAATTTGGAAGCCGTTGTAACATCTTGTAATGGACACGTATTTTAATAATGGTAAATTATATTTTGAGCCATTTTTAAACAACGTCACCGAAGAAAGCATTTAAATTCCATGCAAATTTATTACATTTCTGAAGAAGAAAATAGAAAGACGGCTGATGCCTGCGGGTGATTACTTGCCAAACTTATTACGGGAAAAGAGTTTTAAGAAGAACTCTTCTAAAGAGATTTCTCTCTTTAAAAAATTATATATGAAATTCCCTTTGAAATGAAAGTTCTCGAAAAATTTCAGGCCCAGGCATGCTCGTTAAAACTCATGTGGAATATGAATCCGCAAAGAATTTCTAAACAAAATATGGATTTCGTATGATTATTGCTTACTTTCGTATGAGTATTTCTTTACCGTTTTCGATCCTAAGAAGATCATATGGGCCTCCATAGAGCGGAGGTTGTATTACAAGATTATTTTTGTTTTTACGAGAAATAGCTAATGATAGCGACTATGGCCCACGATAGCCGTGCGGCTATACCTCGGCATATAATGTCGTGGATCCGAGGTTAGAACCCAGCGTCTGCCGAATGTACATGTTATTTTTTAATGTATGTTTAGACTAGTTTGGAACTAATAGGTATGATGGTTGATGCTTATTTATGAATTTGAAAAACACACTTTTAATAACACATCGCGAAAAAAATATTTATAGACCAATAGATAAAAATGCTCGTAGTATATGACAAGAATTCTGATAATATGAACAAAGATTTTATTGCAATAAAATAAAATAATAATATTTTCATATATGATTTGGAAACACGTCAGAAATATACCAGAAAAAATAACCTCTTAGTGGTGGATGCCTAGATTCAAAATCAAGCTATTATTGGTTCAAACCACAAAAGCCTGAGAAGTGCTTATTAAGTTATATAACTATTCGTTAATACCGTCGTAATTATGTAGGGTGCAGGTGGCTAAATTAGTACATATATCATATTGACTGTAATCCGGTGAATGCGTGTCCGAGTCCTTTCCGGCACCATATTTTTTCATGATTTTTCTAATATGTATGTTTCTGAGGTGTTTTCAAATTGTATTACATTCTCAAATCTTATAAATTATTGATTGAATTAAAAAATAGTTTAGTAAATATTTGAAATATAATATGGCTACAGGTTTTAAGCATATAGCCCGAAATATATAGTTTTTTTTTATTTCGTTTAATAAAATATTTATGAAATTTTCATAATTGCAAATATAAATCGAATCGAATCGAAAAATATATAAAAATTACGCCAAATGCTACAACTTTGAATGGTTTTTAGTAATTTATGTGAGTATTGCCTTAACATTCAGTTAATTTAGATATATATACATAATTTATTATGTACATACAACAGTACACAACTACAGAATTGTAGGTAGTGAAATAATCACAGAAACCGTCAGTCTTGTATATATAATAACAATATTTTAATATTATATATTGATACTCCTTAACTACTATGTTATAAATACTATCGATAAAGACATATAATATATTTCGTCAAGTTTCACTTTCTTTGCTTGGAAATCATTCAAAATAATATAATATATTATGTACGTCACTCGTGCGGGAAGCATATGTCATAGAAAGTTCACGACCCATAACCGATTCCATAGAAAATTTTGAAACAATAACACCGAGTGTAAATGAAATGGAAATTTATCTGCACATGAGCTAATCTCATTTTAGGATAGTGTGATAATTTTAAATAAAAAACGCAATTGGTACTCATATATCGCAGTAAAACTATCTTTAAAAGTATGATCTTCATCATTCATTATTAAATTTATGAATCATCAATAACAAGAATTTTATTGTACGGTTTCTATTAGTCATATACGTATATTTATCTGTATACCAGAGGTAAACTATTGTAACTCCAAAATTCGTGAAATGGAGTTATTGTTATATTGTTACTTCATTACTTATCCTGCATACGTGGTAAACAGCTGTAACTCATATTACTCTTATTATAAAAGTTAAAAATTAAAAATGTCATTGTAACTCCATAACTATTAGATTTAAACAACAGTAAGAAAACATACAATTCTTTTGATAAAACTTATAATCGAACTACAGCGGTAAACAAACAAAAAGGTTTTGATAAATAGATAAATTTTATCTTTTTCCATTCACGAATGCCACAAGTTGAAAGTTCCAAAAATCACAAATTCGTCTCTCCTGTCATTTTGGATTTACCGTAGTTTATCTCTGGTATACAGATATTATGTCATATTCTGGTGTTCCTCAGGGCTTAAACTTAGGGCATATATAAAATATTTTTAAAAATACTATGTTTTTTATTATGATTTGAAACTGTTTTTGGTAGTTTTTACGTTGGACGGTGATATATTAGATTGAGACAGATTTAACAACTGAAATTCAATATTAGTCAATGTAATCTTTTTTACTAAAGCCTCAAGATTGTTTATTAATATCATTAGTACAGGATCTTGGCGCTATGAGAGTAAACTAAGGTTTAATAACCACATGTTTACCATTTTGTAAAACGGCGCTACTATTGATTGTTAAATCAAATACGGGTGATGTATGGTTTTCAAAAAAGACACGCGGAGAATATGCAGTTAGCAATATTTTGAACGTTATGGATGTATTTTTTACAATGTAGAGATATCATCCGATATACATCATAAAATGATCATAAACAATTAATATTAATTTAAATAATACTGTTGATATAGTTTTTTCTTCTCTTCTGTTCTTCAAATATATTCTTAAAAAAGCAAAGATAAATTATCTGTTTTCAGCAGTGTAAAAAGGAATACATAGTAAGAAAAATCTGATTGTATGGCAAAAACTTGGTTACATCAAGCATAACTTTAGTAATGTTGTATGTGTTTTTTTACTATGGTGTTTTCGTGAGTGCTTCTGTTACTTTAAAAAAAAATGACAAACTACCGTCATACGAATAATTACAATTGGTTTTAATAGTTTATAATTATTATTTCGAAGCGCTCATGAGTATAAGAAAATCTTACAATATTATATCAATTTGTGAGTGAGTGTATATTCAGTTTCCCAGGCGACAATACTCGACCGAAATTCGTAAGTTCGCCTCACGAGAGAAACTTAGTTTGAAAACTCGACTGGGATATTGGCTGCCAAACTAAGTATTTGTTACGCCAAAAGAAAGCTAACGAAATCACAACTGTTCGAAAGAATAAATTGCGAATCGATACTTGTACCAAATGACAGGTTCAAATAATTCCAAAAACGCCACCACTCCGTTAATTTCTTATAGAGATTTTAGATGTATCGAAGGTTATTAATTATTTAATTAAATTGTATTTAAAATTCGATATTATTCATCATAACAATACAAAGTAACCTTTCACGTTTGATGCAAACCTATATTAAAAATCTACGTATAACTAAGGGTATTTTTATTACTTAAATAATACTAGACAATAAAATTATTAACATTCATGTTAACTAGTTGAAATGGAAAAACTAGGTAATTGTTTATGTAGCTAAAATTAACATGTCTTGTTTTGGTCTATCTTATCATATGTTTATTATGAGATAGGTATACTGGGGAAGGACCGAGAAGTTCTACGTAGTATTAAAACCAGGAAACTACAGTATCTCGGCTACATTATGGGAGGACAAAAGTACAGCATTCCCCAACTTGTCATTCAAGGAAAGATCAATGGTAAGCGTAGCAGAGGACGGCGCCGCATTTCATGGCTTAATAACCTCCGTGATTGGTACGAGTGCAGCTCCACTGAACTGTTCTGAGTAGAAGACGACAAATCCAAGATCGCCTTGATGGTGGCCGACCTCCGCTAGGGGATGGAATAATAAGAAGAAGAATCATATGTTATCAATCGGTTTAAGTTTTTGCTCCTTAAGTCTCTTCTGACCAATTTGCTTATACGTCCACCATCTGCCACTTTTTCAGCCATTTTGCGGGCATATACTTTGTCGTAACGAATGTTAGGCGTTCTTCAAAGTTCTCGTGAGAGTATTCCAGGATCAACTGTCCTTGCTAGCTTTACTGATTTAATCTACTTTATTTTCAATTGTCAGCCATACGATTTTATGAAAAAGGTACGATGTAAAAAAATATTATAAGTAATTAATGATAAAAAAAAAATTGAAATTTAAAAGAGTTTTCGTGAAATAGTTTTTTTTTTATTAGAATTCGATGTTCCGAATTTATCGCTATCCAAACTATATTCATCCCTAATATTTATTAGTCAAAATGATCGAATATCTACTGATGTAGATTAAAGCAGTTCTCGAGCGCCCTAAAATGAAATAAAATTGTTAAAACATTGAACACCTTGTACCACATACTAACATCGAATTTAATTATTTGGATTCACGTACCTAACTACTAACTCAACACTAATATATCACATTTCTTGATAATGTAGGAACCTGTTGTATAAGCAAATATAATGCTACGTGCATACTTACCAGATAATTTAAAATCATCGTTACGTTTGAGAAATATAATATAACGAATAAGAAGAAATATAATGATTAATGACAGAAGTGTAGTTTTGCATGTGTAATTATTATTATATTTTCATACAAGAATATAAACGTGCGATATATTTAATAACTGTTGTATATATCGATTGGTATTTCAATGTGTAAACCACTCAAAAAACCTTGCTTCATGATAATGGCGTTTGAACTGTTTGCAGATATTCTCATTTTAATTTTAAAGCCTTGATTTTGAGGAAAATGTGTGTGTTTTACCACGTTTTTATTAGGTCGTATTCTTGTTTGTCCAGTACTAATTTTTTCTTTTGTGTCCAGTACATTTTTTTTCTTGTTTGTCCAAGATTTGTATTGGACGACTGAAGATTTTTAACTAACTTCCCGACTAGCTAGACATTTGAAACTTTTAGAATATATCAGAACATGACAACAATACATTCTTTTAATACGTTTAGCCGTTTTTATGCAGAATTGAATTCATTTTCAATTAATTCTGTTTTGTATGGAAAGTTATTATTGTTGATTGCTAAGGGGGTCCTAGCAACTAAATTATTAATATATACGTGCGTTACTATGGAAATCAATATGAAATTTCAAAATGACATTTTAGTGTTCTAAATTTATTCAGTATTTCTATCAAGTACAAAAAAAGTATTTATTAATACATAGAATTGTCAAGTTTATATGATTCAACAGAAAATTTAAAAACGTGGTATATAAAAAGTTCTTTTTATCTTGTAATTATTTTATAATTAGTTTACTGAAATTCAGCAGTGCACTAAGTAATTTAACAATTTAATAAGGAATTAACCCAGAAATTCCATTATATAACTGAATTAATGATTAATCTTAGAAAGGGTTTTTTGATTTAATGACGCAAATTTTTGACTCTTTTTTCGATGAATTGATTTCGATTAATTTCTCAAAACCTTGGAAATTTGAGTTGTTTCCATATTAAAATGAGGTATCGATAGAATAATATTATAATATAATCATTAAAATTGATTTATATAAAAACTATTTTTCTAACAAATAGGTAACACGAAAGCGACGCAGTGTTTTAAATTAACAATGGTTAAACTGTAACTCAAACGATGTTAACTATCCCATTTAGTTTCTTCCATTAATCGCGAAAGCATTATCTATTCATGCAATGCAATTATTTAACAAATGAATGGCAGTGCCAACCCCTTATACAAAAGCTATTCAAAAGCGTACTAGCGTACTTACAGCAAAATCATTTTTTGTCAAGTGCATGGCGATACATATTTAAAGGTTTACGTATCGTATAAGAATTTTAGTTATCTTCGAGAGCTACTCGTAAGTAAAAATAAATGTTGATTTTGTATAAAAATATATATGTAATTATTTTAGTTTTTTTCCCAAATTAGAAAGAATTATTTCATGGTCATATAAAACATATTATTATGATTAGCATAAAAAGGAAGTATTGTAAACATCGTCGTTTTAAATTGAGAATATAGTCATATTTTGATACTTCAGAAGTCCGTAGTTGTAGCACTTTTTAAAATTATTATTTTGTCAATTCGTTATCATTTATCTTCAATTTTTCAATTGTAGGTATATATACTATAGTCAAGTATATATTTGGCTAACTATCCATTACCATTGAGATAATAATATTTCATTTATTATTCAATCATCATACACTCCATAAATCACGGAAAATACACCACGTAACGTATCGCAATGTTTAAAGGAAAGTTTTCCGAATATATTTTTAGTTTAAGATTGATTCTTTTTTAAATCAAGAATGTCAGGATTCTCATTGTACAAATCGTAAAATGAAAGTAGGTATCTAAATGGATATTTATTAATTTCGTGTATATTATTTAACACCTTTTTCGGGGGTAGTGAAACAAAAAAGATACCTATCTATCATGTGAGTATCTAATGTACCCCCATTACGGTATTTCCAAACAATTCAAAATTTCGAATATTTTATAATTTTTGTATTTAAGTACCTACTCTTTTTACTGTTTAATAACTTAATACTACATCTATTTCTTTTTTTATATTACTGTTTCATACCATTTCTTTGTTTTTAAATGTCATATTGTGACCGTTTTAAATTAATAATTTGTAAAGTTCACTAATTATATGTAAAAATAAATTTTAATTTAAATTTGAAATAAATAATATTGCTATTTTGCTATACTTATTTGCTTCTTTACTTAATAATAAAGTTTTGATTTTCGTATATAGTATTAATTTTTTACTTAAATAAACAAAAAATAAATACATTTTCTACCAGTATATTCAGCTGTAATTGGTGAGTGCGCGTAGAACTTCAATAATATGCTGAAATATGAAAACCGGGTCCCAAAAATTACTCGAATGGAATAATGTAAAACTTTAATCAGTTTGAATTCATCATTTATATAAGATTATAGTACATATACATAATTAATTGAATAAAAATATATCTGTATAGAAGTACACTTGTATTAATACTGGTTTCCTCTTTTCTTCAGTGGCATGTGTGCAGCCGGTAGGTTTTATTTTTCTCACTGAGTGGCGCAGAAAGTTTTCGCCAAAAATAATCGGTCGACTTGGCAACTCGATAGACTTTTTGTTTCCTGGCTCGAGATTTCCACCACATGCGGTGCAAGGAAACATGCCCTCGTAAGCTTAACTTTCGTGAGAAGCTAATTGCTGGAATTAATATCCTCTCGAAGCTTATCGATTGAATAAATTTAAGTATTATAGGTAACATCGAAAAAGAAATATTTTTATCGTTACTAATAAAAGTTTGCTACAGGATTAATGTTTCAGTTATTAATGTGGAAATGGAAAAAAAATATTTCTAGAATATAAAGCTTTTATAGAATAATATATAGCCTACCTAAACATAGCTATGAAACTAATATTATTTTTGGCTTGGTTATTTATGTTTTTATTAAAGTATTTATATTACTTATATTCGTAATCATAAATAATTGAGAATTAGTAACAATTACATTTTTAATGTACTTTTGTAGGTATATTATGAGATTTTGTTATTTTAATATTATAATTATTATAACATTATACTATTCATTTATATATTCAAGTGAATTATTATGTTAATAAGAAACTTGCAAAGCTTGTATTATACCTACGTATTCAACGACTACGATTGCCACGCGGCTTAAACGTCGGCCTGTAGCGTCGTAGGTCCCAGCTTCGAATCATGGATCTGGCAAATACACGTATTGGTTTTCAATTTATGTTTGAGTCAGGGTATGGACCTAATAGGTTGAGCAAGTGGCTGACATCCATTTCTCGTAAAAACAAAATCTGTTAATACAATTAATCTCCACTATGTGGAGGCCCATATTATGATGTTATTAGGATCGGACATAGTCGGATTATACCTACATACTTTTTTCGATAAGATATTTATATATTTTAAAAAAAATCTGTTTATAATCGTACAGTCAATGGTGGAAAGGCAAATGATTATATTGTCGTAAGTCGAAGAATGACAATCACATATTTTAGAAGTATTCCATAATATTGGTTGAAATAGAAGAGTAAGGTACTTCTAATAGCCTGGTTTCCACAAGTTACATTTTTTTAATCTTGATTTTTCTCAATAAGTAAACATGATCAAGGCAACAATCATAATTATAATTCTCTTTACAATTCGGTATGGAGCTTGACCACCGTCAGAATATCTATTGGTGCTTGTTACGGGGTGTTATACGTGGGCGAAGACGTGCAAAGCGTTGAGCGGCATGCGCAACTCAAACGTATAACCGTGTGTGAAAATGTTGAGCGCCGCTCATCGCTTCGCCGACGTCGCTTACATAAGACGTAGTGTTAGTTGTATTCTTGAAGACTCAGTGCGATGGCATCTCTATTCACGCAGACAAACCATATCAACGTGAGTGTTACAATATTTCTTCTTTCCGTTATGACTTACAATGAAATTAGTCAGAATAATCCTAGATACCATGTTATCAATAACTCTATAAAGTTTTACCAAGACGCTCCCAGCACAACATCGGTATTAGAACATGGCTTATAGTGGAGCAATAGCACATGTTGACTATGTGATACTAAAAGATTCTTCGTAATCATTCCTAGAAAACTATAATGAGCATTTCTATATTAATGGCATACGAAACAACACTACCTCATACTGCAGAGGAAGTTGATTAGATTTATCACCCTAGGGAGTATCATATGTAGGATATTTATGAAATGTGATCTCTGAAAATACTTTTCTCTTTCTCTATCATAGAATCTGCAATTATTTTTATACCAAAATATTTGTATCGGTAATAATTATTGGAAATGCGCCCGGCAACATTATACTGCCAACTTATTTATTTTGATAATAATATATTGTAAAAAATATATATATGCTATTATATTGTTTGAGACTTTCATGTGTATCTGTTATCAGAATAGGCTTTTGGGATACCAACGCATTTTTCTTTCTTCGACGTTTCGGGTTCGTTAAGCCTCGGATACCAAAATGTTTCGGGTTCTTTTGAGAAGGGCCTCTACAAAGATCCTGAAATTTTGAGAAAATAAGTAGGGAGAACGCGCGATGACAACCCAAAAATGTACTACAATAATAATTATATGTACTTATTTCTTCCTATAAAGAATAATAATATTATTTTTTCCGCTTACATACATCTGAGCTTACAACCTAATTCTTTCAAAATTCCCACTTAAAATATAATTTATTATGTACTATAGAATTGTTATAAAGCAATCGATTAAAATGATAGAATTAATTTAGAATATAAAACAATTAATCTTCATGTCCGGCGTTGTATAAAATTACTAATTATGTAAATATTATTTTTTTAAACTTCAGAGGTTTTTGTTACAACAACGTCAAACGAAATATCAAATATTGATGAAAAATATACCAAAATCATCAGATTTATGTTATATTATAACAGTATACTATATATTATGTAATATAAAGATATTACAATTTTTAATACGCTCAGACTTAATTACATCGATTACATATTTAGATAATTATTTTCTGATTGCTTTTCTATAATGCATGCTTACTTTTCACTCTCTTTAATCTGGTAGGTCACTTTTGCTCTTGAGACATTTTTGCCTGTTATCACGAGGGATGGTTTTCAATTTTAGTGTCCTAAAGAATTTGAATTTACATGCATCTGTCAATTACCTACGAGGTCGCAGCCACGATTTATTCTGGGTCGGAACCGTTTCCCCGTGCCAAGCTTATCAGGCACCATTATCTCATGGTGTGAACGTCTTGAATTTAAATTTGTTATGTCCACAATGTTTTGTTTTCTTAAATAAATAAATTATGACAGCAATTTGTCGATACTACTTGCAAAGTTTTACAAGTAAAAATTACTCTGCAAAACTCCGCTCATATTATTCGTCAGCGATATTAAGTCGCCAACTCCATATGCTTAATTTTGTTTCACATTTGATTGTAATTATAATAGGAAACTTACATAAACATGAATTAAAACCAGTATTCTTATATATCAATAAATATATGTTATCTCATCATGAAAATAATGATAATAACGGGGATTAAACAAACCGTATTATGCTTACGTGTATTTTATGGCTACACGTGTGCGTCGTAAGTAGATTACGAATACTTTTGCGACTAATAATTAACAGCGTTGATTATTTGATAGAAAAAGTATATATCCGCATTACATGAACTGAGAACTTAAAATTTACTTGAAATAAAAAAATCTAGTCTAGTTTAAACTTTACAATTTAAAAAATAAATATCCGAGTATTACTTAAAAGGGTTCCTTGTTTCTAAGACATTGTTTTTAACTTTTAAGTAAGCTTACTTAAACAAAATGTAAAAGACTTTCAGAGATAATTTAGAAGTCTTTGTTAACTTTACACAGCTGAGTGAAAATTGCTGAAAGCTGTTTGTTTCATCAAAGAAAATTCTTCCAGACAAGATGATTGGTTTTCACCAAACAAAACAAAGACTGCATATGACGTTGCTATTTTACTCTAGTAATAAACTAATTTTAACACAATACTTACGGGCCCTTTTAATTAATTTTGTAATTAACGTGTTAATTTGCATTTGAAAAGTAATTAGCAAAATAAAATTTTGTGCGGCCCGTAAGCTATGGGTTAAAATGATGATACTCACGGACTATAAAAATCGCTAAATTAAACAATTTACTCAGTAACCAACCTTCATAACTTTGCTTAATACTGATATTACTCTTTATACTATAACTTAAATATAATATAAAAATATTATACTATTTTTTTACATTTTTATTTCTTGATGGAAGATTTTGCTATTAGAAATAGCAAACACTTCAAATGATTTGGTTGTATATTTATTAGTAATTACTTATTCCACATGTTTATATATCGACTGTAGAAAGGAAAAAGGATGTAACCTTCAGTTTTTTTAAAATAGGTTTTATTGGATAATATTGGTATACACATTGTGTCCAAAGGATGTAAGCTGCAAATGTCGATTTATTATCAAAATTTAGCTGGCAATTTTTAAAAAAAGAAGGAAATGAAGTGGGAAAAACGACTTAACTAATAATTTCTTTAAACAATTCAGATTAGGAATATATAAAACAAATTATTGATAATCATGCACTTCGCAGTTATATATATTTTATATTTTAACTTTAAACGAAATCCATAACAAAAACGTTTTTGTGCCTCCTGTAAAATTTGATTTATGTGGATTGCGTAATTTTTCCTTTCTACAGCCGATATAGTAATCTACAATAGTATTACTGGTAGGTATATAATAGTTCTTGAATTAATACTAATAGAAGCTAAAGTAGTTGTTATTTCTAATGTACAAATATCGCAGGTTTATAGCAGCAGATATGTTTTTAGCCATTTTGAAAACGACCAATTGAAAGAAAGAAAGGATACGGTATCAATATCGTATTAATGTATATTTTATACATCCAAATTGTATTTGTAAACAAGATCCATTAATTATAAATAAATACTTAACGTTATAGTACCTATAAATATTTTATCAAAAATAAGTTTATTGCAAATTTAAAAGCTATAAAAACATTAAACAAATATTCTCCAATTAATAATTTAATGATTCCATAATCCTCAATGGCAACTACTACTGATTCACAAACATTATCAATAAAACCATTTGCATATATTTATATACCTACTCATAATTATACTATATAAATTAATGTATTTCAATAATCATAAAACACATTGTTAAGACGTGTACATTTATTTTTAGTGATTCATAGAAGCTATATATGTTTGGTCGTAGAATCTTGATAAAGATCCTTAACTCTATCTAAAAGCATGGTTTCTGGTGACATAGCCATAATCATGAACTTATTAGATCTTTGACTGATCTGACGTCATCAACTTTGTCAATACGGTGACTTAATGGCCAGCAGAGATATTTGGCGCTAAGAATGATCGATTGGAAAAATAAATCGGAGAACTGGAAAGAGTGGAGAACCCTGTTTGAAGTAACCATAGGCTGTTCTGAATTTTAGCGTCAGAGAAGAATATTATAACATATACATAATCTATGTACTATCTGTGGAAAATTCAATGACTACAAAACGTGTATTTGTATCTTTTTATATAACACAAACAATTTGGTTATAAATGGTCACATCTGACCACTTGAAACGAACTGTGTAAAGTGTTTATAAATGCACCCACTGTGCATTTCCAATACATGAATAAATAGTTTAAATATTTAAATATGCTTTACGTATTCAGCCCTATTTCGCATTCCATTGTGGACAAAAGTGACCCCCGTATCCGCAGCGGAAACGGAATTTACCGCCAAATATTGCAGTTTCCGGCTATGGCCGACCGGACATGCCGCGGGACCGCCAGTAGTGGTTGCGACTCCTTTGCGAGAATACAATTTCGTCGAATTCATATTCGATGCGGTCAAAATTACAGGGATATGTAAATTCGATGTGATATTGATCTTCAGACATGACTATATCGCAATTTGAACAATTTTCGCTTAAAATTTTAATTTATATTGAAAGATATATTGGGTTAAAATCGACAAAATCACAATGTTAAAATTAAAAACCTTATAAAAGTGTATATTAGAAAAATATTCTAGAAAAAAACCGAATGGGTTTCAAATTTATATGGTATCCATTAAAATGTGGATATATTTGTCGAATTTGTAAATAATTGCTAATAATTTATGCCATCTGAGGTGTTTTCACTATTGTTATAGGTCTAGGCATCAATGGTTTAATTATGTATTTTCAACAAAAAGATTCTTAAATTTTGTCTATATTAAAAAATATTATATATCTTGATTAAAATTATTCTGAGACCAATATATTGTAATTGCATAATATGTAAATATTTATTTTAATTTGTAAATCACTAGTATTCTTATTTCTTATTTAATTTTATTGAATATAATATTGTACTAAAATTAATTTAACAATATTTCTTTTTTTATATTGATGTCCATGATAAAGTCATTGCACAATAAAATAAATAAGCTGTCGAATGTAATAATAGAGAATTATGAATCTTAACAAATCTTTCAATGGAATAAAAAAGTACTAAATATTATGATATTCTTAAATAATAAATATATATTTTACCCTACATACGCACTTTTCCTATGGTTTCCAATAGTTTTCACCCAGAATAGGCAATATTTATGCAGGTACGCGCTATGAACTATGAAAATATTCATAACGATCCAAAACATTTTCGGATGGGAATGCCTGTGGGACCTTTCAGGAATTTTCAGTTCGTTTAAGCCAGAAAGAATTCTAAAGCAAAAACTAAAGCCCTATAAAAACGAAGCCTGGAATTTCAGCCACAGCCACGCAGAGAAAAAAAGATAGATTCTTATCGAAAGACATAAAAAACTTTTGAAATGAACATTTTAAGACATTATTTTTCATCGTTTTTCGATTCTAATCGTTTTAAAAATATAGTATTCTAAAACTTTTTTAATAAAATTAGTAAGAGGATTTACCTTTACGATAGATTATTTTTTGAAAAATTTCAAAATAAATATATACTTAATTAAAATATTACTCAAAATTCATAAATTAATATAACTTTATTCAAATTAAGTAATAAAATAAATTATTTTTTGTGGTCTTCATTTTGAATAATATATTCTATATAATAAATTTTTTCCATAATAATTATATGTTTTAAAATCCCTGCAAGCATTTTAAAATTATGAAAAAATAATGTTCTATACTTTTATCCTTTTCTTTAGTAGAAGTCTCCCAAATTCCATTATTACATTCTTCTGTGAGGGATCTATCAATTGGTCATCTTATTTACCAGTCATAATATCCCTTATTGTTTGGCTTGGATTTTTTTTACTATGTAAATAAATTAAATAACCTATTCGTCACGAAATAATTGCTCTGTCAATATCAATTACTTTAAACGATGAAGCCTTATTCTTTGATGATTTTATTACATCGTTATAAATAGTACCCACAGCATAATTTGTCACCTCGCGAAATCGAATATTATTGTTTCTTTCTGTCTACGAATTGGACGATATAACATTTTACGCCCGTAAAACTTTTTGTCACACAATCGGTAGATGGAAAGAAACGAATATGTTTGGGTTTCCATAGTGAAAAGCTACTCAATGTGTACAGTAATTATTTGATAATTTCACTTCGGCTCTTCACATAATTTATTTTAATCGCAATCCACGAAATATATACACAGACTGAAAGTTTTAAAGTTAGAGACATTTACAAATAGTTTTCCATTCCATATGTCTCCCTTGTATTAAGCTGACATTACATAAATTTATACTGTTCATGATTTTTATTATCTAAAAGACCTTTTTTTGCTATAAGATAGTATTTACAATCCATCTTCTTCAAAAATGATATTCTTGTATTTTCTGTGATCTTTATTTTTATCTTATAATATTTGTCGTAATCGTAAAAATACTTTTACTTTTGTTACAATCATCATGTTTTTTAAATGTAAAAAATATCTACTGACGTCTAACGTTGCGCCGTGATAAATTGTATTCAAAGAATATACCATCTGTCAATATTTCATTTGAGTAGTGGTAGTCAATCATTGCAAAGATAACAGAAGAGGAAGTAAGAATATGATATTTGACGGGGCTTGTTTTTATAGCCGGTGTTGGATGAGGCACAAATTTTGTGAATATTCGGCAATTGCTTGAAGGTCTGATATCGCTTGATTGACGCCCCCGATGGTGCGGGTGCTGCCGTGAGCGATACGCAACCTACGAAAAAATGAACAACTCAATGAAGGTGAGTGAAGATATTACACTTATAAGAAACGACCAACGAACTGTTATATATGTATATTATAGCTACCAAACTTTACAAGTTATAAGGGTTAATAAACTATAACCATGTAATATGATAAAGTTTCTTACATAATATTCTAAACTTGATAAACACAAATCAATGTAAAGAGCGTCGGAAGACGGATACGAGAGACGTCAATCAACTAATTAAAATGTTATCACTAAAATATATATAAAAAGCATACGCAACTTGCGCCCTTGTCATTTATTTTAAGGTCTTTGTAAAGCGTATATTCTATCCTCCATTGTATGTACTTGCATTTCCGATTTAATAAACTTTATGTTTTAACTTCCGTGAAATCTTATTGTTTCCCGATTATAATCTAATTATCTAGTCTAAATACATCCTTGAAGGTAAATTACTTGACGGCTACCTTCAAGACGACGGTCTCTAAATGTAACATATGTGAGTATTACATCAGGAGTTGCACAGAAGTCTTGTCTTTGGTAAGGAGATGAAGGAAAGATAATACCATCACGCCACATCAGGTTCCTGTCAACACAAGCTACCTGTTGCATTTAACAGATAAGACAGCGCGGATGACACAAACGGACATTAATAATCCTAATAAGTATGATTATTTAGCTACGTGCAATTGATAACCACTTGTGGATGCGATGGAGTGTCTGGGTATGGGGATTGTACCTGGGAAAGAGCTGTACTCCGCGGGCGGGATAAATGTGGAAGTCAGTGATACCTGATGGATTTTGTTAACGTCGACTTAAAAATCAATAAAAAAATATTATGGACCTTTTTAAAAGTAGTTAACTAATATTTGAACCACATCTCACCACCTCACCGCTGCTACCTGACCACTTTATCTAGCAGTGGCGAAAGGTAGAGGTTATATTCTTAGCTTAATGAATACAAATAAGTATGACTGACAAAGTTTAGTGTGCACTGGTTATATCGAATCTTCACAGCCTACCTCCACCCCTCGCCACTGTTACCTAGTGCTTTATTTTTTAGATTTTTTAACCTTGAAACTGCAGAACCTTCTGATATATCGAGTTACTATCAACAGTGTATTCTATAATTTGCACAAGTTTCATTAATAAGAAGGTACTCCAGAACTTTAGAAAGTTACGATTATTATGTATGAAGAAATGGGATAATGAAAAAATATGGGATATGTGTTGAAGAATATTTTATTTTCAACATTAACACCTGTATCATTAAAGCTTGTCACGTAAATGCAATGGGCATTCGATATTGGTAATGTTGGGCGGTTTTGTATTGCGTTTAATGGCCTGATCATCATTATGTCATAAACCAAAACTAACTTCATAGTCTTGATCAATGGACACTGGTTTTCGAATTTTAATTTGTTATGTGATTATTTATTTTATACTTATACAAATAAATGATCCGACAATCACTCTAATTCTATGATCAGTAGCTATATTTAGATAAATCGTGGAAAAAGTTCTTGAAATAAAAAAAAAATCATTTCAAAATAGTCTTTGATGTATTATTATATAGATTGAAAAATATTTTTGTTTTATAAAAGAACTTACGGTCAATTTATTGCTCACCTTGTTTTAAATGTCTTTCAGGTTTTGTTGCTCTGATAGAGGGATGATTCAACCATGAAATTGCGGATGGGACCACATCAAGCGTAAAAATAACTTGTTTACTTTGCCGCTACTGAAATCCCAGAATCCAAAATAACGGATCGCTGGCACACAAGAGTGCTTTGGTCCTCTTGCGTGACGGGTCAAAAGCTAAATAAGCCAGATTTTTCGAAATACAACACACATATATTTATCGCATACCCATATTAATATATATTATTTGAGAAGTTCTAAATGAAAGCGAAATCCACAGAAACATGTTTTGTGACTCGTGATAATAGTATATTGTATAGGAACATGTTATTATTAATTAATTGTTTTAATGAAATGTTTAGGTAGAATGGTGTCAGATTCTTCTGACAGTGTAGGCGACTAATTTAAGTATCGTTACTTTCAAATAATACTAAACTTACACCGTTTCAAGGTGATTTCGTCGTGGCCGCAATGCCAGAAGAATTTTTCCTTCCTTTACCTACATATAATCAGTGACGTCCCTAGACAAAATGCCGCCCCATTTTTTTATCATCCTTTCATTACTCCAATATCTAAGAAATGTGTTGTATGAAGCATGCCCCCTCATCCTGAAGCGGGCCCCATGTTAGGATCTTTGCCCCCCCTACCTATCGCTAAGGATAAAAGCAGTGTGACGCTCTACAGTAATGTTTTCCAAATGGTGTACGCGTTAAAATTGATGTGTATATTTAGTGTTTTTTTGTATATTTTAATACATACACTTGAATTGTGGAGTTTTTGAGTATCGCTACACAATTATAAATTATTGTATTGTGTAACCACATAATTTTAAATAATATCATTATTGAAGGAAAATAGCGCCGCAGGCGAATTTTTTGCTATTAGAGCAAATTTGTGATAAGTGTTTATCTCACTTATCGAGCCCGAACCCCAGGTTAGAGCCCTGTCAGCCCCCCCTTTGTGGGGGCCATGGTTTGGATACATTACTAATAAAATATACACCTACCACTAAGCTAAAACATACAAAATTAAATTTAGATATCAATAAATAAATAAGCGAATAAATATAATATTAGTTAGACACTTACCCAAATCACCAGAGTCTGAGATGCCATTTGGTTGATATGTCTGACACATTTGGTTTGTATCATTTAGTAATACCTACGCAGATGTATTATTTTCACACCATTTTTTCTATGCTATTATTGTACCCTACACATGTAAACAAAATAATTTTCCTCATTTTTTTTTTAAATATATACCTAAATTTAATCATAAATGCACTATTAATTAATAGTCTCAACATTAAAGCGTTGATGATTGAAATAAAGTACAAATCCACACTATTATCAGCAAAAAATATGTTTACAAAAAAAACGACTTAAAAGAAGGTATTGCACAGTACTGTATTCACAGCACGATAAATATGATATAATCTAGGTAGATACCTACTAGTGTACATTTTTATTACAATTAGCTGGTAGGTACTTAACGTAAATACCTATTATATGCACGAATACTAATTGATTATGTCAAATGTCAATAAGGATTTATAATCATTATGAATAGGTATCTATTTGCAATAGGTACATCCGGCAACTTTTAAATCTCGCGAATGACTGGCAAAAATATTTGGATAAATTAAAAAATACGGTATGTACCTACCTATAAATCTCTACCATAAATTCTCCTTGTTTCGTTACCAACGTTGATATAATATATAATATTATTTTCTTTTAATAACTATGGCGCGACATAATTATTGGCTTTTGCGCAGTATACCTACCACTGTTATGAAAGGAACTCTTTAATCTGAGTGAATGACATAATATTATTATGACTGATTTATTATTCGTTTGTGATGTTTTACATTTATAAAAATATTCATAATGTGTATAGGCGCCAAGTTTATTAGCATTTGTATACGAAACCGAGCAGTCAAAAATAAAATAAAAAAATCTCTAGCGGAGCGTGGTGACATCATACTAAAATCGCTGCGAGTACCGACTGGATAATAATAAAAAAAAGCATCCGGAACAAAACATCTCCAAAGCTCTGGTTATAATATTTCATTTATTTTTTTAACATATTGTGGACATTACAAATTATAAGTTTAAGACGTTCACAACATGACATTTAGAAACAAAGATATATAAATATAACAGTAGGTATTACATAAAAAAGAGATATATCAGTAGATGAATTAGATAGGTACAAGGAAGTACACCGGATGAGTTAAGCAGACCCTATTTTAAGAATTTATAAAACAACATTCACCTAAACTCATTCTCACGTAGGTGGAATATATCAACACCCGAAGCAATTTCGTTGAACATAATTATCACTCTCCCAATTGGCATTACCAGTGGCAGGTTGGTTCTGCACCTTGGGAGAATAAACAACTGATGGTCTCTATTTCTAAGATAGTTATCAGGGACACACAGGTCAACACTGCCCAGAATGGCAGAGTTCTCATTTATACCTTGTATAAGTCGAATAAAATACGTAGCTAAATAAAGATTTCTTTTAAATTGCAGACTGCAGTATGTAAGCATGCCTAAGAGAAAGTCAGTTGGATAAAGCCACGGATAGTATCCATACAACCTCAAGTAAAGGAGTCTCAAGAATTTCTTCTGTACCCTCTCCACCATAAGGCCATACTTCAACTGGTGTGGTGCCCAAACAATAGACCCACTCTCAAGTCTGCTTCGAACTAAAGAATTAAATAAAAGTTTTAATACCGTAAGATCTGAAAAGACCCGGGAAGTACGCATGACGAAGCCCAACATTAAGTTAATATTAAGTTAAGTTAACATTAACTAAGTTAAGGTAGCTATTTCTATATAATACCAAATGATTCTCCTCGATTTGCCGCCCTTCGAGTATCTGCCGCCCCCAAGCGACGCTCAATCTGCCTACCCCCACGGGACGTCATTGCATTTATAATAGGGGTATAATCAAAGGTTACAAAAACCACAATAAAAGAGATGAGTCGAAAGGACGTAAATAATGAATATTTGAAACATTACAGGGTGACAAAATGGTATAATTTTCAGTTAATTAATAACTAACCTACCAAAAAATAGCTTCAGCATACATTGATTGGTGACACAATTTTTGGTCGCTGAAAAATAAATTATGAACAGTCTGACCCCAACTATTATTGGCTGATATCCATTTCTCGTAAAAACAAAATCTGTTAATACAAACCTCCACTCTGTGGTGGCCCATATTATTATGTTAGGATCGGACATGGTCGGGGAAAAAAACCATAACTTATTAAATTTTCATCATAATGTAATTTTAACACTAATAATTACAAGATAAAAAGAACTTTTTATACATCAAGTTTTTAAATTATCTGTTGAATCATATATACTTGACAATTATGTATATATGTATTAATAATTTTTTTTTGTACTTGATAGAAATACTGAAGAAATATTATAGAATACTGAAATTTCATTTTGACATTTCATATTGATTTCCATAGTAACGCACGTATATATTAATAATTTAGTTACTAGGACCCCCTTAGAAACCAATAATAGTGAGTACTAAATATTACTTTTAACGAATTTTTCCAAAACATACAAAACAGAATTAACTGAAAATTAATTCAATTCTGCTTAAAGAATGCATTGTCGTTGTGTTCTGATATATTATAAAAGTTTCAAACGTCTAGCTAGTCGGGAAGTTAGTGAAAAATCTTCAATCGTCCAACACAAATCTTGAACAAACAAGGAAAAATTTGTACTGGACACACAAGAAAAAATCTGTACCGGACAAACAAGAATACGAGCTAATAAAAACGTAGTAATAAAATAGGCTATGAGACCCAATTAAACTAGTGTAATAGGAGTGAAGTTGTCACAGTAATACATTCACAGTAATATCCGGGCTTTGATAAAATCGCGCACTTGTATTGTGACCTCATCGGGAATCAAACCCTGATCTTCCGGATAAGAAACTAATGCCTTACGAATTAAATTAATTATTTGATTTTGGGCAGCAGAGGAAAACAGTGCACAAATCTCCATGGTGTTTGGTACAGTTAACGGTTGGAGATAATGTGAAAGACGTAGCATTAGATCCACTAGTATAACCGAGTGTTAAGTGTTTTTCTTATCTGATATCACGCGCGCTTATAGGTACCAGGCTGTGGAGATGGTAGGTTCAGATACAAATTATAAAACAGTACGAAGAATGTTTCGCTCTTTTGTATTTATAAAATTAATTGAAGCTTAGCATACTATAAGTAGCAAATATTTCATTATATTTATATTGTTAGACGTATATTTCTACCCTAACTTAGTAGCGTAGCATTGCGTAGACGTCCATACTGGGAAAAATGCCAAAATATTTTAAAAGGCACTTCCTTCCTCAAACGTAAACGGAAAAAATGAACAACACGATAAAGCTTACCAAAAATTAGTAAAATAATAATATAAAAACAGGATAAATGTCGATATTTTTTTTATGTATTGTCACATTTTGACACTATGAAGAACTGGCGAAGGGTGGAGGTAGGCTGTTAAGATCCGACATAAATAGTGTATACTAATTTGTTTCCATTAAACTAAGAAAACATATTGCAGACGGTTCTGGTTAGTTTTTAAAATTAAATTAAACCCTGCGAAAACCAAGTCATATTACATAATAGTCAAAAAATATTCATTTATCCATAAAATATCTAAAATTATATATGGTTTAATGGCACGGTTTGGTTCAAGCAGGGCTTAATGAATTCAATAAAAACTAACCAACATCATCTATAATATGTCATCTGCATCATCATCATCATCAGCCTGAATCTATACACTGCTGGATGAAGGCCTCTTCAAGTTGCTTCCACTTCTCTAGGTCCTGTGCATTGCGCTGCCACGTACTTCCGCAGAACTTTATCATTTCATCGCTCTAGCGGCCTCTAGGTCTACCTTGCTGACGTTTTGTACTTCTTGGATACCACTGGATGACTAGATTTATCCAACGATTGTCTCTTCTTCGAGCTATGTGTCCAGCCCATCTCCATTTAAGGCTTTTAATACATATTATAGGTTTATTAAAAGCCTATATTATGTACTATTGATATTTCAACGAAAACAAAAAAGTATGACTGACAAAGTGTGCACTTTTTTGTCCGATCACCCATAGCATACATAAACTATTATGGTTTGGTTGCGTAGGGTTTAATTGAATTTTAAAAACTCTCCAGCACTATCTGCAAATTGTATTCTTAATTTAATTAAAACAAATAAGTATGACTGACAAAAGGTTACTATGTGCACTATTTATGTTGAATCTTAACAGCCTACCTCCACCTATCACCACTGCTATGTAGATATACATACATATTATAATATATATATACCAAGTCTGATACTAAGAAGATCATGGAGGTTATATTATTATAAACACATTTTTACTTTTACAAGAAACGGATATTAGCCACTTAACCAACTTATTAGGTCAATACGCTGGGTTCAAATACGCATTACAAAAGGATACATGATGTTTTTTACATTCGGGATTCTAACTCGGAACCCACGACATAATAGGCCGACATAGTTACGTGATTAGTTATCGTTGGTACCTATGTAGATACCCAATTAAAATGAAACAAGTCTAAGAATAAATATTTTTTATATTAAGCAAGTCAATGAAATCTTATGATTGTACAAGAATTTATTTTATAGCGGTTTCAGAACGATTTCAGTTTGATTAAATCGGAAATAATAAAAAATAATTAATATTGCCTGCGATGTTTGTATTATAATTAAAGAAAATAGTAACCTCTTTTGACGTTTCTCTTAAGTTACTTACATACTTTTATTTGCGATGTGGTTGGGCTGATTATGATCCCAATCCCATCTTTAAACTCGAAAAAATATGTCACACCTACCATCCTTATTATTATTATCATCCAGGCACTTAACAATCACGTGTCATCTGTAGACCGTGATTTAATAACAGTCAGTTATTTGTAGAAAACGACAGGGTCAACATGCTACAGTGCGGTCGTCGTCCAAGCAAGAACTCAATACGAATCTCCGTATGAGCTCAGTCAATCAGATACTCTATTCAAGCCGTGTTACCGGCACAGAGTGTCTCATCATTAATACAAACGTCATCATCATTCATATTAACCCAAGTGTAACAGTGAGAGCGACACTCCAAAACTATTTACCTACGAGTGCGTGATTGCATGACTCAGGACAAGCTCCATTGCGCGCCAGCCTTCTCAATATCAAAGGTCAGTGCCTGGCATCATGTTTAAATTGCACCCCCCCCCCAGATCCGGAATCCAAAAACATCCTTCAAAATAACCGTCCACAAAAGCTCAACCACGATGTTTGCGAATGTTCATCTAAATAATGACGATTAATTATTGTAATTACGAGGCATTTTTCCCTTGGTATAGATATTATACCTAGCAAAAGTGTAGTATGAAGTTTTTTTTTACCTTGTTTGATCCTACAAAGATCACAATATGGACGTCCACAGAGTGTAGGCTGTATTAACAGATTTTTATTTTTACGAGAAAATGGATGTTTAGTCAGCCACTTGCTCAACCTATTAGGTCCATATTCAGGCTCTAAGCAACATAATATGTATAGCTAATTTATTCATCAATAATAATATTAATATGTGGGCTTATTTGTGGATTTGTTATAACGATAAAAAAATTAAAGAAGTAGCAAGTAAGAATATTATATAACGAATATAACTTGTATTTAAAGACTGATATTATTGCTATATCTCATTAGACAACCCCATTAAATTCCCAATACGTTGCCATTGTTTTCCCAGTAGGTACTGTCAATTTTTCACCGCTTGAATGTAGTATTATGTTGATAATTATCTAATGATCTATTACTAGGGTTTTGACGATGTATATGCCTATTGATTGTATTATTAGTGATAGAGGTTTTTTTCACACTTCAACTATTCATGATTTGTTTGTTATTTTTTTATTGTGATTCTTGACTTAAGGCTATACCTACCTCAGTTGAGGCATGGTCTAAAAAGATCGTGGATAGGCAATGCGCGGATTGTGCAAATGACGCGCGCCGAACGAAATATAATTTGTCATATAAATCCAACATGCGTCCATTTAATGTTATGTTTATTGTTCTATTAGTAATAATAATAATATAGTCATTGATATTTTTTTTTCAAGTAAATTGGTAACGTTTTTTAGTCATCTTAGTACCCCCGTCGCCACCACGAAACAATTTGACATGTTCACAGCTCGACTTTCGCTCTCTGATTGGCAGCGAGACGAAAATTTCGTCGCACCTATAGTTGAAAATTATTTGCCGTTTCACTGAAGTAACGTCTTAATAGGTAGGTGATAAAGTTTTTACCAACTTTATTTTATTAATTTATTATAATACTAGTTAGAATTAACTGTATTCGACATTCGTTGTCAGTGTGTATTTATATTTTTATGAGCGGACATGGTGCCTGAAGATGCCGGAAGGCGACACCCGGGTCGCAAAAAATTAGTTTTCATTAATAATAGTCATACCTATTTAGTAAGTTTCCTTATCTCCGCTTTCTTATATTCATATTAGATTTTCTTTAATATATTTGCATTAAAGAACATAAGACAATGAAGATGAATATAACTCGTTATAACGCAAATCATATAATATTGTAAAAGTATGACATCTCAGCGAGCGGTGATGGGTAGAAAATTATTTTGGAGACACTGACCTCTATCCCGTGACATATTATTAATGCTTTCATATTGTCAGCTATAAAACATGAATGTCATCACCAGAAGCTCATTTAATATTAATACTCATTCGCCTATGTCAGACAGTAAAACCACCTACTTTATATTCCATTCGAAACTTTTTAATTAGGTGACTGTCACAGCTCTTGCGAGATCCTTCCACTCCAGTTTCCGAGACTGCTGGCTGGCTGTAAAAATACTGAAAACTGTTCGCCAAGATCCTAGAAGTAATTCGCTGCACTGAACACTTCATTATACGTAGAAGGATAATTTATACCGAGTAAAAACAAAAGTTAAATGAAGTAAATTTTGTGTGAGTCGAAACTCCAACCGGAAAATGTGTACCGGAATATTATTAATAAGGAAATGTTAATTATGAAATCTCGGTACTGAAACTTATACATCGAGCTCATGAATTATAAGCGTCTATAAAATGATACACTCAATTTTCTTGGAATTATTTATCTGTATCCGTAAATATCTGAAATAATATACTATATTAACAAGAAAATTTTCCCGCCTAAATCTCAGTGGGCATAAAACATAAACACGTGCTGAAAGATAAATAATATATTATTATCTATACAATGTGAGTATTCAGCGTATATTTAAAAAAAAGGATGTTACGAGTATTATCGTAATAAAATATTGTAAAATAAATTTTCCGTACAGTGCTGATATGAAAATATAAACGGATCATTGCTAGAACAGATTATTTCAACTCAATATATTTTAATATTGAAGAATATAGTTTTTGTTAGTTAAGCATACCTACTATATATATACGTTCAAAGTACGTATAATTATGTACCTACTGTTACCTCAAAAGGATGGGAGAGAGAGGTGTGGTGGTACCAATGTGGTAAGATTTTTTTATGGGTTATTATAGAATGAAAACGTTATATTTGGTGGTGTCGTCATGGTTTATTGAGTCACACGACATAATAAAAGATACAACAATTATTAAGCTTCATAGATTATGACAAATTATTTATCCCCGTGGGCAGACGTATATGTTTGAAAATGCGTGTCACCAGGTGTATATATACTTACACACCCTTTTATAAACAATAAATTATTGTAGGCACATTGAGACATATTATAAAAATTAACTACCTGTATATTTAAACTATATTAAACTAAAAAAATGTACTGCGGGTGCTACCTTTGTGTCCTAATTTGATATTACTACGTAAAACGCGTAGTTATTAGAAATAGATTGTTTGAATCACATACGAATTGATAGCTTAATCTGTAAGAGTACTTACACAGAGAAAATAATGTGACTTCGAATCCCACCTAGTCCAACACATTAAGTTAATTTTGATTATATTTGAGCAGTAAACATAACTAGACGTATATTAGTGTACGTTGTACAGTAAATTTTCTTACATCTTACACGTAAAAGTGGGGCAAATCTGTTTGATAAGCCATGTCTCAAGGATGGAAGACACCTAACCATCCACGAGGCTCATTTTCAATAGCTCGGAAAGGAAAAAGATGGTAAATACCAGCGGGTCTACACAAGTCTGCTTTCAGTCCGCTACGGTAGCTAAATAGAGTAGGAAAGTATCGAATTATTTACACTTATTGTAACAATTACAATAAGTTAGCCGTCTGAACTGTCAAAACTGTCTAAAATTTATCACGACCAAGAGAGGTGCTGTTAAAACATAGCATATATTGTAACAATTATAACTAAATTATTGTAATTGTTACAATAATTGTTAATACTTCGATACTTTCCTACCCTATTTAGCTGTAGTAGCGTAGTGAAAGCAGCCGGTGTATAGAATAGACCCGCAGGATTGCGGTATTTGAGCTCTGTCTAAAGTCCCTAAAATTAATATAATGTTAATAATTATGTTACTACTGTAATAAGATAAGCAAGTATCCCTAACAATAAAAGTTTGTTTGTAAATACTCATTGTTATTGAGCTATCAACTAAATTTATTTGTCACGCACTTAATTTAATAACATGCCTCCACTAAACAAAGTATCGATAAGTTGCTGGCACAAAGTCTGGAGTGATTCACTTTACTGGTAAATGACGGCTCTCAAACTTTTCACTTATTTTGATAATGATTTACATAAAATCACATTTAAATAGTAGTTGGGCCAAATATGCGAGCCCTCATTCTTTTCTTCCCACCAACCCTCGAATCCTTATTTGTGTCACTAGATTTCAAAATCAGCCAAGTCCATAATAGACGAATAGGAGGAAAACAGCTTTTTGTTTTCTCAAATACACAGTCACAAGGGTGAAAGTTTATATTATATCGAGTATATAATATTTAAAATAAATAAATTCCACATTTTGATAATGCAGAAATGTTAGAAAGCAGTAGTTCTTCAGCAATTCACAAAAAAGTCAAAAATACCTAAATGTGGACTTGGTTGATTTTGAAATGTAGCGACACATTAATAATTGTCATTATATTCAGCTACTCCAAGACAGCCGAGCGTGTAGGCTTGATTAAGCTTACTAGAGTGCTTCATACAAAATGCACCTGTTTGACCTTCGTTACGCTAAATATGATACGGTTTGAGCTTATCATCATCATTCATTAACCTCAAATATCATCCATCAAAAGTGTACCGTCCGTTTACCAGTGCGTGAGTACTTAAACACCAAACCAAAAAACTTATTATGTACGAATAAGTTATATTGATGTTTAATTTATCCTATATAAGATTAATTTAAAACAAATTACGTACCCCATTATGGCACATTGCTCAAAAAGTATTAAAAAACAATTTCTTTTACAGAAAAATTAATATTATCTTACTTAACTTAGAATTCACTTAACTTTAATTAGAATCTTTTAAATTTAACCTAATCAAGTTTGACAATCTCGACTTTTCAGCGTATAGGGAATAAAATACCGTAGCAACCCTTCACCTGACTGATTCCACCCTTCGGAGTAATCCAATCCACGTGGGGAGCTTAAGCAAAGCTGTGGCGCAATCAAACGGGAGGGGGGCTCAGCTGAGAGAGGGGGCTCAAGCCTTTGTGAGTGGATTCAGCGATGAGTTCTGCATGAAAATTTTACTGGTTTCGTTCGTGTATTATTATTTCATAACGACTGCGAAAAAGCGTCAAATATACTTAGTTTTTTTTTATTATTTCCACCGTCATTTGTGCGTTTTGTCATCCCTGAATATAAATTATCTTTATTTTGTTGTCTTAAAGAACTTACATAATGTTATCTTCGGCCATATTCGCCGCTTGGCTGGAGCATTATATTGGACATCACACGGCGCCTCCAAGAAACCCTGTTGCTCACCAGTCTTCTTGTGACAATTCAGATCATATAGCTCCATCGTATACACTATACCGAAAGCATTTAGCGGCCTTCTAGAAGGCCGAAATACGTTTGACTTAAAGAATAGACAAGCCAAGTTGAGGTTCTCTTCTGATATCTACAAGGTACTGTAAGGTATATGAATTCGAGCCCCGCTCTAAGTGATTCGAAAGTGGATCTATTTAACTGAGAGTAAATTGGGAAAAAGAGTACCTACTGTGTCAGTTGTAACAACTAGAGAGAGATACCATATCAGATATTAGATTTTGCTGAACGTGCCGGAAGCCATGATGTTTTTAAAATGTGTTTTACTGAACTATTTCATCTAATTATAAACGAATAGAAAATACAAAAACATATATTTACAAAATTGTCACATTAGAGGTTTTATCATCTCAAATACGTTTTTAATTAGTGAGATCTCATAGAAATAGACAATCTTTTATGTGAGGCGTCTAATTACAAAAAGCGACAAGTCCACAATTCAATATTTTCGGAAACAACGTTTTTATTTTTCAAGCTTCAATTATTTGTTTTAACGTAAGGTTATTTTTTCCGTTGTACTCTATGTCAAAATTAGAACCAAATGGCAATTTTTTTCAGCCGATAAACTCTTAAATGTAATAAATATAGGCTAAATAAAATTGGACGTAGCGCTATTTGTATCTCACATTTTAATTTATTCCGCATAAGGCACATAATTCCGTGGCACTATCATGAGTTTACCAGATGCTACAGCATGAGAGACGCCCTTTTCAATATTGAACATTGCCTTATTGGTTGAATTAAACACCCGCGAAATCAACCAAGCTTTAAATATTATGAAACACGGACTTGGCGCTTTTTGTAATAAATCGAGACTTAAAATATTTTTTTTCGTAGGGTTATGTCGCGTTTTGGAATTTATAGATCAATACATATTATGTAAAATTATACAAAGAATAAGTGCGTACTTTTTTCTCGATTTTGACCAAATGTGGACTTATCGCTTTTTGGAATTAGACACCTCATGTATGCGGTATGTATATATTTTTGTATAACTAAGAGATATACTAATCACTACTACAGCTATGTATTTTTTTTTTGACATTTTCGCCGACAACTTATGTTTCTAATTTAAAGTAAGTTGCTAACCTGTTTGATATTATGTTATCTATACAAAAAATAAAATATTGTCCCGATGAAAATTGCATGAAAAATGATAAATTACTTCGATGCTGGTAAAATGGTCTGTATCTCAATATATATTTTTTTTTTCAAAAAAACTTTTAATTTCAATATATTTTGTTTAAATTATATTTTCGACGAGGAAAATCCGTCGATTAGCGGGTCAGCATGATTGATTGCATAATTTTATTCGAAAATTTTAATTTCCTGAGGGACGTAAGATTGCCGTTTTGTGATTTGATTTATTAACACTGTGCTTTGTTTTCATAAACGTCAAAGTAGATAACGGAAAAACAATTCGAAATAATGAAAGCTTTCTAATTTATTGAATAAATATAAAATAATTTGCAACCCCAAAATGATGAAACGGATAAAACCATGAATATGAATGAATTTTGTAAGAAAATATTGTAAATTTATCTTTTTAATAGTGCTTTTGACTGTATACTAAATTAATATACAATACTCTATTTTATTGATATTTATATGAATTAACAAGTAATAGGTATCATCCGAAAAGTATTCTACATTTTATAATTAATTCAACAAGAATAATTTACTATACTTCAATATACTTTGGCAATGAACTCATATATAAAGACTAGCGCAACACATGAACTTTGACTATCTAAATTTAGTATCTTGGTTAAACTTTATACTTTATTTACATTTTTAATAACTCGTGGAGAAGTAGTCAAAGAGCACCAATCTGAAGTTGCGAGAGCGAGTTTGAATCTGGTTAAAATTCCACGTTAATTTTCAATGCGTGTTTGATACGAAACTAGATTTGTCTGACGAACGGATATCAACTATCCCATCAAAGTTACGATAATTTTACCAAAATATGTTATATTTTATTTAATAATAACTATTTGTTAATCTTCATAATGTGATGGGTGTAGGTTGAAGTACCGTTCGGTAGGAGTATGTTTTAATTATTCTATCAAATATGTTTGTTTCAGAGGTATACCAAATTATATGTATTATGTTTAATAACGAATGCTTTATGTATTATTCATTGTATTAAAAGCAATTGAATTAATCTGATAATAATAATTATTATTATTTATGGTACATCAAACGTTGGCGGGTCTTGGCCTCCTTCAAAAACTATGTCTATCCTGGACGATCCAACGCCGACACTCTCCAGTTGTTTTAACCGAGCATTCTTACATCTCCTGAAGCATAGTACAGCCATCTCAATTTCGACTGTCCAGGTCTTTTCTTACCTTTGGGAGTTGCGTATATAGATCGCCTTGCTGGTATATCATCCAGTATTATATGCACGTGATCGAACCATCGCAGTATCTGCATTTTTATATGTCATAAAGTGTGTACAGCAATCTGATAACTATTCTGATATATTTCGAATCATATACAGATAGATACCCTTAATAAAATATATATTTCCCATTTCTTTTCAAAAGATTTGATGTTAAATAGATAAGTTTATCATATTAAATAAACTAAAACGAAACTCTCGATACCTACTTATACTTACAAGTGAGTGAAACACGTTTCGTAAGGTAATTTTTAAATTCGGTAAATATCAGGTGCTAAACAACTAATTCTATAAAACCTATTTCTTTAGTTAGAAGCAAATGCTGTATAAATCTCGACACAGCAATAAACAACCTTGTTGTAAACATTAAGTTCTAAGGGTATTTTATCAAGCTACAAATCGAAGTGTGATGTCCCTAAGTTTGATAAATAATTCCTCCGGCTTCGTCATTATGAACCCTTCCGCAAGCGGAGGCAAAGGTGATGTGGTTCATGTTATGTGGCCCTACAACCCGAAACTGTCTACATACAGCATGGTTCTTGCTTGCCATGGAACAATTTAATTTATTTCTATAATAATTCAAATATATTTTTTTTAATTATAAGTAACACATTTTTGTACATTATTTTACCATGTTTGATATTAAGAAGTTCATATGGACCTCCACAGAGTGGAGGTTGTATTAACAAATTTTTGCGTTTGTCAGAAATGAATATAATGTCTGTACTCTGGGTCTTAATACACTTACAATACACAAAAAAATAACACGTAATTTGTTTGCCAGATCCGAGATTTGAACCAACGACATTATAGGCCGGTACGTTATTACTCGGCTATCGTGGGTGTATTTTTACTTTGCTAATAACTAATGATTTAGTTATGTACCTATTTTAGATGAAGAATGCATGTGTATGTTAAGTATTGAATACAATAAATACTTATATTATTGTGATATCACAATGCGCAGATCTTCAAAACTTTTTCTTCCCTTCTGTTTATTGTCTATGGTCGTTATCGCTGACAGTGCTTAGATCGCATCTGTTCAATCAAATTATCTCACTCTGCACCCCTCCTATATTATCCTGTTTTCTGTCTAGACTATCAAACTATATTAACATGAGTAAAGCTTTAATCAAGGCAACCGTTTTCCTTTGCAAAAAAATACAATTTCACAATAAAAATGTAGTTTTTTTTTTAGATTAAAAATACGACCATAGTTTTATTTAACAAACTGCTAAATTTGAATTAAAATGACGTACCGAACTGTAACTTGACGAATTAAATAAATTATGATTTTAATAGTCTTAATTATCAAACTGTCCTAGTAATGTAATATGTTTTCATTAATATTAATTAACTTAAAACTATCTAATATTAAGTTATTTTGGCAATTAATTATTGACGGTCAAATAATAGCATGACAATACGATTAATAATAGTTTTAGTATGATAAAGTCAATTCCCTAAACAATCTGTAGTTGAATTCTATTCACTTGCGGTAGAGGGATGACCTGTCAATCAGGCGCCGCTGCGGTGTCCTCCCCCACCCCCGATTCCGAACTATCTCGGACGGCAGCCTACAAACCTACCCCACTGGAAACGTTTCAATGGTTTCACATATTAATCCTAAGTGAAAATTTGTGCGTTCCACTACAACATAATATAATACAAACTAGCGGAAGGGAGATTTAGTTCATTTAACACATTCTTGCTTCAATAATGCCATTTAATTAAATGATACATCATCATCATCATCATCGACATCATTAACGATTGCCTAAAAACTCAAAGTGGAACCTCAAGAACCTTCCTATACCTGTAATCTCGAGTATACTTTTAATCATAATATTCTAGTTATCAAACTAATTTTGTGCTTGCCAGTGGACCCGCCACTATCTGTCCGGTTATCCAGGAATCTAGCAAAATATTACAGTACTATGTACTTATAAAAGTCAATGGAATCATTATGGATTAAAAAAAAAAGTAACCAATGTATCACGATTTGGCGTGACAGACATTTTGACATTTTATATTATTACTGTGTTACCAAAAGTTTTTTTTCTTAAATATTTGATGATACAAAAAGAAAAATAATTTATTTATTCATAGTGACAAGGGTCATCGACATTGACTGCTGACTAGATAATTACTTTTTAATTACCAAATTTAAATAGCATGCTAATTATACAGAATGGTCATCTAATCGTTACGCGCTAGGCGCGTCTTTAGCGTCCAATGTATTAACCTCAAAAGTTTGTGATAAATATGTATGTTTGAAAAATACAAAGATAGCCTAATATATATATCAATTAGTTTAATAGTGTATAAATAAACGTTTATTATATTCCATTATCTTATATCATCATAATCGTGGTCTATTCACTGATGGTTGAAGGCCTCCCCTATCTAACTCCACTTTTTCAGTACCTATTCCTTCGCTGCAACGTACATCCACCGAATTGCATTAGTTCATCGATCCAGCGCACTTTAGGTTGTCACTGTGATCGTTTATAGTCTCTTGTGGACGACGATAATACGGCATTTTTGCAGCGATTAGACTACGCTAATGTCATAGTTATGTAGCGGAGGGTTTCTAAAAAGAATTGTTTAACGAGATATGTATCCAAAATTTCTCGCTATTTAAAATATTGTTTTAGTTTCAACTATATTTAAGACGTTCTCACGATGAGTTTATAGACCGAAACAGCTGGCAACATAAGTAACAAAATATTGTAGAATTTGTCATGTTATTTTATAACATAACACACTAAGCCAAAGAAGTCTTTACGAGGGCAACACTACGCAAAAGTACGACCGAATCGCGCCTGCGCACGGGATAGTTTGTACGGAGTTCGTGACATTATTTCCGGCGCTATCGGAGATAGCGGGCTTTTTACACGAAGGCGAAGCGGGAGTCGATCTCTCAGTCTTGACCTTTCGAAGGAAGCAGACGTCTTGGCCAGTTCCGAGCCTCGGACCCGAGGCACAGGGTTTTCGATTTCCTGACGTTTTGGAGACGTGGACGATGGCCATCTGAAGGACGCCCCCCCACGCCAGGAGATCGGAGGAACTCCACGGTCCCCACACGTTCGAAGACGCACTCCTCGATTCCGTCCTGGAAGGAATCGAGGGCAGCGAAAAGGCTGAGGAGCCCTTTGTGTAATCGGTATTTATTGTTATTTTATGTTACGGTCCACCGACCGAATTAGCTTTTGGGTTTTTGTTCTTATTTAATTAAATATTGTATCGCTTTAGGTGCTCGTGATTCACTTAAGTAATTATACATTTTTATACACTGTAGCCCGCAAGTTATCTTATTTATTAATATACAATTGTTGAAATTTCTCTACTTGCTTTTCATTTAATTATCCTTCACTATTGTCTCTATGCATCATCATAGAGTGGCGCTCAATCCGAGATATTTATATTTATCCCATTTATTATGCCTTTTTATTAATCTAGGAACCTACACGAATGAGTATAGTAACCGGACGGGTAACTGAGGTCTAGAGGTAATAAGTCAAACCATCCACGACCCTGCATCCTATTTCCCCGAGTCTCATGCTCATCCCCAACCTATCCCTATTCCCTAAATCCCTATCCTATATCCCCAACCTATCCCTATCCTATATCCCCAACCTATCCTATATCCCTATCCCTATCCTAAATCCCCATGTCAAAAATCCTTATATGACATTGGCACCCAACAAGCATCGTGTTTCTTTTTGAATATTTGTTTTCCAAAACACGATGACTTACCTCTTAAAGACTCCAGTTATTTGTTTCGGATTATGAACTCGTTCGTTATTTTGTCCTAATGCTCTAAATTTAATTTGTTCCGATAATAAAAACTTTAAATTTTGCTAGTCACGATTTCATACAATAATTGTTACCGTAACGGTATTTTGTTTTCAGAGTCATTAGTTCTAATTATACCGATTTTTTGGTTTACCGTCGTGTAGTACAAGCTAGGCCGCACGGCGTGATTTTAGACGCATTTTGATATTTTTTTTTTAATCCATAGTACTTATTAAACTTATAAATTAATTAATGACAAATTAAAACGTATTATTTGCGTAATATTTTTCTTAAATTTTTCTGGTTCGGTGGTCGTAACTATGTGTGTTATATTTTTCATATATTTATATAGTCTTTTATTGACTTACGCGGTACATGCAACAGACGTGAGACTAGTCCATGCGGTACGCGGAGGACGGATCTAAATGATAGATCAATACGTCACGCCAATTTCATTATTGTCCTTGTGGAATTTATTTAATTTTGTGTTGTAAGCTACAATTATTCCTTCTCAAATTAATATTAAGAGTGTTTTATATGGTTTACACCTAATTTTGAAATACAATTTGCACATTTATCATCAATACATATTTCTTCTATAATTTATGTGATACCCACATTATTGGTATCGAAATGTCAATATTTGGGCATCGGAATTTGTGTTAACCATTGATTGTTTCAGCCAAAAAGTTTGTTTAATGTATAGTATAGTGCTATAAGTGATTTAATAAAGTTCAAAGGAGAAGGAAGGATGTCAGATTTGGACGAGATCGACATGGAACATTTATATACCTACTGGATGACAAGAATTATTAACCTCAAATTTGACAGAACCATTGGATTGAAACATACTATGTGGATGTAACACCAAATCAATTGGACAGCTGGATGAACCTTATTATGGAATAGAGTTTACAAAAGGTCCTTTCGTTCCATTTCTATATTGTGAATAATTAATAATTTCTATATCTCGAATAAAATCATTATCGGGTTATTCCACTATTTTAGTCGGCAGTCGCGCTGTCATCGATTATCAGTGATTTATTTTCATTCTTGTTAAAATTTGACACTAAATTATTCTGAATTCATTTCTTCTTAATTATTAACTTTCTATTCATTTTATTTTGCTATTACAATTAATTATTTGCGACGGTAGAATACATTTATTTCGGATAATATGTTTCTACATTGTTTTTCTTACTAGTTTGACAGTTCGATATTAGTTTTTTCAAATCTGTTCTTTTTATAATGTAGACAATTGAAATCATTAATTTCGCGTGCATTATTGATAAAATTGAAGTAATCTTTCGTTCATTAAAATAAATTTAGTCATTTTTAATTCCTATTCAATTATTCATATTTCAAATTGATTTTTGTTCACAACATCAAGCGCGCTTCCATTTGCGGTCGCGAGATGACACCTTCGTAGAATTTATTTGAAATATTTAATTTCAAGATTCTGTTCTTTCGTAAGAATGATTAGTTATTATACATAAATAATTATTTTTACAGGTGAATATTTTTAATAAAATTTTCCTTCTTAATTCCTATATAAAACTTCCGTCTACATATTTTTTGAAACAATTTAATTTTTTCTGTCCTGTCACAATCCTTTCTAATTTAAAGACATATTTTTTTTTAAAGCTTTTTGATTTCATTCTATACCTATGCTTTCATTCAACTATATGCAACTTTCCGTCCTCTCCTAATTTAAAAAAAAAAAAAAAGCATATAAGCTAACATTAATTAATATTTTTAAATTCTTTTTTTCTCTTTTCAAATCCTAGCATCCGCTATTTATTATTCATAAACATTCAATTTACTTTCACTTAAATTATTAATTACATTCTTTTTGATTTTGCAATTTTTTTATATAAATAAATTATTATTATTTCATATATGCATTTAGAGTACATTTTAATTTTGAATATTCTCTTTCATTGATATTTAAAAAAATTTTCTTTGAGTATTAAAATATTTTTCTTTCAAATACAATCTGGAATTTGATATTTAACTACATTTACATTTGAACTAACTAAATTATTTTTTCTTTCAATTTAACTTGAATTTAATAATTGATTATTTTTTTTTGCTTGTTTAGCATGCTTATTTTACTGGGCAATATTTTACAATGCTGATATTTAATTTATTATCAACTATGTTTGAAACCTTTAGGAGTTATCAAACCTGCATTCATTATGACACACACTCTGTCAAATATTTTTTCTTTTGTTATTATGGAAAGGTGTGTTTCCGTGCTAGTCACACTCAACAAATTATTTTGAATTTTGTCAGGGCCGCATTTTAATAATGCCTATTTATTAATATTCAATTTTTTCGTGAAGGAATTTTGTACTGTTTTGTCTTTTGTCTATTACACACCTCAGATATTTATAAATTATAATTATTATTTTTGCTCTTTTACAAGCTTCTTTTTTTGGATTGATTTTTATTATCAAATTAATTATTGAAAATTTTATACATATATTATGTCATTGAGTAATACTTTCTATTATAAATTCTATATTTCTATATGTCAATTTCTTAGTGAATTTTTACTCACCTATGGTAAACTATTTCAGCTACTGACTTCTTTCCTGCACATGGCAATACACCCTTGTTCCGGTGAACGTCCATCGCAAAGGTGGTGGTTGCAGACCTTTCGGGAAGGAGGCCTACTCAATTCATACCACACAAACAGCATCTGGACCA